>NW_024351735.1:2608368-2981795 GCF_902729225.1 Pteropus medius
ATATAAAGTCAGAATTAAACAGTGTGACTTTAGAAGCTGGAAGATATTTCCTTCTCCCACAATTTTTTTTTTCTTAATGTCCTTCAGGGCAGGAAATTGCACCAGAAGTGCTTGGTCTTTTCAGGCTTAAGGCTTAGATTGTGTCACAGTGCAGCTCTCCTGGGATGGGCTTCCATTTTGGTTCCATTTAAAGCTGCCCCATCTCAAGAGAGTTGAAAGGTCATGAAGACTCAAGCATTCAAGGGTTCTGGAGCAGGACACATCATGCCCACCATACAATTTGTTCAGAGTTTTAGTGCTGGTCCCATGGTTCTCCAGAAGCAGCCCAGCCTGTGGTCAGGAAGGTAGACAGAGCATAGACTGCTCAACCAGGGGAAATCTTGGGAGGAAGGAAATTGAGCTACAGTGAAGAGATAAGAGAGCAGTTAACTCTTAACTGTACAATTAATTTGCAACTCATGTTACACCATCCTCCACCGGTTCTGTTGTTTAAGTCTGTTGCCCCATAATTTATGAAATGAAATCGTTTCCCATCTTGCAGTGCATTTAACACACATTTAGAGGAGGGACTTAAGGCTCTTTAATGCCAACTCTCCTTTTGCAATTTAGAGATAAAAATCAGAAACCAATCTCACCTTTTACAGAGTTATATTAATTGCTTTGGGCAGAATAAGAGTAGGCTGTCGCTCTAGCAATAAAGTGAAGCCAACTTAGTAACAGGGAATGAGCAAAAGTCTGTACTGTCCATGCAGAGGCACATGCCACGTGGAGGTTGACACGCCACTGAAATGGTGACAACGAAGGTGATTCAAGAGGTAATAACTTCTCTGTGAGGAAAGCCGATTCCATTCCCAGGGTCACGGACTAATAATCTGACACTAGAAGGAGGTGCTGGAATTTTCCTTGATAGCTTTGTCTGCTCTAAGAATCTAATACTGCAAATAAAACACTGGAATATTTATGGTGCTTTTCCAGTTTTTAATGTTTTACAATACAAGTCCATTCTAAATCAATACCTTTTGATTAATTTTACCAAAAATAATATTCTCAAGTATTTAATTGGACATTTTCTCTTCACTTTCTTCTTACAAAGTCCCCACTCCCAGACATTCCCCAATTCTGATGACAAATATAACTGACTCAATGAAAAAAGCAAAGAGATGATAGATAGCAAGCGTTAGGGAATCAAGAGGTACAATTATTTGGTCGAGTCTTTCCAAATATTATTTGCCAGGGATCCTCAATATGTCTGACACGCTATTAAGTGCTAAGGGAGTTGCAAAAAATGCAAGTGCTAAGCTACTTGCTCTCAGAGAGCCACATCCTCATTAGAGATTCAAGTCTCCCACACAGAAAACAGCTGTAGCATATAATGAGTTTCAACAGCCTTTTCCATTGGTCTAGGCCTTCTCGGAAAGTTACACTAAAAAAGGTCCAACATCCTCAGTCTTTGATGTTTCTACCATCAAACCTTATTAGAACCTGGGCTGATTACCTATCTTCACCTTCTTGGCACTGCACAGTGCAAACCTTTGCTAAGCATTCCATGCCTCATTCTGCCAGATGAACTCCTGGCCACCGCCCCTTCAGTCCATGAAATCAATAATCACTGCTCTGGGTATGAAGTCTCTGCTCTTTTCCCCAGAGCATACTCATCTTCAGCTGTGGCTTAGGATGCTCCTCTAGAAGTGCTCCTTGTCTTACAATTCTTCTATCAATTCTGTGTTGTACAGGGTGTGTCCTCAAGACTGTGTTCCTGAGTCTGCTCCTTGAGCCTGTGTCTTCTAGACCATCTAAGTTAGATTGTGTCCTCTATAATGTATCCTTGAGCCAGTGTCCTCTAGCTAGTGACCTCTAGCATGTGTCCTCCAGTCTGTGTGCTTGAACCAATGTCCTCTAGAATGTACACTTGAGCCTGTGTCCTTGAGTCTACAGGCTACCTTGAGTCTAGAGCCTCTAGACTATTGTTTCTCTTCAAACCAAACTTTCTTCATCTTGTCTTTCCCCCAACACACTTTCTACCACCTTATTATAAGCTGCAATGTTGCTTTTCTTGACAACATCATTGGTCATTAGTAGGGTAGGAAGATTTAAGGGAGATGATTTCATTTTGAGCCTTGCTAAGTTTGGGGTACTCTGAGGTATTAATCTGGGGGTGATTCGTAGGCAATTGGATATGTGGATCTGAGATTCATAAATAAAGTCAGTGCTGAAAGCATAGAATTGAGAATCATTAACATGTAGTGACAGTTAAATAAAAACTCAACAACTCTAGAGTGGATAGAGATTGCTCAGGGACTATACAAGGAAGAAGAGAAAGGGCTGGGGAGTTACAATCTTTGAAGAATACATTTAAGAAGTAGGTAGGCAGAAGAGAAGCTGGTTGAATCATGAGAAAGAAAAGGAAACCTGATGGCTGTGGAGTCATGGAAGTGATGGGAAAAGAGAGAAGGGAAGAGTCTTATGCTGCTGTGGCCACCGCAGAAATAGCAAATGAGATAAGGACAAGAGTGGCCATTGAGTTTGGTTGCTACACCATGGGTCTGAAATGTGTGACCTAAGCAGTTTCAGAAAAGAGATGAAATAAAAACCTAATTATATAGGCTGAGGAGTGAAAGAAAAGTGAGAAGGCAAACATTGGTGCAGACTCTTCTTTTGAAAAGTCTTAACTAGATTAAAAGAATCAGGTGGTAGGTAAAAGACAGTGCAGGGTTAAAAGAGTGTCTTCCCTAAGGTTTTTACAATCCTTATTGTGACTGTTGCTTTAAGATGCTTTAAATCTGAGATTATTAATAATTAGGAGCCAGAAGCCAATAGACATTGTAAGGTTGAGAATTACAACAGAGACTGTTGACAGAGCAAGAATCTAGAAGAGTTGAGAATTAAGAACTTAGGTGAACTTATTTCTCTGAATCTAGGAAAAAAAACCAGCCCAGGGCAGTTTGATATGTGGGAGTTCTGGCTTAAGAGCTGCAGCATCCTTCCTGAAAGGGGAGGAAAGTTCATCTTCTGAGAATAAGGGAGAAAGGGCTGAGTCATGAGTTTGGAAAACATTTGAAAAAGGGTAAACGAATAGGAGAAGGGTTGGCTGAGGACAAGAACAGAATTTTCAGTCCACTATTCAAGGCACAGCTGAGACAGTATGACTCTCAGTCATGCACCTACATACATGTCTGTCTTGGGTTTCTGTAGCTATTCTCAACAATGTCTACACTTCATATTTAAGAGCAGAGAAATAGTTTGGAAGGTTTGCTTGTTGGGTTGTTGAAGAGAATTTGTGCTCACTGTAATATATTCTTGTTATAGACATGGATCTGTCTTCTTTGCTGTGGGAGCATGCTTCTGCCATCTATGGCCTTACTTGATATCTTTCATGGACTTACTCATTGCCTTCTTCATCATCATTGCCTCCCACATGGTATTGCTTCTCTCAAAGAAATAAGGCCATGTGCTCATGCTCACAGGATTCACTGGTATTACCATATGCCCTTCATCCAGAAACTGATGGCCTCATAGATGGGGGAATGGCCTATAAAGTCCAGGTACAGTGCAGGCTGAGAACAACGACCAGCAGGTTGTAGGATGTGGCATATTCTCCAAGTTAGCAACGAAGAAATGGTGATGTTTCTTCCATAGCCAAAATATTTTGGCCATAAGAAGTAAGCAGCAAAATATCTCTTAGTCCTACAGCTGATGACCCATTTGCAAAATACCTGCTTCCTGATGCTGAGACTTTGAACTCTGCAGCTTTAGAACTCATCATTCACCAGAAGACACAATAATTGTCCCATTGAGCTAGAAGTTGAGACTGCCATCTAGCTACTTTGAACCGTTTGTGCCAGCAAAACAAGAGGGGAAAAAAAAGAGTTATTTTGTAGCCAGGTGATTGGTCTTGGTGATCAAGGTGAAAAAAAAAAAAAAGCATGTTTTTACATAATAGGAGCAGGGAGAAATGTATCTGGAATGCAGGAGATCCTCTGGGGCCCCTCTTAAAATGATCATATCAATTAGTAAAGTCTGTAGCAAGCCTGTATAGACAAGACCATCACAGGCTAGACTCTCAAGAATAACTGTTTGGGGCACCCCACTAAATAAAGAGCCCTTATCATCTGAAGTATTGGCTGAGAGTAAAGAAATTGGTAGTAGAGGGAAAAAGTTGTAAATACCAACTATAATCTTGCCTCACCATTTAGAGATATGAGAACTGTAATAGCTACCCAAATTTTCTTCCATTCTCTTTTTCTCTCTCTGTCTGTCTCTCATTTCTTTTATCTCTCTCTCTTCTACTATTATGGTTCTGATGGTTTTTCTAATTTATTCCATAGGTGAGAGGATAATAACACTAAATGAACTAGAGGAGGAATAACCATTACTCAGAGATAGATGCTGTGATCAATTAAATTTCTGAGGAGAGGATAGATACGTATATGCGTTTGACCTTACATGAGCCAGTTATTATTAAACCACACAAATTTGCCATTTTTAGATCAAAAAGTAAAAAATCAACCATTTCATTAGATTCAATCTGTTGCTGCTGTTGTTGTCTGAAAATCTCAGTGAAGGGAAAATGTGTATGAATGTTGATTACCAAAAGTGGCGGACTGTGGTATTACTGGGGATGAGCTTGCCCAATACCCATTCCAATCCTCCTGTGGATGTGAGATTTCTCAGACTCCCTTGTAGTGAAGATTCTTGTTATAACGGGCGCTACCATTAAACTACACTTTGTATTAGTCTTCAACTGTGAATTAAATTAGATAGGAAGAATGTCTGAGTGCAAGACATTCATTTTTCTGAAGTGGATCAGGGTCAAGAGGCTTCCAGTGATAGCAGCTACAGCGATGGCTTTCTGATTGTCTGGCGACTCCCTGATCAAAGACAACGTAATTCTGGAACCAACACTCTCTCACCATGCAGAGGCAACAGCCCCCTTGGCAGTTCAGTGTTGCAGTGTGGTTTTGGGAGGTGCTCCTGGAAGTTCTGCTTAGGCTAACGCATGTTCATCAGCCCTCTTTATGAGTCTACGAGCTATGCATACCCTTTAATAAAACTCTCAGTGCTTAAACTAGCTAAGGTAGAGTCTGTTGTTTGCACCTAAGAATTCCATCTAACATACATGCTATGTACCACTCAGCCCTGAGTTCTGACTCAAGGTTCCCAAATCTTTCCATCCACAATGCGTGAGACTCTGACATTCAGAAGAAGGACACCCACTGTTCTCCTCTCACTTGCTCTTTTCCTGATCTCTCCCCACACAGCAACGTAATGTTTGACAAGGTTAGGAAAAGAACAGTGCTCTGGTAATCTAATTATTTCTAAAAATAATTAATCTAAGTAAAATATTTAAATTAATTAATTTATGAATAAATAATTTAAAATAATCTAAATATAAATATAAATCTAAAAATCTAATTATTTCATTTAGTGATCCTGAGACTTGCACCTTGGTAACCTAGGAGAGCACAGACAGGTCATAGGAGTTTCCCGTGGAGCATTTTTCATCAAATGCTGAAGTATAAATTGCCCAATGTACCATTTGTTAAAAACTACTTACCACATTGAGATTCTACCTAAGATTTTCTTTGAAAAAGAGAGTCCTACCACTAAAACATTTTTAAGCCACTGGTTACTAATTGTTGCACTAAAATTGAAAGTGGCACTCAGATATGGTTAAGACACGGCTCTGAAGAAAAGACGGTGAGGCTCATTACTTTATAGACAGATGAATCATGATTACCTATGACACTGATTCCTTCAGGATATATTGATCATCTGCAATAAGCCCCACACAAAGATAGGTACTGGGGACACAAAGATAAATCATGTATAATTCCTGACTTAAGGAGCTTCCAGCCTAGTATTTTGTATTTAAAATTAAAGTTGTATTAAACTTTTTTCATGATACTTAATAAAAGTGCTCTGTTTTCTTTGAAATCCAATGAAAAGAGCTCTAGATTCACCATCAGACCCCCTGAGTTCTAGAACAGACTCTCTTTGTCTCTTTCTACCTCAGTTTCTCATTGGTGATATGCAGCTAATAACTCACTAAATTACTATGAGAGGCAAATGAAATAGTGGATATTAGTTCACTCTGTAAATATTCAAGTGCTATACAAATATAAGGCATTCTGCTTATTGTGACTTAAATCTTTCTCTGAAGAGTCCAGAGTGAGGAATCCCAAAGGGTCTGGCTCATCCTGATGTACCCCTGAACCTAGTAGCCGCCCTGTCGTGGATCAATGGGAACAGCAGAGGCTCTGACATAATTCCTAGCGTTAGCCCTACCCTTCACTACCCGTGAGATCTTGAACGGGTGACTTCCCCTCTCTGAGCCTCAATTTGCTCATCACCAAAGCAGGGCAATATTTGCTCCTTAGGGAGGTTGCAGTGCAGATGATGTGAAATAATGACTATTATGTGCCTCACCCAGTGCCTAGCACATGGCAACTGTGAGGGAAAAAATGTCACCTACCATCTTCCCCAACATTCCCTGACCCTGTAGCACTCTATCATATGGCTTTATTCCATCCAATTTTCCAAACAGTCACCCACTGCACTAAGGAAACAAATAAAGAAAGGTTTCAGTCTTTGCAGTACACTTTTAGTACGGCTTCTATTTAAGTCAAATTTACCACCACGTAGAGAATTTTTGTAAGTAGGTAAGTGACCCAGAAGCTGTTCCATTTATTTAATTCACTCAACAAATATTTATTGATTGCCCCCTATGAACTTCTCTCAGGTAGTCCTAGAGTCCTAGGGTGAGAAAGACTTCTGGAAAGAACAGGTCACTATTATTTCTCCGGCAAGAGCTATAGAGCGATGAGAAGATGAGAACTCGCTGTGCGTGATAAGTCTGTCAGAAGACAATTATTTCCAAGGCCAAGTGATTAGGAACAAAAAGGCGTTTCGAGTCTTAGCCGGCGGTCATTGGCTGCCTCCTGGGCAGTGGAAATACCTTGCCAACATAGCACTGACACAAGCAGGAAGCCAGCTCTGCCCACCAAACCACATTAAGCTTCTTCATATGTCAGGAACATGGGACGTTGAATGAAATCCAGGCCATGTACCTGGATAACAAAAGGAGACAACACTACAAGTATTGAGCAAGATCCTCAGAGCCCTACCATCCTCCCTGTCATTTGCATTTAAAAGATTTGGAGAAGAGTGAGTTAGGCCGGCTGTTGGCTGTGGGAAGAACTATAATTATCTTGGGAGAGAGAAGGACCAGCCTCCCCTGTGTTTAGTATATAGGAAGGGTGCTTCCAGTCCTTTGGAATTAGAAGTGAACACCTGTCAGACAGCCATCCATCCTGGGAGCATCCTGACTCCACTAAGTAAACATTGCCCATTATCTGTGGCCAAACTGCAAGCTCTCCAAACCACCAGCAAAGGCTGCATGATGACATACACTAGCCCACAGGCTCGGCAAGACTTCATAGCTGACTCCTTGGCTGGTAAGGACCTCAAGGAAGAAGCTAGGCAATTTGCAAGTTCAGTAACTTAACTCTGGAAATGACAACTTGGCACTTGAGCATCTTACCAAAAATAAATAAATAAAAAGATGATAGATAGATAGATAGATAGATAGATAGATAGATAGATAGATAGATAGATGAAAAGAATCTAAGGACATTCAAGCTAAGCCACCATTCAGAATTTCTGTGAAGTTCAAGTTCCTTTATCTTATGTTAACAGTAATGGCTTTAATAATTTAATAAAGTATTGATTCTTATAAAGAGTCAAGCGCAAGTATGGATAAAATGAATAATCCTTGATCATAGCTAAAGCCTTAGTTTTAGTTCCATTTAGTTAAATGCAGGCAAGTGAAAACCCTCTCTTAAATTAATGGAATCATTAAGTTATTGGGTGTTTCTTAGCACAATCCTAGATCAACCTATTTCTTCAGAAATTCCTTGTGATCATTAAATATCACAGGAAGGAAAGAAAAAAAAAATCACCTAAGCAATGGGAATTGGGTCTAGGGGACAGAATTATAGAACAGGATCCGTCAGTAATGATAAAATCCTAATAAATAATAAATTGTTCTCTTTTTTTTCTTTGAGTCTCAAGTAACAGCAGCTCAAACTCTAGAAGGTGATGGAGGTCAGACACCAAATGCTGAATTAGGCAACCTTTATTGAACAGGAAGCACCCACAGACCTGGTAAGTTGATGTCATGCAGTGGGGCAGTTTGCATTATTTAGAAGCACAATCAGCTGGTGAGTATGAATGAGGTCATAAATTCTGCCGTCTCATCATCCCTTTGGTTTATGTAAAATCCTCTCAAAAGCCTCCCAAAGTATTTCTTAGAGTCCTCTGGGAATGTCTTTCATGTCTATGAACAGTTCTGGGCTTGTTCTCCCACTGGGCTCTGCTGGGCACATGCCTAGTCTCCTGGGGAAAGGCTGCCCTGCCCAGGGCCTGTGTTCCTGTGTCCTCAAGTCTGCCCTCCCAGTGCTGCACATAAGAGCTGTGTTCTTCCATCCCTCACTGAACCTAGATCCACCCGGCTCCCTGCAGAAATACAAAAAAACATGGGGGAAGCTGCTCCTTTCCATAGAGGTTGGGCTGGATCCTCCTCCATTGCTGCCATCTTTTTCCTCTGCCCCCCAAGTATCTTAGCATCAAAAACGTTCTGCTCCAAGATCTCCTTCTGGGGGTTCCTCTCATGCACAGTAATTCGCCTGAGGACATCTAGTGCCCCAGGTGCCCATTCTCACCTTAAGCTCAACCAGGACTGCTCTGCTCTAAGAAACTCAAAAAATTCACAAGGCAAGGCAGACATTTCAGAGAAGGGTCACAGAGGAGGTAGGACTTGGAAGGTATTTTGAAGCAAAGGAGACAAACAGGTAGAAAACAGGGTGAAAAGATGTTACAGGAGCTCAAGGTTTTGCTGTATCTGTCGTGTTGTTGAGAAGTAAGAAGAGGGGATGACAAAGGGAACCAGTAGTTCCTGGGAGCCCAGCCCTGGGCAGGTTCTCCCCACGGGTGTGATTTCATTTAATCCTCAAATAATCTTACTAGTTCCGATTGTCCATGTTTTACAGATGCGAAAAACAAAGCTCAAGATCAAGTGACAGCCTCTGTTACACCGTGGATTGTACTTTGGGAAGCGCTATTCCAGATAAGTTGTCAGTTGAGGACTTGGGATTCCAGAAAACTCACAGAGTAGCTCTGAGCTTCTCTTTTTTAAGAGTAACAGGGGCAATTGTGGGCTGGAGGGACAGATGCAGTTGTTTCCCTGCTTCTTGCACACTAGTATCCTCAGTCAACACCATCAAACTCCTTTGGGCATCACAACATCTGCAAGACCCTCATGGTCATTTCACAGGCCAAGCGAATTATAAGGTGCCAAAACCCTAAAGAGGGAGCATGGGATTGAAAATACTTGATATCCTCTTTTTCTATGAACCGAGGACCCTTGGAAGAAAATGAAGCTACTAATAGCTCTGTATCTAACTATAGCTATTTTTACACCTTCTCTGGAGCTGGTTCAGAGGAGACCCCATTCCATGACTTTATTTGGATTGGCATATCTAATTTCAAACTAGAGAGATTATTCAAAACTATTTAAAGTCCTAAACCATGACAGGAATAGAACTCAGCAACGCAGGGGATGAGAAAGCAGGTTACTGGAGTTCTTAGTCATTCACGCAGACAATGAAATACTATGTGTCTTCTTTGGGCAACACCTTTCTGGGTGCTGGGCTAAGGAGAAGAACAAATACAAAGAAAAATAACTCAGCGTCCCTACCTTGAGTGAAAATCAATATGTCTCTGTCTCTGTCTCTCTCTTTGAAAGAGCTTTGTTCTCTCCCTCAGTAAACAAGGGAGCTGATACAGTGACATCATCAGGGTATCTTCCTCTATTAAAAACACTCAGTCTGGGCCCATCTATACCCTCAACATTTTCAAACTCATTCACAGTTCCATTCCTAGACTCGACTTTTTAAAATACAGGTATACCAACGGGTTAAAAAAAGTCAGTGATGAAATAAGGAAATGCTCCGCTGGAGTTTGCAAATCCCACACAGTTTTTTCTGTATACAAATGAACGCGGAAGCAGGGATTGGAACAAAGATGACCCTGTAATACAATCCTCTCTGTGCAAATAAGAATGTGTGAGTGGGGAGGTGTGCTCCATGACCGAAACCTTTGTTCAGGAAAGTTGGGTCATGCTTCGGCCTTTGCCCACAGTTTTGTTGGAGGTCAGCAGCATCTCAAGGCCTGAGGAGAAGAATAAGCTACTAGAAAAGAACTTACATAATGCAGGACCAAAATCAAGGCTGCTTTTTTGTGTGACAGAAAGTAAAGAACAGTAAACTAGGGGTCAGATGGTTTAAATTTGAATCACAGCCTTGCAGCTCATTGGCCATGAATTCACAGGCAATAAGCTCTTGGAGCCTCAGTTTCCCTATCTTTAAGTGAGAGCAGGGGTGGTAACATCACCAGCCCTGACGATTACAAAGCAGAATTGTGAGATTCTAAAGAAATAATATATTTAAAATCATGCTGTAAGCTGCCTAATGCATCACAAATATGAGATTCCCACTATTATTATATAATGGTTTCCAGAAGAGTATATTTAGAAAATTCAAGTAGTCCAGCTGTGATTCTGTTTGTCTTCTACAATTTCCCTACTGCGGAAGTAAGAAGTATCTACCTGCTAAATACTAGAAGGCATGCCCAACAAAGAGATGGGTAATTATTTGTGAATTCTATTAAGAGTCTAAACCATCCTGCCTCTATCTAGTGTCATAGAAATGCTAGCTATTAGCAGGCGTGCTGCTTGCAACAACCTGGACTCGATTTTTATTCTTGCCATAAATCTGTCTTTCTTTTTTTTTAGCTAGAGGCAGAGGAGCCTACAGGAAAAAATCTCCATGAGGCCAGGGAAGGAAGCCCAAAGCATAATTCTGTCCCGGCACTACCACACTGAGATCACGGAGAGCCCTCGGAGGAAGTGCAGCTGAGCCCTTGCAGTCCCTGCATGCCTAGTGGATCCCATTCCCTGGAGCAGAGCTGATGGCTGCTGTGAGGACAGGTCCATTTGGCTTCACAGAGGGCTTTTAGCAACTCCGCACTTCCTGTTTTATGGTTAATAATTCACCCTTAGCCTCCAAAAAGCAGACAGGAGCTTAATGAATAAAATTCTCATTCAAATACCCTACCAGTGGTTTTCTATTGTCCAAAGAGGAAGCCCCAGTTGCTTAGCCAGGCATGCAAGGTTCTTCACAATTTGTTCCCAATGTAGCTTTTCAGCCCCATATTCAATTACATCTATCTATCTATCTATCTATCTATCTATCTATCTATCTATCATCTCTCTCTCTATCTCTCTGTCTCTCTATCCTCTATCATTCATCTATCATCCATCCATCTATCTATCATCTATCATCCATTTACCTATCATCTATCATCTATCTATCATCCAGCTATCAACTATCTATCATCGACTTCTATATCTTTATCTATCTATACATACATGTAAATAAATAACCATATGGTAAGGAATTATTGCAAGTTCCAGGGGGACAGGCTGATGAAAATTGTATGTGAAACAGGGTGCTGATTTATGTATTTATTGACTCACAAACTTATTCAATTGTAAAACATGATTGTTCAGATATTATGCATATACTTACAATGTGGGCAGGAAAAGCTCTTGGCAGCATTAACTTCTCATAGAGCCACTATTTCTTGTTCAGAAAAGTTGAATTTTAAACTGCATTTTAAAATTCGTCTGACTTGCAACAATGTCCACTCACCTCACAATTCTCAAATATTCATTTTTTTAACAAAGAGTTTTGTGTTATATCTCAGTAGCTTGGATGTCTTCTTTCTGTCTTTGTTGCAACTCCTGGTGAGTTTATGTCCACATTCAAATGGTCAGGTAGCTACAGTCTTTGGTCTGTTTGTGACTTCACCTATATTGTTGCATTTTGTTGCCTTTGCTGTCAGAATCCTATCTCCCTTAAAAACCTAGTATAAATCTCTCTTCCTCTGAGAAGCTTTCTCTGGCCACTCACAGTCATAGCTGATATAGTATAAGCAACCAAGGCACTCATACTGTGTGCCCTGCTTTGCACTTAGTGTGCTTCTAGCTACCTGCTGTTATTCTTTCTCCAATAAGATAACAGTGCCTAGAAGGCAAGGACTGTCTGTCTTTACACGGCACTTTGTCCTTGGTGAACACTTCACTGTGCATTTATGGGGCAGGAGTCCTGCAAGACTGAGCAGCTGAAATGAGGAAGAGCTACATGGAGAATACTTTGTGAGTATGAGTTTTCCCATGCCTGCCTTGGTGCGGAATGTTAGTTCTGGGTCTCAGAAGAGCCTCGACCATAGAATCCTTCACCAGAAGGCTCTTCAGAGAATATGAAAACACCCCCACTTTGTGCAAAGGAGGATACGAAAGCCGAGAGAAGGGTAACAGGTTCACATTCATACAGCTAGATAACAGCCGAGTTGAAACTAGAAAAGCCACAACAATCCAGAACGAGTAGTATAAAGCTCATTTCCTTATTGAAGCATTTGAAGAGTCAAAGAATGTCTCCCTTAGTGCTGACGATCACTGTCATCAGCATTTACCGAGAGCCTCCCAAATTCAAGGCTCTTCTGAGTCAAGTAATGAAGGGGGAAAATTCATCAGACAAATTCATCCCTAATTCAAGAACAGAAGCAGAGAGTTGCCAATGAACAGGGGCTGTCGAGACCAGCTGAAGCAGACGATCTTGGAGAAGCGGTATGGACAAGTGAAAGAGAACAGGGTCATCATCCAGGATCTGTTCTAAACTATCTGTGCCATCCTGAACTAGTCCTTCGACCACTCTGAACCTTTGCTTTTTTATCTACAAAACAACTGTCCTTTCTGGCTTGCACATTCTGAGACTGTTTCTCCTTTAGTATATGGACGATAGGACCTTAAATCTTTTATCCTCTGGCAAAATTAAGTTGTCCTGAAGAAGCCAATCTCATGCCTTTGTGTACTTGATGTTCACATTAAAGTACTTCCATTCTGGGACTAAATGATTTCTGAATGTCTTCCTTGCCAATCCAAATCTTAACTACTTTTCCCTTGCCCTGGCTTTTATTCTTTTTCAGAGGGGAATGGATATGCTCAAATGCAAAGGATCTCATTCATATATTCCTCAGTTCATACCACATTGTCATCACCGAGCCCTCAGTGATGACAATGTGGTATGAACTGAGGAATATATATAAGCCCTACTTCCCGTCTATTAGCCCTTCTTACCATTCCTGCTCCCCACCCCAAGAGCAACCATGATAGTGGGTTTAATATATGTCATTTTTCTCGAATGTGTTCTCGTAAAGTATGGATTTTTGCTTTGTGGGCATGTATTTTTAAATTTCTGTAAATGGGATTGAGTTGCATGTCTGTTTTGCTGGTGAAGCTGGCAAGAGAGTCCCACCCCAATCCCCTTCCTATCTACCGCAGAGGATGTCTTCAATCAGGGATCTGCTAATACTAGGTTTTCCTCAATGCAAAAGCGCACGCATTATTCATCCTTTCAATAAAAGGAGGAGAAACAATATAGCATAGTGATTAAGGACACAAGCATTCCAGTCGAACACACTCTAGCCGGAATCCTGTTTTTCCATGTTTATAGACTTTAGAATTACTCAACCTCTCAAAAATCTCCATTCCTTCATCTGTGAAATAGGGATAAAAGTAAACCATGAGGCATTATAAGGATTAAATAATATAGGCTTCAAACAATGGGGGCTGACATAAACTCTAAATAGGTGATGGCTGAATTATTAATAAATACTAATTAGAGAGCTCACAGATGCCAAGCCCCACATGTCTCATGCAGGCAAGAAAGCTGAAGGAAAAACAGAAAGGTAAAAACTTTAAAGACACGTCTGAGAATACAGAAAATCACACAATTAAAATCTTGTAATCATTAACCCTTCAAGCCTCTGGAATAAAAAGATTCCAGTGCAGATGCTTACAAGTGTCATAGTTGGTTGTTTCCTACACAGTTTACAAAAAAAAGGCTGGGGGTAGAGTCACCCTCCAGGGGTGGAACTTTTTTTTCTTAAAGATTAAAATATGTACTTTGAGGCATGAGCTTTTGTCTCAACTCAGCTTTCTCCACTTCCAAATGAGAGTCTCATATACATATAAATTGCCGCCTGATTTGCCACCTGTCTGGTTTTAACTTGGTCAAGAGTGTTGCCCAGAGTAATCTTCCTTGACGTTTACTATTCAAGGAAGCTTAGAGTTATAGAAAGTTGGTCAGAGCCTACGAGATCCCTAGAGACCATCTGCCTTACCATCTTTTACACATGAGCAACTTGAATAGACTAAGCTTCTGCTATGTGAAATGTTTTTGTGCAATGTGTTTCAATAGACATGCAATAATAATACAAATAGCTCTTGCGATTGATAGTTAGCAAATTATGGTGTTACCTTGAAGTTCACTTGCATAGAAACAGCAATGGAGGTGATGCCTGACCTTTCCTTAGGGCCAAGAAACACTCCAGAATGATCTCTGGAACCACAATATGCTAAGGAAGAATGCAACCTACATTTAGCAAGTCATGTGTTTTTGAGCCCCAGAGTCTGTCTCATCTCCCTACCAATTTAACCTTTAAAGGTCGTGCCCTAGGGAAACAATGATCTGTCATTGCCCTTCAGCAACGTGACCTCCATTCTGTGTTTCTACAGGAGTCTGAACCAGGTGAGTCAGAAAAGTGACGCCCAAAGCCATACCGATTGTAACATGATTATGAAAATCCCAACCTGCAGAGTTAGCTCAAGGAAGCAAGTTGAGTACTTCCTCAAAGAAATGTCTTTCAACTAGCCTAATAATTCATAAGAGATCAAAAAATATGTTACACTTTTATTTATACTCTCGAAACTAGCTTAACTGCCCTTAACAATAGCCATGTGTCATTAGCACATGGGAAAGATATCTATTGAGTTTTAGCAGAATGATTGATTAACTTTATCTTTTCTCTTTGTTTTTCAATATAATAGTTGCATTATTATATTTAATAGTTAATTTCAAAAAACCTTCTTTTAAATGTGCTATCAGCATCCACAGATATCAACCTATGAGTTGAAATTTAAAAAGTCAATACACACATAATAACAAGTAACTGTCAGTGATGAACACTAGATGAACTACAGTAATAACTAGTGTCAAAAGTTTAAGAAAGGGCAATTTGGCTTTATACTGTTCATGTAAAAGCAACCAGAAAGAACAAATATATGGAATCTCGTGCTCCCAGAAGAATTTTGGAATAGATATGTTTAGAGTTTCATGTGCCTTGGTACTCTGCCTTTTCTAGATGTATATAGAAAGTTCCCCAAATTTATCATACTTTTTTTCTGATTAGTATTAGGCTTTATAAAATTCTGCCTATCAAATAAACTGCATTTATTACGACATAATTAACCTATTTCACATTTTAATCCTCTAAGACATATTATAACTATAATCATAGCTTCAGATCAGCATAATAATCAATGTTATCAAACTGAACTAATTTAACTCTAATAAAAATAAGAAATACCATAACATTCTTGTTAATTCTTGTTATTTTGAGAAATGTACAATTTCTGTTGGACTTTTTGAAACAATAAAATAATTTTTAAATCTCTCTTCTCCCTTCAAAGATCCCCTAAGGGTTCAGGTACCCAGGAGGTGAACCACTAACTTAGGGCTTTGTAAAGGGCCCAGCAGTAGAGGTTACATGGCCTTGAACTGGAGAGGAAGACCTGCCTTTTTACTTCTATCTCTGTCTCTTCATGTATAACCAAGACATGAACAGAACACTTACTTTTCCAGAGCTTCAATTTCTCTATCTGAAAAGTGAAAATGATTAACAGACGATTAAAAAGGAGAAAAAAAAAAAGGAAATAGAAAAGGAGGTAAGGAAGGAAGAAGGAAGGAAGGAGGAAGGACTTGAAAAATTTATACCTCAGGGCTAAACAACAGTTCTACAGAGAACACTCTGGGTACTCAGATAACCTCAACCTGTTTGAGGGTTTGAAAAATTCCAAAAATTCAACTAGACCAGACTAGCTCCATTTCAAGTAATTTGAAGAAAATAATATTCAGAAAAAAGAGTACAAGACAAAAGAGAGAAATTATTTTGAATTCTGGACCAGTGAACAAAGCCAAAAGCTTTGACTTGAAGAGTTCTAAAGAGATTCAAATTTTATTTCAGTAGGAAATAAAACTTGTTGAATTATGTCCACATCTTCATCTACTGCAGTTCATATCATAGCTGTTGGGGTGACTTTTCTTAGGAAACAGCCTGTAACTTGATAGCTAAAGGGATATTTTAAAAAGTACATTGACTGCACTAGAACAAATTTACTGAGACCTAAGTTGATTGACTGGAGTAGCATGAATAAAGAAGGAAGCCAGTTCCTAATTAAACGGATCTAACAGACCAATTATACTTTCTCTGTGCTCTTGAGTATATAACAAGCTAAAAGTAAAAGTTCACTTCCAGAAATTGATGAGATGACCTTCATCTCATATAGGGTCCCGAATAACTGGTTCTATGAGATTGTCACTATACAGAGTAGTACTGTCGATTTACTTAACTGAATGTAGGTGACAGGAAATGAGAGAACAGTGACGAGGTCAGCACTTTATAGCACCATGGTCACTTTTGTTCATTGTAGTGACTTCTTGACAGGAATTTACAGAGTTTAAATGTTAAGAGCACCTCCAAATTTCAGCACTAAAGTTTTATTCCAAACTCCCATTTCAAACTGACCCTGGGAAGAGAAAACAAAACAAAAATGGTTTCCAATTAGGTAGTATGACTCCAAACTATTTGTATTTGTCATCCCAGAGTATGCTTACTGACTTAAAATCAGGTGGCACATCTGACTAGTAATACCAGTCCCATGTATGTAAACAACAAGCAACTGGCAGCCTAGCACCTGAGAAGCAAAACACAGCAGGAGGCTATTTGTTGGTTATGCCACCAAAGATGATACTAACCATGGGCAACAGTTATGGAGCACTCAGTGTCTGCAAAACCTTAGGCTCCATCTCATACTCTGATCCAGGAAAATTAAGACCCAGAAATCAGCATTTTTAACAAACACCCCAAGTAATTCTGATCTTTACCTACATTTTTAAAAATATTGATTTAAAGGAATACTCTTATTTTGGCCCACATATAGCTGAAAAAACCCTAACCTCTGCCACTTTGAGATTACATGAAAGAGCAGCAGAGATTCTGATTTAGAATGTTCCATGACACAATCCTCCATGACCTCCCACTTTATTTATATGTTATTTAATGTTCACTAAAAGATCTTTTAGGGGTGAATATAGTAGCACTGGTGTTGTCATTTGTGCCACAAAACCTCCAAAAAGCTCAGAAATTGGTGACATCAAGTTACTTTGGAAATAAAGTTAATGACTAAAAATAAAATAGTTTTTAAAACAACACTTTAAGGTTGTTTAAGAAGCAGTTAGAAGAATTCCACTTCTGCTATAGTAGAGTCAGCCTCCACTGGACCTGCCCATCCCACAGATAAAAACTATAAACTCTGAACAACATAAAAAAACAAACAAACGAACATACAAAAAATGGTCTGAAGACATTGTAGAGTGAACAAAAAAGCAGGCAAATTCTGGAGAGGAGAGTCGGCATTTGGAAGAAGGGACTGGCACTGGTGGCAGAGTGAAGTTCCTCTCCGCCTCCCAGCTTTTTTTTCTTACATAGAGTGAAGGTGACCAGCTTAAACTCCACTGGAAAATCTGCAATTTTTTTCTGGCCTGAAGAGCCAGAGAGCAGAGATGAGGGCAACCACAGCCACTGGAAAGTGAAGTCGTAATATTGGAAAGGTGAGGGCCAGTGATGGGGAGCCACAAATTATGCGTGTAAACTCGACCAAATATCTGGGTGACTCTCAAGCTTCACACTCACAAGGAAAACTGCTAACGGCACAGCTAAAGGTACAAGGACTAAAAGATATGAATGACACCCCCAAATTAGACTTTTCAGTTTGAGCACAACCAAAGTGCTTACTAAAACAAGTAAGCGGAAAAAGACCCTTCCAGATTATCTATAACATAACATTCACAATGTTTAGAATAGATTCAGAAATTATTCAATGTATGAAGACAGAGGAAAATGGGACTTGTGCTCAAAAGAAAAAGTAAGCAACAGAAACTGACCTTGATATGATCCAGATGTTTAAAGCATTAGACAAGGATTGTAAAGCATCTATGACAACTCTGTTCAATACAATGAAAGAAAATATACTCTTTATTAATGAAAAGATAAAAAATCTCAGTAGAGGTGTAGAAACTATAACAAAAATGGAAATTCTAAAACTGAATAGTATATCTGAAATAAAATATCCACTAGGTAGACTAGGTAAGAGTAGGATGGAGATAACAAAGGAAAATGTCAGAAAACAAGAAATTCGAATCAATATCAATCATCCGATCTAAAGAGCAATAAAAATAGAACTACACGTCCCTTCCTGTACTCAACTCAACCGGAAGATTGCCCTCCCCCATCCCAGCAGAAAACCAAAGTGTCTCTGGGTTGGGAGAGCAGGCATAGTTTGGGGGATGGGGTGGCACAATATCGAAAACAGAAAGATAAAGTAGATATTTACATACTGAGTATGGAGATGGCTCCCTCCCCCCACCCCCAGCCTTCTTCCTCAGAATATTAGCAGCCAGGCTTCAGGTTTATACTCTCCAAACAGGATATAAGAATGTTTTACATTAGGAAATTTTATCAACCCAGGAGAAAAGACCCAAGGATGATGCCAGCCAAATTTCTATTCTCCAGCAAAGCCACCCAGCTAGTTCCTGTGTAGGAGAATATACGTCTGAATGGTTGCATTCTAGGAGCAGGATGAGGAGAAAGAGCTGGAACTTCCAATACTCAGCATGAACACTTTCATAAAGTACTCTTGTTTTTCAGCCTCACCCTCTGCTGTAGAGCCCAATACCCCCTACTAAGGTGGTAAATTGGATGGCTGAGGAATGAGGGCCAGAGGAAAGCTGACTTCTACCCACATTCTTTTTTGTAATTTGAATTTTTGACACAAGTATATAGTATTCAAAAAAAAAAAAACCCATAAATTTTTAAGTGTTCAGAAAAGGGATTGACAGATAAATATGAGGAAATACCCCCCAAAGTACAACAAAAGAAATAAAAAAAATAGAATAGAGGTAAAAAAAAAATTAAATAATAAATTCAAGAAGTCTGGCATCGACTAATAGCAGTTCTAAGAAAAGAATGAAGAAAAGGCAAGAAAGGAAATTATCAAGAGAAATAACAAAAAACTCAGAACTCAATAATGTGAGTCTCCAAATTGAAAGTAATCATGAAGTGCTCTGAACAATGAATGAATAAACAATGAATAAACTATGCCAGACACAAAGTGGAAGATACTAAGAGCATTTAGAGAGAACAAAAACAGTCACATACAAAAAGAGATGAAATCAGAATGGCATCAGAATTCTCAATAGCAACACCGGAAGCTAGAAGACATCAAACCAGTACTAACTTCAAAATTCTGAGGAGAATTATTCGCAACCTAGAATTCTGTTACCAGACAAATGATTGAGCAAGTGTGAGGAAAGAAGAAGGACGTTTTCAAATACACAGGAAGTCAAGAATTTTATCTCCATTACACCCTTTCTTAAAAAGCTTCTAGAGGATGTGCTACAGAAATAAGGGCTTAAAATCAGATGGAGATGTGTAGCACAGGAAAGGTATAAGGAATCCAAGTGCAGCTGGGTAGCAGGACTAGATGTAACCAAGTCCAGACTAGAGGAGGAAGACAGAGGGTGGGGGAGGGATGTCTTAGGGCGCAGAATGAAACTGATCAATGATCAAAGATATTCGACCATTTAAAAGTAAAACAGAAGGTGACAGAACTGAATGAATGATCGTGGGGAATGGGGGAGTAGAATTAAAAAATTTTAAGGAAATAATAAAAGGCAATTATTTCCAATAAAAACAAAAATGTCTAAATCAAACAAAATGTAATTATAGCATACCAAGTGGCTGAGCAATGTAATATATACACAACCATAACAAAGTTAACACCAAATATGATTTAATCATAATTTTTTGGTACAATTAGACAGATGAGAAAAGGGAGTAGAAAAGCTAAACTTGACTGCTACTATAGAAATTATTTGATAATGTCTAAAATTGATAAATCGAGAAATAGCAGTACACGTATATTATTTAGAACCCAGAAGATTAATGCCAAAATAATCAGCTGAAAGAGGAGATTAGAAATGACTGCCTCTGGACAGCACGGTAGAGGACTGATTGTGAAGTTGGGGAATGCTGTTTTTCATTATTACCCTTTAAATACAAATTTGATTTTTAACCAGCTTATAAATACCTTTGACAAATATAAAAAGTAGTTTAAAATAAATAAGTACAATAAAATAGAGGCCAAATTGCCGCCCATCAGGAATTTCTAGAGAATGATTCTGGAAAGAGTAATAATGATGGCTAAGACTTAAGTCCTGCTCACTATCTGCCTGTGCAATTTACTGCTAATTGCCCCTTAAAGGGACATATTACAGCAGACTGTTGAAATTTCTTTTTTTGTTTTATGCTCTATTTAGATTCAATGATTTCAATATACATAAAATATATTAAAATAAATTTCATTTTTTAAAAATATTAAAAAATTATTTTGTTTTCAAGAATTTAAAAAGTAAATATTTTGATGACTATAAATTGTGAAAATTATAAAATTATAATTACCCATTATATAAAATTTATTTAAAAATTCAGAAAAATATAAAGAACAGATTAATCTTCTCCCCAAAGGTTCGAGTTTAGCAGATCTCTGGAACAAGGCAAAGGGATTCGAGGATCACTGAAACAAAGACCAGGGGTTTTATAGAGTTTCTGTCATATTAGAACTAAGTTTGAAGCTATTGAAATCTTGAAACATTACCATGAGAGCAAGGTCACAATTTTATATCAGGAGCCTTCCCACATCTAGAAATAGCATTTCTGCACGTATGGGCAGCAGACCAATCATTCTAATTATTTTGCCAAGAAGAGGAGCAGGTACTGCTACCATCGTTGTCCCAATTATCATAACCCCTGAGCTACCTAGCGAGGTAATCCTAGGCAAAGCAAGCTGATTGTGGTACCCAACAGATGAGTAGTACTATAATCAATGTGGCATATGCTAGATTGGTTTGTCAGCAACCGTGACAATTTTTCAGATAAATTTCCATACATATAACCATCTTCTTTTTCTCTCCTAGATCCTTTGCCATCATGGCATTCTCAGTAAGAGCCCTGAACTCGGAGAAGGCTCATGAATTCCTGTGGTTTCTCACACTATATTCCATGTAATTAGTACTTTTAGGAAAAAATACCTTAATGCTCACTTATGAACACTGCTCACACACAAATCCATTTACCGTTTACTATAAGCATGAAGGTTAGTATTATCCTTATTTTAAAGATGAAAAGACTGAGATTCAGATAGGTTAAGTAACTTGCCTAAAATCACACAATGGGATCCAAGTAAGTGGCATTCAAATCCAGGTAGATTAACAGATTTCTCCATTATCCAAACTGTTCTCGGTCTCTCCTGTCTGCAAGAATAAAACTATATAATATACTTAGGTGATTCAGATCCATGGAATATTTTTTAAAGGTCAGATGTCCCTTCTTCACGAGTAGGTGCAAGGGCCTTGGCATGACTCATTACTGTAAAGAATGGTTTGAGATATATTCTGAAGCAGAGAATGTCCTTTTTATTAAAATCGCGTATGCTAAAGGTCAGCCTAACATTATGAGCATTGTCTTGGGGGTTTTGGAAAAGAGCAAAGAGTGGATTTAAATCATTTAAATTACCTCTTAAGTTTCTCTTAGTTTCAATATAATTCCTTAGTAAGTTGATGACACATCCAGCTTTAAAGAGTTTTTGCATATATTTGATGTTCTGCAACTTCCCCTTCCTTTAAACAAAACATTAGTTATCTTCCAGATAGCTCTGGGAACATTTTAGAGATCTATGTATCTTTGGGGGAAAATGGTTTCTTACGTAAAATATTGTTTTAAGCATTTAAAGCTGGCTTTGTTAATCTTCCGTTTCTTAAAAATTGGGTCATCACAGTGACATTATACAAGAGCAGTTGTCTATAATTTGCACAGCTAAATTCGGTTTCCGGATTGTCAAATATGCAAGTGTATTGTTTGGAATAATAGTTAATAATAGTTTCCAAGCAAGTCGGAAATAGAGCCACTATTATTTAAAAGCTGGAGCCAAAATGCAACTGCCTCTCCAGAGAGATAATGAGTTAATGAGGAGAACCTCTTTCAAACCAATGAACAACACGATCATTCAGAGTTATCTGGGCACCCACTACCTTGAACTTCAAGTCTCTAACCCATCAAAATGTGATCACTAAGAATAGACCCATTACCGCCTCTTCGGCAAGGGCTTGAGTTGAACAGCTGGCACTTGTATCTGGGTTCTGCAGGAAATGATGACTACAATAAGAATAAGGTCCCGGGTTTATAGAGTTGCTGTTAAGAACCAGGGCAAGCTGTTGGATTACAAAAGGGAGTGAGTTAAAACCTCTGAGATTCTAGGACACCTAGAATAGCTCCTTTGATGCACTGCCCAGAAAAGCCTTTTCAGATCCCCCAGTACAGGTTTTGCACTGGATATTCTCCATCTGTCCTCCAAATCCACCCTCTGTCCTTTTCTGCACCATACCCCAGGAGGCTGACCTCTAAGGACTATACCCACACGGCTCCCATGACCTCTGGCTTCCTGTTGGTTTGGGCCAGTGGAAGGAACCAGGAAGTAATCAGAGGATGCGGAGACAGCAAGGAAAGAGTATTCAGTTTCCAGATTTGGCAGTAGTACAATCCCCCTAAAGTTCAGCGCACCTCCTTCAACTATTCCTCTCACCTGTTCCAGTACCCTTTCTGCCCTCTTGTCCCTCACACTTGGGGTGGCAATGGCTTTCTGCTTTCGCTGGTCCTGGTGCTTTACCATCGTTACTGCTTTTCTCTAAACCTGCACTACCTTCATAAATGGGCCCTCCATGGAATTCTCTTCCATCACCCTTTTGAGTATGTCATCAGTTTCCTGTGGGATTCTGACTGATGCCCTGGTCCTCTTGCAGCTAAGAGAAGCTGGCTTTCGGAATACAAGATTTCAGCTTTTGGAGAATACAGAGGTTGGTAAGATGTATAACTAGGCAGGACACCTGCCACTTAGTCCTGGCTCAGCTATTAGCTCTCTATGTAAACATAAGCAACTCATCAAAACTTCACTCCTTGGTTTTTAAAGCTCTGGATATTCTGACCCCCAACCACAAGTTCAACTTCAAATGCTCCGGTTCTGCTCCCTCTAGTCAGGCCCTTTCCAGAACCACACAATCTCCTACTTAATGCCTCGCCTCTCCAACAACATGATACATTCTTTGCTAGTAGATGCTACGTCTAGTCTTTAACCTGTCTCTGCCGAAGGGCAGAGCACAGTTCTTAGCCCATAATAACTCTCAGTTCTTTTTAACTAAAATACTTGGGAACTCAATATATGTAAATTTATATCAATAGCAAAATTCACTCATCCATGTATTTTTATGACCAGTTGCTTCCAAGTTCTGTTATTTACTGTTGCATTTTTTTTTTTCTAAGGCCTTTGGAAGTATTTAAAGTGTAACATATAGCACATCCTCTTATATATATACCTGATATATCTATATATCCTCATATATATACTTGATATATATACCTGATATATCTATATAGATATATATAAAGACAGTTAATGTTTACTTTGGGGTGGGAAATAGAGGGTAGAGCCATGATACAAAAAGGATGGGCTGTAAAATAATATAGCTCTGGGTTTCAATTCTAGCTCATGCCACTTACTGAGTTGCCTTAGGCAAGTTACTTAGACTCTCAGATCCTATGTCTTCTGTAAAAATGGTGATAATCCCATCTCTGTCACAGGTTATTTGTGAGGATTAAATTATTTATTTTATGTAAAGCACTTGACACATAGAAGGTACTTAACATGTGTTTATTTCCTTACTCCTAGAATTAAGCTTGTAAACAAAAATCCTGAAATTCCATAGAAGTTCTGTTTTGTTTTTTTTTCCCCAAGAATCTTTTTGATTCTTTGAATAAAACTGCCCAGGACCAGAAACTCAGACACTAGAAGCTTTACAAAGTGACAAAATAAGCTTTCTACTGCAAATACCTTCAAATTAATCTTATCCAAGTCCCTTGAGGCCAAATGTTTAATTATCAGAAATTTAGGTGATTAATAAGAAGACTTAATAGTAGCAAAGCTTTAAGTTTTGTTGCCTACCTCCTGGCTCTTAAGAAACTTGAGCTTCGAAGAAGTAACCACGAGGATGTAAATCAGCTTAATGTTAGATGTTTTCAGCCCCACTCATTAATCTGTTCTCTTAGTATCTAATAGGAAAATATAGAGGCAAGAGGAAACTTCTGAGAGTGATGCATATACTATATATACACAGTTATGTATATAATAAACTGCACACATATATGCAGTTTATTTTTGTATGTTAACTGTATCTCAATAAAGCTGCTTTTAAAAGTCACAGAAGGAAAAATAAATTTTACGGAAGGAAAAAATTCATTGGCCTGCGCATTTTATAGTGTATGTTATACCTCCATAAAGTACCGTTTGCATAAAAAATAAAAGCAGTATGTTGAATAGGGAACATAGTATGCTATCTTTTGTATAAGAAATAGAAGTAGCACAAAAATACATATCTTTATGTGTTGTTATCTACATAAGAGTCCTGGAAAAATAAATAAGATCTAATAACACTATCACTCCATGAGGATGGAGGAGGGAATGAGACTTCTCAATGCATAGTTTTTCATATCATCTTGCTCTTTGAACTCTATAAAAACAAAAAAAAAATAAAAAGTCTAAAGGAAGGTGAGTAACCAGGTGATGGGGAGGGAGGGGTTGAAACAGAGAGAAGAGGAAAGATAGGCATTTTCTAAAATCAGAAACACCTTGAAGCGTATATAATTGGAAGATCTGCAAAGCTCAGTGACAAAACCATCCATGGTTTGAGGTCACTCAGTAGATGTGAACTACTTGCCACGTGACTTATCTCCAGCCCAGGAGTATTAAGATATTACTGTAATCTAAACAAATTGGCCAGGGATATTTAAAATTGAATAAGCCAAAGACATGTTAGGAGATGCTCTTTTATAATACCAAATCACCCAGTCAATGTATACTGAGAGATGCCACATGCCAAGCTCACTCCCAGCACTGGCAGGAACCCAGAGCAATATCTCTGTAAGCTGAGGTCCATCCCCTTAGGGACTCCAGTTTCTGATCACAGGTGAAATGGCAGAGGCCATTTCTAGACCATTGCCATCTACTGAATGAGGTGAAAGTCCAAAGTTGATGAGACCAGATGAAGCCAGATATGACTTCAGAGACTCAGTTTCTAGGCATTAAATCCCTACTCCCCCATCCTTATCCACTGCTAGGCCGCACCAAGGCTAGAAAGGAAATGGGCTTGGCTTATGATCAGCTAGAAAGGGGCTCACACGTTGCTTTGCTGTTCCCCTTGCTCACTTTTAGGCGGTGCCAGATAAGCCTCTTGAGAGCCTTCTTCCTGGTTGCCCTCTCTCCTTCCTTTTCTATCCTGTCCCCAGATCCTGGCTTCACCTCACCTCATTGGTGGGGCAGGGGGAAGTGCCACAGACCAAGCGGCTGAAAACAGATATCTAATCTTACAGTTCTAAAGTCTGTTAGTCTAAAATCAAGGTATTGGCGGGACCACCCTCCGTCATCACAAGGTATTCTCTCCTGTGTATGCTTGTGTTTGTCTCTTCTCTTCTTACAAAGATGCCAGTCACGTCGGATTAAAGGCCCACCCTATAGCAGAATGATCTCATCTTAACTTATATTTCAATTACTTTGCAAAGACCCTATTTCCAAATAAGTTCACATTCACGGGTTCCTGGGGTTAGGACTTCAATGAATTGGGGGTAGAGGGTGGGTTCAATTCAACCTATGGCACCCTGGCTCTCCACATTCTACTGAGATGGATCTCCACTATACCACAATTTGGATGGTAACCCACAGCAAAATGTAGAGGATATTTACATTAAAATCCTCTCTCCCCACCACAGGGGAGAATGAAATGAACAAAGGGGTGAAGAGGGTAGAAACTCACTTCCTTCCACCTTGGGGAGAATGAGCGAAGACCAAGCGTGGAGATGAGGCAGAGGCTCCTGCCCTGTCATGATCAAAGGTCGGCTTTCATACCCTCTTTGGTGGTGCTGACTTGAGAGACGTGGGCTGCAGGATGAGGAGACGGCCCTGCTCTACCACCACCTCTGAGAAGCTGTTAAATCATTTGGATCCCTAGTTTCCTTAATTGTAAAACGAAGGGGTTGAACTATATTGCTTAGGTCCTTTTTAGCTTGCAAATGTCCCCGATTTCATTGTGGCATTTCAATGTTTCCTGCCCTCTCTGACTTTAAGTTAAGTAGAGGTAACTGACTCAGGGTCTGGCAGGCAGGCCCTGGCAGGGGCCGCCAGACTGAGGGGCTGCTCTGCTGCTCTTAGCACTCAAAATCACCTGGGCTTGAAGGCCAGAAGACTGGATTAGCAAACAGGAAGGGGCGGCCCCAGAAGGGTGTGGAATGCAGCTCTGCAGGATGCAGCTCAGCCCTTTTCACGCTCCAGTTAGGGAGCCTTCTGGGTTCCTTTAACTCCTCTTCTGCCAGTCACTTTCCCTGCTCGCTGGCCCCTCCCTCAGAGCCTAGCTGGGCAGGGGAAATTGAAAAGACCAGTGAGACTTCCTGCCTATTAACACTTGATTTAGAAGGACTTAGGCAAGGCCTTAGATTTCCTGAAACTTGACCTCCCAGCATCCCCCACTGCCCTGATACCCCAGCCCTGCTCGCCCATTGCCCTCCCAGTCTCCAGGTGTCCCCTGTATTTCCATTGTGCTATTCTGTACCATTGGGTGCTGGATTCACTCTCATAGGCATGCATTTATTTATTCAGTCAATAGGCTATCTTCATCAACTACGGTGTGAATAAAATGCCCTCCCTGCCCTCAGGTGAGCTCACAGCACAATAACAGTAATTAGTCTCTATTCTGCCTGGGCCTTCTAAGAGAGGCACCAGGAAGACAGAGGAGCAGAGGGCAAGGAGACACTTGTGATATTGTGCTTTACAGATTAGAATTTAAACTCAGGCCACTTAAAGCTTTAAGGTCTTTGGCTTGGAGGATGAAGCAGTTTGTACTGAGAGTTCCCATAGCTGAGGGAACTGTCATATTCCTTAGGCCATGTCTCATTAGAGTTGGTGATGCCCATGTTTCTGAACACCCAGATACTGGGTGAACAGGTATCCAGCCATGTGTATCTCTCTCTCCCCTGTTCCAGGGGGTGTTTTCCTCTGGTGAACATTCTCAGTTCCCTGCACCTCCATCTTCCAGCAGCCCCGAGGGCTCAGGACCATCCCAATCATGTGCCCTCTCCAGAGTCAGTGTCAACATCTTGTTTCTCTGAGATTATAAAATTATTTCCACATTGCAACACAAGCTTCTACTCAAGATTGATCACTTCCTTCCACTGATTTACACTGATTTAATCCTAGAAGCTTTATTTCAAGTGAATCCAAGCAGATTTCCTCTTTTAACTTAATTCAGTCTTTGGGGAAACTGGTCTTCAAGTGCACTAAAAGAGCTATTTATCCTTTTAAGCGTAATGAATGCACTTTCTCCTTATTTTTGCCTCTGTGGCATCCAACCCAAGTCCACTCCTGTGTGCTCTGGTACATGCTCTAATATGCCTGTACCCATAAACTACGAGTAGAGGAGTGACAGGGTCATAGGATATCTGGGGTTCTGCTTGGCTGACCAACAACTCACTGCTTGCATGGCACCTCATAAAACTATCAATCAGTTCCTATTGTTCTAGTTGTATATTTCTGCAAGCAAACCACTCTAAAACCTAGTGGCTTAAAACAATCATTTATTTATTATTTTATCTCACAAGTGTCTAATTTGGTCAGGGCTTGTAGGGAAGGCCCATGTCTGCTTTACATTGTTATTAACTGAGAGTTAAAGAATCACTTCCAAGATGCCTTATTCTCCTGTCTGGAAAGTAGGTGCCTGGGGTTGGCTGGGAGGTCAGGGCTGAGGGCTGGAAGCCTCAGTTTCTTTCCAGATGGACTTCTACCTAGGCTACTGGGCTTACTGTTATGGATGAGTTCCAAGAGTGAATGTCCCAAGAGAACATGGCACTTTTATGACCTAACTTCAGAACTCATGGTGGCACTTCCACCATACTCTGTTGGTACTGGCCTACATAGTTCTAAGGAAAGGAGACCCCACACTGTATGGGAAGAATGTCAGTGTCACATTGTAAGAGCATATGGAATGACATATAGTGTAGTGAAAATCTGGAAAATACAATCTACCATAATTTACTCTCCGATCATAACAATTCACACCTATCCCACATACGAAATGTACTCAGCCCCTTCCATAATGCCCCAAAGTATCGTCCTGCTTTGGCATCCTCTTGGTAGTCCAGGATCTCATTATATAATTCAAGTCCATGTGCAGATGAGGCTCCTTGAGTTCAGTTCTTTGAATTTATCTCCTTGGAAACTGCTTCTCTCTGCCTGAAAACCAGTGAAGACCTATGAACTAAAGAGGCAAATTATTAGACCCCTCTCCTCCCCCACACACACACCACACACACAGCCAAGATACAATAATGGGATAGGCATAGGATGACCACTACAGACTCTCATTCAAGAAAGGAGAAATGGAGAAACACAGCACCCTCTGGTTCACATCAGTTCTGAAATCCAGCCTGGCACACATTGACAGTTCCTTGATTAGGGCTCAGCACTACAGCCTAAGAATTGTTCATTGTGACTTTGGCTCTGCTTCTAGGTGCCATTCTTCCCTCTCAATAATCTTTTTAAAAAAAAAAAATAAGTAGGACTGTGTTTGTAGCTGAGTAGTTTTCTCATCTTGCTGCCAACCAGTAGCAGTTTGGGGATCCAAAGACCTCTTTTCATTTTGTAATCTCTATCCCTTCAGTTCAAGCTGGTGTAATTCTTGTTTAGGTCAATTTATAAATCCATACCAATAGATAAAGGCCACATCCACAAATCTCTTTGAGGTGAGTTCTTCTCTACTCTGGATTCCTAGTGAGGCTGGTGTGGGACAATGCCTTTTTTTTTTTAATTGATTGAATCTATGAAACGTGCCCTTAAAATCCTTACAAAGACGTTTGTGTGCCTGAAAGTTTTTATGAGGCACTGCCTTCCATCTTTCTCGTGTCTTAACAAAGAATCTTAGAGGCCCACCATGAATCAGATATTTGTCTAGAAATTGTTTCTTAAGATGAGAATGGTTTGCTATAGGGAGAATTTGAGGATAAGAAAGTTTTCTTTTTTAACCTGGATAGCTTTGCTCACTTATATTTCCTCTAGATTTTGCTTGACAACTGAGCAGCTTTTTAAATTTTAGCTCATTTCTCTCTGTTTAGATTTCACGAAGGCCAGCTAGAAGTCAAGTGGCATCTCCAATGCTCTACTCAGAAACCTCTTTAAACAGAGCATTAAGTTTATAGGTACATTTCTTATTTTCCAAATGACTACAAGTGACAGTGTTGCCAAACTTTCCACCATTACATAACTAGGATTCCCTTTTCTCTGGCTTACATAACATTTTCTCTGCTTTCCTTTAAATCTTCACTAACATTCTCTTCAAGGCCTTTAGGCATTCACTTGCTGCTCAGTCCGCAAGCCAATGCCACATGTTTTAGGATTTGTATTTAGCAGTAGTCTACTCCCGGAACCAAAATTTCATCTAGTTATCTATTGCTTCATAATAAACCATCCATATACCTAGTGGCTTATAAATCTGCACTGGGGACAGTGCTAGGTGGAAAAGCTTTATTTTTGCTCTATGTGATATCAGCTAGAATAACTTGACTAGTAGTTTGAGAACCACTTCAAAAAATGGTTCGTTTACATGCCTGATGTGGGTTGGTGTTATTTCCTGAGAACTCAGCCAGAGACAGGACTAAAAGCCTCAATTCCTTTCCACATGGGTTTTTCTACGGGCTACTTGGCTTCTTCATGGCAGGGTAACTGGGTTCCAAGAATGAGAGAGCCAAGAGAACAGGTAGAATAACATGGACAGGTAGAATAACAGGTAGAATAACATGGTAGAATAACATGGACTTTTTATGATCTAGCCTAAGAAGCTATATAGCATCCCTTCCACCATACTCTTTCAGTCAAGACTATACCACAAAGGCCCACCCAAATCCACCTGAGCTCAAGGGAAGGGAATATAAGCCCACTACTTGACAGGAAGAATATCAACATCGCATTGTAAAAAGAGCATGTGAGACAGATGAATAGATAGGCAGGTAGATGAGTAGATAGATAATAGGTGATAGATGATAGATAGATGATAGATAGATAGATAGATAGATAGATAGATAGATAGATAGATAGACAGACAGACAGATAGATAGATGATAGATCATACATACATACGTAATGTTTGGAAAATACAATCTACCCTCCCCATGAAGGTTTGAGAAAATAATATGTAAAAACAGCTTCAAGAGACTCAGACATCTAGTTTTACATGAAGATCTCAGGTCCATATTAGAGATGAATTTTCTATTTCTGAACTCACATTGCTATCTTATTACATGAGATATATCTTTGCTCTCTGTTTATTTTGCTCCACGATCTGCAACCATCTCACCACACAAAACCCATCTGACCACCAGTAACTCTAAAACATACCTTCTTTTCCCATCTGCCTGGCTTCCTTGTTCTCCCAGCACATGTCTTGTAACTCCTTCTAGATTTTGCTTGTGCCTTTGCATTTGCCTGGATTGCCTTCTTTACCCCCTTCCCATTTATTCATATTCTCTGAGGACTGACTCATGTATCAGTATCCAGCACACTTTTATTAAGTGTTTACCGTGTGTCAGGCCTGTGCTAAGCAATGGGATATAACAACGAAAGGCATAGTCTCTGACTTCATGAAGCCTATACTCTTGTGAGGAGACATACACCAAAAACAAACAAATGAAAAACTATAATATCCTAAGATAATTGCTATAATGGCAATTGTATATTCAAGGAAGCCAAGAGAAGAAGCCCAGGCCACTGGAGATGCTAAGGAAGACTTTACAGAGGAGGCAGCATTTGAGCTCAGACCAGAAGATGAGTGAGATTGTCTAGGCTGGCAGAGCAGCAGTGGCAGATACAACGGGGCGGTGGCACACACTTAGAAAATGAGAGGGAGTAAGGCTGGGGTTTGTCTGGACCATGCTCCTCTAGTGAACTCTTTGGGTCTTCATGTCCCCATGTTCACCCTAGTCCTTTGGAGCACAGCTAGAAATAGGAGTCCAGAAGCCAGTGGTTTCATGGCCAGATGAAAGATGAGAAACACTTACACACAGTTTATGACCATAATGGCTCCATTAGCTTCTTCAGTTCGTTTAAATTTACAGAAGGCTATCACTCATAAGGACCTAGTTTCATTTAGGTTACATTTATAGGAGGTTGTCGTGCAAAATGACCTCTGGCCATTGACTCTAGGGCCCCTCCAAGCATGTGACACAATCACTCTTCCAGTAACTAGCAAGGGGTACAGAGATGGTAAAGGCAATCATGGTTGGCACCAGGAGGCAGGAAAAACTGGGTCTGATGGCTACCATTTACAACATTGATTAGATCATACGCAGGCAAGGAGGTAAAATGATCAAAGAAAAGACTTTTTAGTAATACATACCTGTTCTCTCTCTTTGCTGAAGCTCAATTTTTTCATATGTAAATGAAAGTGTTACACTAATTGTCCCTGAGTCTCCTACCACACAGAGCGTGTGTAAGCCTGTGCTTCTCTCCCTGGCTAGCCCATTCTTGTCTCAGGTGACTCTACACATTAGCTCATAACTGGCATGGCTCCTCCAAGGAGTGTTCATGATTTAAAGAATATTTTCGAAATCAGAAAATCCTCTATGCCATCAAGAATGGAACGAAGATGGCGGAATAACTGTCAGCCGGGTCAATAGTTTGGGCAAGAAAAGCCAACTGAACAGACTTTTAATGATTTAGAGATAGAAGACTACTCTTAAGACCATTTTTAATGGCATAACACATGGTATTAAGGCAATCTCTGTATCAGACCTCAGGTTAGGAGCCAAAGAACTGTGAGGACACCGATAGACCCACACAGTAGCCAATGCCTTTGCCACTCAAGTGTTTCTACACAAAGACCACTGAGAGCAAGGACAGGAATACATCCACCTTATAGATCTAGCAGTATAGCCCCAACCAGTCTCTTACAAACCCCAAATATCTTACAATTTTTTATTTAAAATTTAGAGAAAGATTGCCTTTTATGATATAATATAAAAAATCCCATTCTTCTCCAAAATGTTCAAGTAATAACACACTCCTGGGATTGGCACCATGTTATCCTGTGATTCTACAGTACACTGGCACAATATTATATGCCTACAGAGGGCCCAACTGTACATGGGGAGCAGCTCATCTAACCCATACTTGGCATGCAGTAAGGGGTAGTAACAACTTTCATCATTATTTAGTAATGGTAATGCTCTACCTGGTTGGAAAATGCCAAACTAGGGAATGGCAAAATAATTCTCTCTGATAGGTCCCAGTAACTTACAACCAAAGTAACCGAGATTTTTTTTAAAAAGAGAGAGCTATTTAAAACTACCTGCTTATTTACCTTCTGAAAGGCATTGCCCAACTGGAAAAGCTCCAAGAATCCCTTAGAAGCTTTACGCTTGCAAAGCGTGATTAACTTTGGGCTCTCAGATGTCTTGTTATTAGCAGCAGTATCATCCTATAACTGATACATAGCCTGTAACAACATCTCTTTCCAAAGCTTCTCTTCTCCGGAGACTTGCCGTTTCCATAGGAAATTATTTTCAGTAGCGATTCTCAGCTTTTGTCTTTGAGTTGATTTGTGAAAGTGAGTTGGGGACACAAACTGACATCCCTGAGATGTTGGTCTCTGTGGCAAAATGATGAAAGAAGAGGGTACCTAATCTGCATTGTGATGGGGAAAAAATTTGGAGCAACTAGGATCCAGTCCAGTATGAAATGAATAAGGCCCAGAGATTAGGGAAGGGAGCCACAGAGCATGACAGAAAGCCCAGCATTCCATGATGGGGCCCCATCCCACGAACACTCTAAACTTTAGGTAAGCTCTGTTAAAACTTGGAACACACTTGGCAAAAGGGAGTTCCTAATGGAAACCAAGTAAAAAGTGGGACTTGGTACCCAATGACCCAGCTAAAAAGAGGCAGAACATTTAGACAGAGCAGGAGGCCTGCAAAGCCCTCCTGATATCTGATGACATATACAGACTCATTTTCAACTTTGATCAGAAATGGTTTAGATATCTACTTGAGGTTACTTAGCACAGGTCACAATATCTTCAAAAGCCATTTCCTTCTGTTTTTACTAGTAGATTCTCCATGCCATACCCTTCAGTGTCTTCTTGTTTCATGTCAATAATTTAATTGCTTTCTTTGCAGTGGCTTAGTTCTACACACAGTCTAATTTGAGATTTGACTAACTCTTAAATATATATCATTTCACTGTATTTACCGAGGGAAGAAAAGAGTGCAGAATCAATTAAGGCATCAACGACAAGCTCATCCATGCACCCAAGGCAAAAATGAAAAGGCCAGCTGAGGACCTCCTCTGAACACTGGCCCCTTCACTTACAGTGTCAACGCCAGGACTTTCCATCAACACCCTGTGTGCTGCTGGGTGGATTCTTGTGGTATTGTCAGTATTAAAAGCAGCTGTCCTGTGATTTGTTTGTTGTCCCCAGAGACTTGGAGCTGAATTGTTGGACAAACTGCAGCTGATTAGTTTAAAGCTAAGAGAGAGAGAGAGACGGGAGAGAGCTCAAGTATTTTTGAAATAAGTAATGAACTCCAAGTTGGGTACACCATTGATCTGTACCTTCAAGGGTTAATAGTTTAAAGGTGATTGGGGTCTCTGGCCACAGGGAAAGCTGCCCAGAAGAGCCCCTTTTCCTAACCTAAGCTCAGCTCAATTCTTTTAATACACAGCTTCCTCCAGTACTTCCTCTGGCTTGGCGGAGAAGGATGCAAATTTTTCTAACCTCTAAAAAAACTTGTGGTATGTGCAGTGAGTGTTTCAGGCAAAAGAAAACAGAAAGACCTGAGGCTGTTTCCGCCCACGCGCCTGAGCTCAGCCTCCAGAGAACACCATGTGGTTTGTTTGGACTCTCCCAGCAGTCTCTTCCAGATGCTGTTGGAAAAAAAACTTGGGCAGCAAATGTCACAGCCCAGCTCCCCGCGCAGCCCGGCAGCGGAAGCACAGGAACGCTGCACTTGCCGAACTAAGCAGGTGCTGAGCCCTGGGCACAGGCTTGTGCTCCTTGCCACATCCTCTCTCCTTTGAATCTTTGAGCGACTTCGCTCAGCAAGGGACAGAGGATACCTACAGATATGCCACAGCAGGGTGCGTGGGTAGAAAGCCGAGAAATGACTGATGGTGGCTGGGCCTGCTTCAGCAACAAGCATTTATTACAGGCAAAAATCACCCCATTTGCCCAGGGGCTCTGCTGAGAAATAAAACTATTTATGGCGGCTTTTGTGCACTGGGCCATATATAGTAAGGAGGGGCCTGGAGGTCAGAACACACCATCTTCCAATTTTGCCAATTATTACTTATTTCAGGACACTAAAATGGTCCTGTTTTATTACTTAAATTTATTAAGAATGAACAGACTGGTTCCACTGCAAGGAATTTGACCTCAGCACATCTATTTAAGGCAGACTGGCTTCTGCCTTCCTCCCTTGCCTGGCTGACCTCCAGGCCCAGCCTGGTGCCCAGGTGCAGTACCCTGTGGGGAAGGCTGTGGTAGTAGGGGGCCAGGATCCTGGAAGGTCCTTCCAGGCAGGAATGTGACCAGCTGTGCCTTGTCGGCATCCCTGGAGAGCTGTGAAACTACAGATTCCTGGGCCTCACCCCACTCCAAGGACATTGGATGATCTGGGAGTAGTGTTCAGAACCTTTATTATAAGCAAGCTCCCAAGGTATTCTTATGCAAATTTGAGTCAGAGAACTACTTTGTCACCACATTAGGAATTCACTAAGTGTTTGTGGAATGAATAAAGGCCAACTAATTTCTGCTAAGGTATGAACCAATCCCTCCTAACAAAGGTTGGCATTTTTTTTTAAAGGAACCCTTAAGTTTCCAAAACTAAAGTTAAAATGGCAGGACCTTGGGCGTGGACTCTCAGGGCAGCAGCCCTATCAGTGTCCCCTCAAGTTACCACATAGACCTCCCTATGCACCGGCCTGAGATTCCATGGAGGGCGACACTGGTGGTGTTGAGTGCTAACCATTTTCTCATCGCCTACCAGGTGCCTGCCAGGTGCTTTATAAGCATTATCTCAAATTTTACATCAATGTGAAAGGTACAACCCTCAATTTTCAGACAGCGAAACTGGGGCTCATAAAGGTTTAGGTATTTACCTCTTCGTGTGGCTACTACGTGTCAAGGCAGATTCCAATCCAGTCTTTCAGGCCCCAAAGCTGCATGGTTTTGCCATACCACTAAAATACATTTTATGAATTCCAAGTAACATCAGAGTATCATGGACTATTGACTCAGATAAGGACTTCCAGGCTTATTATAGTCCAACCTTTTCATATACAAGTGAGAAATAATATACAGTATAAACCTGAAGTTCCTTGATGTGTTTTGTCTGCCCTGCTTAATGTTTTTAAGAAACTCGAACTAGTCAACATTAAAAACTCTGGAGATGTGACATTAAAACCTAGGCTCTTCCTCTTATAACCCTGAATCCCATTCCTGGGTCTGGTATTGGTTAACTGTATAGGTTTTGGAATACATAGACTGGAGTTCAAGTCTTGGCTCTAGGCCTTATTGACTGTGTGACCTTGGATAAGTCACTTAACTTCTCTGAGCCACTTTCTCTCAACTGTAAAATAATATAGTAATAGTATATACTTCGCAAGCTGTTGTGAACATGGTGAGATGATATATGCTCAGTGCTAAGTGCTTGTACTTAATAAATATTAGTCAATATAAGCTTAGAGAGGGCAGGCCTTGATCATGGCAACACACCTAGTCCATGATAAAGCCAAGACTCATACCCAGATTCTGGATTTCAGTCCCCAAGCTGCTTCCACTGCGTCATTCTATCATCCAGCCGCCCTCACTCACTCCTCCACTCCCGGTGAAACACCTACGTCATCATGCAGACAATGAGAAAACCCGAGTTTTCTAAATGCCTTCCACAGCCCTAGCTAGATATACTTTACCTAAGAGACAAAGTGGTCATAGTATAAGGAACGCTAAATTGAGGTCCAGATTGTAGTCTCAACTGGCTTATTGACCCCTAAAAGTCACTTATCCTCAATGAGCCTCAGTTTCTTCATCTGTAAGATGGGAAATACCTGTGTTATAAGCTAAAGCATGTCCCCCTAAAGTGTGTCAACCCCATTACTTCAGAATGTAAACATGTTTGGAGATAAGGCTTTTAAAGAGGCCATTGAGTTAAAACGAGACCCTCAGAGTAGGGCCTCAATCCAATCACTAGTGTCTTATAAGAGGAGGAAGAAGCACCAGGGGCAAATGTGCACAGTAGACAGCCATCTGTGAGCTGAAGAGAAAGGCCTCAGAGGAAACCAGCCCTGTCAGCTCCTTGATCTTGGATTTGCAGCCTCCAAAACTATAAGAAAATCAATTTCTGTTGTTTAAGCCACCCAGTCTGTGATATCTTGTCATGACAGCCCTAGCAAACTAACACAATCTATTTTACAGAAGAATCTTTGAAGAGCCTGATACATTGTAGATATTTGACAAGGGTTAGCTATTGTCCTTACACAGTTGGAGCAGAGGATGAGAGATCACCCTGACTGAGACTTTTTTGCATTCTGAGGTTGCTCACTGAGCCAGCTGTCTCCCCTGCTGGAGTTTGCCTGCCAAGCACCTGGAATGCATTCGTCTGGCAGGAACACCCTCTGCCTTGGACAAGACTGGAAAGATAACGATAGCTTAGTCAACTCTCCTTCAAGCCATCACCTTCCTGTTTGTACTTGTCATTGTAACAAACTCTTTCTTCATTCGACATCTTTCTTAACATGCTTTATTCTCTAAATATCATCTCAATCACCACGGCATCCTTTAAGATTACTGTTAATATCCAGGGGGCTACTTGGACTCATCAGTGAAATATCTCTCAAAGTAGAATGGATTAGTCGCAGAACACCAAGTTTAGCTAAACCTCCAGCTCGTGAAGGGAAAAAGGACTATTCATATTTTTTTCTTGGCGTCACTGTGTATCCTTACCTGTATCTGTCAAATTGCTTAAAGCAGGTATTCATTCGACTCCAAAATACTCTACAATATCCTTGAAAAAGCAACGGATGTTGATTTCTCTTGTCTCTGAGAACGGCACACCCGTTCCTATCGCAGAGTAACCTCCGTGACTCGATAGTATTATAGCGAAGTCATTTTGTGCTATTTTTGAACGATTTAAAAAGACTGTTTTTGGAAATTTAAAAAAGCAATAGACATGTTTTCCATTATATGGAACTGCTCTGTCCACCAGCTATAGAGCACTGGAAAGGTGGCTAGTCTGAATTAAAATGTACTTTAAGTATAAAATACACAAGAGATTTCAAAGGTTTGGTATGAATAATAAGAATGTAAAATATCTCATTAATTTTTATGTTGATTGTACCTTGAAATGATAACATTTTAGATGTATTGGGTTAAATAAAATGTATTCAACTAACTTCTCTCTCTCTTTTTACTCTTTTATGTGACTCTTAGAAAATTTTAAATTACATATGAGCTCATGTTCTATTTCTATTGGATGGTGCTGGCAAAAAGAAAAACTGAGGCACAAGAATATTTTAAAGTGACATGCTCTAGATTTCATGGAGAGTCAAAACAAAAATCAATGTCTGACAGCCTGGACTGGATTCACCCACTAGAGGAGTATAATCACATGAAATAGAAATGGCACTGTTTGATACGATTCTTTGAAAACATCTTTCCAACCCCGAGATCTTCATTCATCGCTTTGTTTCTCCTGAGAAGGAAGCATGTGGAGTTGAAGTCAGCCCAGAGGATGAACAGAAAGCCATAATCCTACATGTGTCTTGAAGGGTAAAATGAATGAGCTAAGAATTTTCCATCCCTCATGTCTAGAGCAGTCATAAGAGTATTTTTACTCCCACTACCACATCAGAACATATATGACTAAGAAAAATAGTGACAGACTCATATGACAAATATTTTCACTCTGTTATCTCTTCTTTATCAACAGCGGTTATGGTCACTCAACAAATCTCCAAATGATGTCATCTAAGGGACTGAAAAGATCATTATCTTGCATAGGGATTCACCTGGGTATGTGCATTGCATCAAAGTGAGAATATGAGACAAAGATAGGGCACCGCAACTGATTTCATGTCAGCTTTGAGGAAAGTCACACACAAAGACAACCAGCATCCAGAGTAGCAAACTTTACTGAGTTTGAAAACAAAGCTCCCAGCAGAGAAGTTCTTATCTCACCCAGATCTTGCCCATGTCCTTAAACCCTCATTCCAGTACAAGCCAATCAGAAAAAGACCCCTGACACATCCTCTCACAACGTCTAATATACCTTCCTATCTGGAAGTCTCTGTGGGAGAGGCAGAAAGCTTGATCCAAGAATAAAACAAAACACAGGTCTGGGAGCAGCCTAACGAAATATCAGTTAAGTTCTTGGGAAACTCATTAGGTTCTTTCCAGAGCTTATTTATTTTTACTTTACATATGACTTTAACAAAGCAATTTATTAGTTTCAGTAGAAACCAGGGGAAATAAAAAAGAAGAATGAAGTACTTCTGGACAGACTCCAAAAAGATGTCAAAACTGAAAGGGAAAGATGATGAAAAATGACACTCAAACTCAAAAAGCATAGCAGCTTAGAGCTGGTTGGTATACCTCTAAAGTTTCAGTTTATTATAACACCAAAATAAAAGGATAGCTGTGATAATTCAATTCATTATATTTAGAAATTGATATTTATATGAACGACCCTGGATGTTTATAATTTGCTCCTTGTTTTCTGCTTTCAGAGGCATAAGGATCCATGATACTTTAAAGTCTTTTGTTTAATTTTTCTTAAATGTTTAATCATTTGCAGGGGTGAGCTTCAGTTACTGTTCATTTCCCCAACAATACCAACAAAAAAGGCTTTGTTAGAGTAAGGATACTTAGGATGTTCACGGAACATATGTCTCGGTAATCCCCGGACAGAAGTCAGTTGTCTCATCCTCAGAAAGGGCCCTAACAAACCTCCTTGCACCCTGAGCATGTCATTTGTTCAGTGGCCATGGGGGGCCAGCATCCTGGCACACAGCAAAGCTCCAAGCAGCACAGGGCCCTTGCTGGCGCGGCTTCCTGCACGCAGCACACCCTCCCCTCCCGGAGCAGATGGGCCAACCCTCAGGGAAAGGAAGCTCTTCTGAGATCCTCCTGTCTTCATTCTTCCCAAATGGGCTTTGCTATAAAAAGCAAATTAAACAGCCATTGTTCCTTTCCTCCATGAAGCTGGCAAACTAACATCCTGCTTAATACCAAAGGCTCCCGGATGTTTGCTGCCGGCCTGCTGACGCCTGCTACTGCTTAAAGCAATAAGAAAAAACGCATCTTCCACATGGGAACAGATACGTCTTCAGTTCCGAGCCTTCTTTTTTTTGTTGGGTCCTTTTTTGTGATGACATATAATACACAGCAGAAAGGGGCTTTCTTTTTAACTCTGGCATTCTTCTCTGAGCGAGGAGAAGCGCTCCCACAGGCTTCACAAAGAGACTGAGGGTCATAATCTGACTAGATCCTAAAACACTGGCCCTTAAATCTTCCACTACCTGCGGAAATGTGTGGCACTTCTCAATGAAAGACTTATTTCAGTGTTTTCAGGAGTCTTAAAAGTACTGAGTGGTCAAAAAGTTAACTACATAAAGCGATGCATGCTTCAATTAACTTGATTGTGGTAAATATTTTACAATGCATATGTATATTAAATCATCATGTGGTACACTTTAAATATATATAATTTTATTTGTCAGTTAGATCTCAATAAAGCTGGAAATTTAAAAAAAATAATAAAATAAAACACAAAGTAGTCACCTCGCCCCCAAATCTAAAGTAGAAAAAAGTAAGATAATGGAGGTAATACTGAGCATCTATAAAGCATGGCTCTGAGGGGGAAAAGAGAAATAAAGCATGTATGTCATCTGTCCTCAAGCAGCTTTTAGACTTTGCAGAGAGGAAAAAAATAGAAGAGAGAGAAAAAGGGGAGAGAGGGAGAGAAATTGGAAGAGAGAGAGAAGAGAAGCAACCTGTATTTCTCATAGCATAGCACTTATCACACTGTAATATGATTGCTTTTTGTCATATTTTGACACATACTCCGGGATCTTCATGTCAGACTTCTGTTTTATATGTAAACTTTACTTCAAATTCACTGAAATCTAACATTTATCAACAACTTACTGAAAGCTATGATAGCCTAAAGCGACCCTCGGGGCTAGTCTTTATGGAAGGGCATCTCTGAGGCTCCCTGGTGGACCACCTAAAGATAACTCAGCACTGGCTGAAGTCCTATGACTGAGCAGCGCCAAATCTACCAGATAAGCTGAGATCCCTCTTTTCGTACTTTTATGGGATCTGAGGCATGCCATTAACCACGGATGTCTCTAGTTGACGTAATTAATAACTTACAACAAACGCCTCGGACATCTGATTCATTACACTTCAGGAACTCTAAGGCAGGGTCGACATTTCCAATAAACCTCAGGGGAGCTCCAGACACAAGGTGCTAAAGAGAAACAGAGCTACGGAAGTGAGTCCTAGGAGGGAAAATATGTCTGAACAGCAGACTTTCAGCACAAAGGCTAAAATTGTTCAAAATTATTTATTCTCCCACCTTTCAGAGTCAAAGGCTAGAACAGGTATTTTAAAAACAAGTTTCTGCGGAGCCTTGTGTACCATCGGACTATCTCACACTTACTTGTCCTCTAAACCATTACTAAACTTGAGGAGAGGGGCGGGTTTCTCTGAGGTTTCCAACGTCAGCTCTCACATTAAGATTTTCAGAATGAAACCTTGGCATGTATTTCCTGAACAGCTTCTCAATACATGGTCAAGTGGACTTCTTCTCAGAAAGGGAGAGACATTTCTGATAAATAAAGGACCAAAACAGGAAGTGAGCTCGTGACAATCTAGCAGAGTGTGCATGGTGTGGAGGATAAAGAAGGTTCCATGGCGATTTGGCTCCTGCTCCTCCAGACGGAGCTCCTCAGTGGCCTAGTCTTCTCCCCTCAGCCCCCCAGCTCTGAGTCATACATGAAGCCACCACCAGTATCTCTGTGACCATAGGGGCTCATTTTCAGGTTTGTGGCCTCTATCCGATGCTGATTGACCAAGTTAACATTGTGGGGGATGCAAATTATACCAGATTCTTATGGCTACTGTGACAAATTATGACAGACAGTGGCTTAAACCATACTATTTATTATCTTACAGTTCTGGAGGTCAGAGTCTGACATGGGTCTTACCAGGTTAAAATCAGAACTGTGTTCCTTCTGGAGGCTGTAGGGGAAAATCGGTTTCCTTACCTTTTTCAGCTTCTAGACACTGTCCACACTCGTGGGCTCATATCCCCTTCCGCCATCTTCCAAGCCAGTAAGGGCAGTTCAAGTCTTTCTTGGATCGAATCACTTTGAGCTACTCTTCTGCCTCCCTCTTCCACTTTTAAGGACCTTGTGTTGACATCAGGATCACCAAGATAACCCCGGATAATCTATTTCGAGGTCAGCTGATTCACAACCTTAATTTCCGCCTGCAACTTTAACTGCCCTTTGCCATGGAACATAACACTCACGGATGCTGGGGGTTAAGATGTAGACCTCTTTGGGGGCAATTACTCTGCCTACCACACAAGCAAACCAAAATGAAAAGGACATAAAATGGGGAACATGCCCTTGAGATTAACACACATGAAAATATCTTAAAAATACCAATAAATGAATGCAAAGTAATAGGTCAAAATTAAGGAAAAAAGGTACAACATCAGTCCGGGGCCTGAAAGCTCATTGTGCGTCAGAAGAGGTCATTAATGAAATCAAAGCTGAATAAAGCACCCAAGGGACTTTCAATCAATGAGAACAGGTAGGAAACTCAAGAAGTTAAATGGCTACCATTACTGAGTCCTCATACAGTAGTTTGTGCTCAAACATTTCGCAGTCAAATGTTTTGATGCAACAGTTGAAGATATTAAAAGATGCAAACCAACACTAAGAGAGTTGTCAACCACTGCAGCATTTCATATTGTCTTTACAAGTGTCCATGGGTTTCACACTATTTATTTGATTCCTGCCCCCACCCCTTTCAACTCTGAGTCACTGTTGAAATGAACTCTTTGCAATCTTGACAGTTAATGAAGTCAAGTTCTTATATTTCCCAATAAAAACTTTTTTTTTTTTTGGTAAGAGCCTGCACGTAGCAAATTGAATCCCATTAGCTTATATGTTGAACTGAATGTTGGAAATCTAATGAATATCTGGGCAATAATGCGTAGGGACTTCCCCAAGGAGGGCTTGAGGGATCCCAGTGTTATCTTTCACACTGATGGAGGTGCAAAGACCTCTTAAATGCCAAGTCAAATTTTCTCTCATTCCGTCCTCTCAGCAACTGTTGATGTAAGGTGTACTGTGTTCCTGTTTGGCAGATGAAGCAAATTGAAGTAACAGTAGAGCTGAGATGGAACCTGGTCTGTCCTACCCCTAAGTCAGAGTTTTCTACTGTATTTGACTGTCACTCATCTAATCATCCCTGATGGCTCTACTCTTCCTCTAATATTACAGAGAAGATGGATTTCCTAGATATTGTATTATAAACAGTATGTATATGCAAGGTAGTATCAGTAAATATATCCTTCTGTAACTTCTCTAAATTTTTCCAAACATCAAATTTCATTATTTTTAGTTTTTCTATGAAATATTTTCTCGATAAAACTTTCTCTCTTTCTCTAACTCTTTCTCCACTTCTACATCTCTGTCTTCCTCTCGCTCTTTCTGTCTCTCTCAGTGTCTCTCTCAGGTTCCCTTGCTACCCTTTCCCTTCCTTTGAAAATTCACCCCGGTGTGTCACATCCACTTTTTGTAGTCAGTAAGAGACAAGTTCTCTTCCATCATAGATTTCTGGGGACTTCCTCATCTTATAGCATCTCTGTCTGTCTCTAGCCGAACAGTCTCAGGTTGAATTCACTTCCCTTTCCCAATATGACTTACAGCTCTGCTCTTAGTCTCAGTCCAAACCATTAGTCATCTCCTCATCAATTTGGGGTCCCCAATTACTCCTGTCCTCTTGAGCTCTACTTTGTCCTTTTTCTTTGTTCATTTCATTCACATTTTTAATACCCTATTAAAAAAAAAAAAAAAAAGCCCTATCCAAATTGTTCTCAGAAGAAAGATTTTTTTACCCCAGCCGCCCACCTACTCCCCTCCTCCCCTTCCCCATCTGGTAAACTCCTCTCATCCTGCAAAATTTCTAACTGTCCTGCAACATCGTCACAACTACATTGTTTTAACAAATACATACTTTACTCTAGGGTGGTGAGATATGTGAATAATACCCCGTAGCAGCTTTTTAAATAAGATCCAGAGAAATGGACTGACATAATTCTTGAATGTGAATTCATGCAAGAATAGAAATGTGATCATCAATGGAGCCTCCTCCCCTCTCCCTCGGACTGGGTTTTACTCTGTGAAAGGAAAAAGAACAAGTCTTATCCACATATTCAATGCACTCGACTCACTTAGCTGGAGAGGTTCGTAACATCTCTCTTGTGGGAGTTTTTGCCGAGGAGGAGAAAAAGTCCTAGAAAAGTGCTAGAAAAAGTCCAAAGGTTCAGAAGAACAATTAAAGAAGCTGTGGAGTTGAGGCGAGGCAAGAAGAGGAGGGAACTGATCTGTTTCCCTGGAGAGGCAGACAGGTGAGGGAGGAAAGGTTTTCGTTAATACCAGAGGAGATGGGACACAGGGACTGGCTAGTGTGGAAATCTCAGATTGTCTTTCAGTATAGAGAGGAGGGACAGCACTACAGTCTTGCCCCAAAGTTTCTTTTAAACTGAAGTGTTTTATCCAATAGTCTGGCTGTGAGCTTTAAAAAGACACCCAATAGGTGTACTGTCTAGAAGGGCAAAACAATTTCATTTCTATCTTTAAATGCTTGGGGAAAATACCAAATAGGAAAACTAACTGGACCAGAAAAAACGTTGAAACAGAATCCAATAGAGGCAAGAACTTTCTTCAACACGTGGTGACCAGCTTCCTGAGAAGAAGGGACGGCTCCAAAGTGTTTGGAGCTGCACAGAAATTCTAGGATTTTCATTACACCTAAGAGGAGAATAACTATCATTTATTCAGCAACCATTATGTGCCAGGCATGAGTCATAGCTCTAAAAATTACTATAATCAGGCAAGAAAAAATATTTTATGCCTATTTTATAGTTGTGGAAACTAAGGTTTTATCAACTAAGTTTTTACCCAAACTGACATTCTTTCTCATTTTGAGGGAAGGAGAGGAGCATATATATCCCTCCGTACACTGTGACTTACCAGACCCAATAGGAAGCCCACTTGCTCCTACCTTTAGGAATGTGAATGACAGTCCCAATTGTAATGCTTTGCTCCAGAGTTCCTTTGAGGCTGATATTTTCAAGCCATTTTTTAAAATATTTTTAATATTATTAATACACAGAATGAAAACTTCACCTGGCAACACAGAAGAAGGGATTCTTCAAAAGAGAGACACTAAACTAACATTTTCTGAGAAGACTTTTGAAAATCACTTGTATCCAAAGATAGCAATCCTGGATGCACATTAGAATCACCTGGGGGAGCTTTTGAAAATAAATGCCCAGCTTCCTGCCTAGGGATTCTGTTCTATAGGTTTGGAGCAGGACTCAGTAATCTGTACTTAAAAAAATTGCAGATGATTTTGATCCGCAGCCAGGACTGGTACCCACAGAAGCGTGGTATAACAGACTTCAGATTTCCTCTCTGTTCTGTCACTTGCAAATGCAATCACAATGCAATCAAAGAGAGTCACAAATCCCTAATCCAGAAACTCTTCCAAAGCAACACAAAGCAATCACAGAATAGTTAAAAAAAAAAAAAAATGAAGGCCAGAACCAGGCATAACAGAGCAGGAAACCACCAGATGTGAATATATTAAGCTTTATTTTAAGAGATAGCAATTGGAAATTGTTTAAATACTAGAGAGGGTGCTGTGAGCTGACAGATGGTGAGCGGCACTGAGGAGGAACACAGCCTGGCCTAGCAGGCTCTACCTTAATCCTGCCCCACCTCTCTGATCACCATTATGGAGATGCTGCATTATGCCTTAGGTATGACTGCTCTCTGGCTGTACCTGAACCATTCTTGTTTTAATCCAACTTTGATCCTTTAAAATAGACCAGGTCTCAAATGCTACCATTTTTAGAACTATAATTTCAACGATAATACCCCCAAATGTATTATGCATTTGTCCCATGTACAGAAACTCATCATCATCCCCAATCACCATAAAAGCCACAAGTTTTAAACCCAGTTTTAAATATAGACTGCTGGGAAAATAATGGAAGCATTTCCCATGGGCTATAAAATGTCGGAAAGGACTGCACACTGTTCCCGTTGTTCTTCACTTACAGTAGTCCAAAGACTGTGTTTCAATGCCAGGGATCTCCTAAAATCAGAGCTTCATCAGCCTGCTACGAAGCATTGTGCTCTGGGATCCACTAGGTTAGTCCTAAAGTCTTTAAAAAACTTTTTTTATTAAAGTATAGTTAGCTTACAATATTATATTAGTTTCAGGTGTACAGCATAGTGATTCAACATTTATATAGTTTACAAAGTGATCACCGTAAGTCTAGTAACCATCTATCAATATACCAAGTTATTATGACATTACTGACTATATTTTTACTATGCTGTACATTACAGTCTCATGACTTATTTATTTTATAACTGAAAGTTTGTACCTATTATTCCCCTTCACCTTTTTCACCCATTCCCCTAACCCTGTCCCCTCTGGCAACCATCAGTTTGTTCTCTGTATCTACGAGTATTTCTGTTTTGTTTATTTTGATTTTTTAAACATATAAGTGAAATCATACAATATTTGTCTTTCTCTGATTTATTTCACTTAGCATAATACACTCTAGGTCCATCCATGTTGTCACAAATGGAGAGATTTCATGTTTTTTATGGCTGATTAATATTCCATTGTATGTATGTACCATATTTTCTTTATTCATTCACTTACAATTGCTTATTTCTCCCGCTCCTGAGAAAGCCCTGGTTTGTAGCATTTGCCGTTTTCCACGGTGTAAATATTCTCACTATGGCCAAGTTCAAGACACCTCTGATTTGACACCTCTGAATATGGAATTGGGAAGAGATATACAGAATCAGTTTCCACAGCCAGTGAGAGCCAGTTCCAGACACTACTGCACATACCTATCAAAACTAAAATAAATGCACAAACAAATATCCCTAAGGCAGACTCCCGACCACACTAGCTCATTAGACAAACTTAAGTGACCTTCACTCTCAAAGCCCTATTTCCTACAAATAATTTTTCCTAGAAACACAATGTTTGGAGTCTGGGTTGATCAGAGGCCTTAACAGAAGTTGGGTTGAACCCCTAGCTGGATATCTGTTCCCTGAAACAGTTATCAAGACGTTACGGCCCTCAAGCCAGATCTGGCCACCTACCTACTTTTTAAGTTCTGCCACCTGAGAATAATTTTTATATATTTAAATGGTGGCATTTTAAATAGTTATACAAGTACCTATATAATACCCTTCATTTCGCCTCTTGCCACAAAATCCCCAAAGCCTAAAATATTTACTGGCCAGACCCTTTTTTAAAAAGTTTGCTGACTCCTGCTCTCAAGAAAAAGCCAATTCTGCCTCTTAAAACCTTTTCGGCAACACTGTAGCATTTTTTCTTCCCATCTGCTGATTAGGCAGAGCCCACAACAAAATTAAGAGGCCACGCCTAATTAGCCACACGTCTCTCTGGTTCCTCCACCACTTGCTCCATCTGAGGCTACCCCAAGAGGCTCTGGCTGCTCCCTCCATGGCCAGATTTGGCTGAAGCACTGACTTTCCCAGGAGCTGGACTATGCAACCTGCAAGCGCAGGGCTTATCCTGCCATAGGACAGACCTATGGGAGTCAAAAGATAGGAGGGAGACAACAGATACATTGTCTTTCCATTTCTCCCTCCAATGGACAGTTCTGAGCATGTTATTTCTGGTAACTTGTCTAGAATCATTCCATATAGCCAAGCAACTAGCTGCGTCCCTCACGAAATAGCAGCCAGTTCAGGAAGGCACTTTCTCTGTCCCCTTTCTCTTTTCTCTCATTCTGGTTACCCTGGAATTGCACCTCTTAATAAAGTATTAGCACTTCAGCTGTGCATTAGGCTCCTTTTTTTTTAGAGAATCTGGCTAAGAAATTCGATGCTAAGGTATTATTTCTGACAATCCACCTCTGTCCCTAAACAACAACAAAAAATAAGTCACCATGTCATATCCCCCGAATAACCTCAATTGGCATAAGGTGTTTTTTAAGGCATGAAAGGAGCTTTTCAGAAAACTACAGAAGATGGGAGTAGGATGTGATGCGCTATTAAAGCCATAAGATTCATCAATTAAAAAAGAAAGACTTAAAAATCGAAATATTAAGAAAATAGAAAAAGCTAAAAGAGAATGATCAGAGATAATGAGGCAAAGAAAGAAAGACTAATGCAGGAAACTGTCTCCATGGAGAACAAAAGTCTCTCATGATTCAAGTACTTGGGACCTTAAAGGGTGTCCCAAGCAAGCAAGCCAGGATGGATCTTAATTGTTTAGTGACTAGGAAAATTGAGGAAGAAGGTTTATCTGGGAGAGAAATGAAAGTAAAATGGAAACTCAGATAGGGAAAGAGAAATGAACTGCAGCAATGCAGTGAATGTGTTGAGGGGCCTCCCATGGGTTGTAGGTGATGTGCCTGTGTGTGCGTCTCTGTAACTTAACCACGCACCTGCTGTTTTGTCCTAAGATTCCCTCTTGTTATGACGACACTGCCTTCTACATGGATTCGTGCTGTGCTTAAGAGATACTATCTCAGAAGGATGCCATACTTTGGGGGATGAGAGTAGTAGATATCTAGCAATAGATTCTTCAGGGTGGGAGAGGATCTGATCTCACCTACCATATTATTTGCTATATCTTTTAGCTTTTTCATTAAGCCCCATCAAGCATTAATTGTTTTCCTTGACCCTCGATCAAAGTCTTAGAACTCAATTCATGCTCCAAATCTAAGAGCATCTCTAAACTAAGTGTATCAGTAGCAATGTATCAGTCCCCAGACATGCTGCCTGACACAATGGACACATAATAAATACTGTTCAGGAAATAATTGAAGGCATAGCCACACCTTGAATGCCCATTGATTCTTTTCCAGGGTGGAAGCACGTAATGCTCTGTCTTTGTATATTTGAGCCAAATGGATTTCAGTGGCCTTTCCAGAGAATCAAACAATTGCATCCCTTGAGAAGAGTGGTGAGCAAGCTTATATACTAACCTCACTCTAGCACATGGCTTAAAATTCTGCCATTTGGACTAAGAAGTTGAAAGATTTCTGAGGCAGGAGATTCCTTGGCTGTCTCTTTGCCTGGATAATCATTTGATATGTCAAGAATTAAATGAAATAAGGTTTGTAAAGCATTTAACACAATGTCTGTCACATAGCAAAATCTAAAGAAATATTAATTGTGGTGGTGGATTTTACTATTTTTATTATTGTTGCTGTGGTTGTTTACTTACATGTTAACTACTCAGGTACAGTAGTTAAATTAACTTTCTCATCTCAGCCTTTTAATGAGTTCCATCTAAATGAAAAGTCTTATAATAATCCTTTACTCAGACCTGCAAAGGCTTCCCCCAGATGATTTCCAGACACAGTTTAAGCTTTTGAAAATGTGGAGGGATTTAGAAGGGCTTTTTATGCAACAAAAGCATTTAGGATTTTATAAGGGAGAAAAAAATAACCTTCTCTGAGCCCAGTACAGGGTTGAACTTTCCTAGAGAACAGTAAACATTTGGCCATGAATGATTTGCACACCTAATTTTCAGAAAAAAAGACACTCCACTGAGCCTCTTGCTTCCTCCTCCTGCAGTGTGTACGACCCTTTGAGAAGGTTGATCCTCACTGCTGTTGTCACAGACAGTCATGACTCCTCCCCAGTGTCCAGCTGCCCTTCACCCAAATTGCTCTCGGCTTCAAAGAATATTCTAAAACCTTATAGAGAAAGATTAGGTTGAGTCTTGACCCTTCATTCCTATTTACGCAATAGAGCCGTGTGCTGGCTAAGTTTATAGCATTTGAAAAACCAGGATAAAGTTTTAAGTTTTCACAACAGCTCCCAAAATCTGGGCACAGAGAATTTTACAAATATTACATTTTTACCTCCCCAAGGAATACTCACTATATTACCTGGTACTGTAACTTATAGGTTAATGTGTTTAAGACAAGTTCAAGTTGAACCAGCAAAATTCTATGTAGATTCTTTTTTAATTTATTGAATATATTTGACATAGAACAGTGTAAAATTAAAGTGTACGATGTGTTACTTTGATTTATTTATATATTGTAATATGATAGCCATTGTAGCAATATTTACCATATTATGTTATTATAGTACAGTATTGTCTGTATTTATTATATTGTACACATCACTATGGCTTATTTACTACTCGAAGCAAGTTTGTACTCTTAAACAACATTGGTTTTTTAAAGGCAGAATACACAGGTATTCTCTTCAGGTGACTCCTCTGAAAGAAATAGGGATTTTCCTCTACAGGTTTATTTTTCCTCCAGTGATCCTGCTGAGTCTACAAAAAAAGAAAGCAAACAAGTACCTGTCCACTCAGGCCTGATATGAGAATCCTTTGCTGTTGCCATTTGCTCTTTCTGAAACACACACACACACACACACACACACACACACACACACACATTTGCAGAGCCTCTACTAGCTTCATGCTTCCATTGACATCTGAGAAGAGTAATACTATCTTTATATAGACTCTATACCATGTTATTGCCTTTACCAGTTCAGTGAACCGGAGAATTCTCTCATGCCTCTGACTCTGCAATATTATTCCTTTCCCCTCTTGCCTCCTTTTTTTGAGATAAAAGAACCTTACCCAGCTGCTAACACACCTGCTCAGAGACACCAGTGGATTTCATATGCCAAAGAACAGCTGTCAGTCAATGCAAAAGGCGACAGGCCTCTGTGAAGGCAGAGGCCACAGCAGCAATGGCAAAAACAAGGTGTCAGGGGAGCTTCCAGGAGAAAATTTACTTACCATCCTTCGGTTGATTTCTTGTCCTCAGCTGCCTTTCCATAAAAGTAAAATCTGAAGCATATTCTTCATAAAGCGATTGAGAAACACAGATAGTATTCCAACCATTTATTCTCAAAATTTCAAGCTCCCGGAGCCCACAGTACTTCTTCTGCACTTGGAGAATTTTCTGGGGCATCTTCAGTGAGATTCACCAGCGCTACGGAAAGAGTAAGGATGCCTGATTCTAAATGGTTTGTCTCTTCACCTCTTTGCAGACTTAAGAAATCCATCTTTAATTTACAGGAAACAGACTGAATGTCTCTGAGGACCTTTTTAGACCAGTGACTATTTTAACTGAGTGAAGAATCGTGCCTTAAACTATGCTGAAGACTCAGAATGAGAGTTTTCAGACTGAGTACCTGTCCTTGGATGTTTGACTTAGACTAAAACAGCAACACCCAGAAGTGACAAATACAAAGGGAGACTATGAAATATAGAAAAGCGGTGACACTATGACAGTTTCAGTCATATTCAGGATTTTAAGTCAATATTAAGGAAGCTCTTGGAAGAGTGAATGCATCCATTCGGTCAACCTAAATTTAATTCAATAAATATAAAAGAAAGAGGGAGGGAGATACACTAAAAATTTACTCCATCGTTTTTTAGAAATGTCCTAACTGTCTAATTGAGACCTAGGAGAGAAGGTAACATAGAGTCACATTCGACAAGTCAGGCATATTCCCAGGCTTGGGATCTTCTAGATGAGCAGTAGGAGATGTCCTTCTGAGGCCCCCAGCGTTCCTCACAGCTGAGTCCTCAGAAGCACAGCCGCTGTCCATCCTCTTGTCAAGTCTGGACACAACTTCTTCCCTATTTCATGGAGCACCCCATGTACTCGTCACCAGGAAATAGACAGCTGCAATAGTGTTCACATCAGAAAAGTGGTGTTAAGGACTAAAAGTTTGTGTCCTCCAAAAATTCATAGGTTGAAGTCTCGATCCCAATGTGATGGCATTAGGAGGTGGGAGGTGATTAAGTGTAGATGAGGTCATGAGAGTGGGGTCCTCATGATGAGGTTAGTGTCCTTATTAGAAGAGACACCATAGAAACTTCTTTCTCTCTCTTTCTCTCTCTCTCCCTTTCTCTCTCTCTCACACATTTGAGGACACAGCAAGAAAGTGGCCGTCTGTAAGCCAGAAAGAAGGCCCTTACCAAGAACCCAACCATGGTGGCACCCTGATCTTGGACTTCCCAGCCTCCAGAACTTTAAGAAATAAATGTCTGATTACAGTATTTAGTATACCCGGTCTGTGGTATTTTTCTATAGCAGCCCAAGCTGACTAAGACTTAGGGAAATCTCTAAATAAAACAGAAGTGAGTCCAATGACTTTTGCAATGCCCTTTGAGTCCTGGCAACAACAACAGCCGCCTCGTTCTCATCCAATCTAATCTTTCAGAGTTTATGTTCCTTAATTCTTCCACTTGGCCTCAATACAGACAAAGTTAGGTCCCACTACCCTACCAAGTCACTCAAAAGCCAGAAGGCCCATGTTCCTTCATGCAAAAACCCTCTTACATACCTGGGTGTGTGGAATCCAGGCATTTGGTAGGTGGAGCGTGAGTCTGTCTGTGAAGGTGGAGCTTTTCTAAGGATCTTAAAAGGAGGTGATGTGTCTTCTAAGGACCCAGTTAGATTCCACAGGTTGACTCTAATGTCCTTCTCTGGAGTTAACACACAGATGCCCCATGGAGTAACGCCTCATTGTATGGGAAGCTGCTTTTCATACCAGACACAAGCCTGTATTAGAGCAAAGTGGGAAGAATACACTCACTCCTGGGGTCAAACTGAACTCCCACATTAGCCCTAAAGCCCCTCTGAAAATAGGTACAGAATTAAGCAAGTTAGCACCTCATGAGTCCTCTTTCAAGAGCTTGTAATCCATACTTACATCCTAATTCCTATTAGGATGGGGTCATCTGATCTACTCTAAAGTAAGCCTGACCCAGAAGCAGGTAACATACAAATGACTTGCTTGTATGACTTGACTTGCTTGCTTGCCAATTTTGAACAAATAACACCCAAGTGGCCATTCTGTTGGGTCTGTTCTTTGGCTACCTCAGTGGATTTGGTGGTCCCGCTAGGCCACACAAGTCACCTAGGCCCAAGAGAATTACTTGCAGCAGAGCTCAAGAGTTTCGAGTGGGTGAAAAACTAATAGAAGTAAATGACCACTTTTGAAGTTCCAGTCTTCTTGAACAAAGGGAATTTACTTCATATAAATGAGCACTTAATTGATAAGAAAGAACATATTTCTAAATCAATCATCATTATTATGTAAAAATGCCAACACCACACAGCTGCTGCAGAGAACAGGAAAAAGGCATCATCTATACCTGAATTTTTAAGTGGTAAGGAAAGTGACTCTCACATTTGGAAAATGGGTAATCTATACATGTGAAAATCTAGCTGGTTCTATCCTGTTAAGAAGGAGCAGATAGATGTCTACCTTTGCTACTTTCCCTTGTTCTGAGTTTTATGGTGGTAGTATTTTTTTGTGGGGGCAAGGGAAACAGAATTGAAGATTTAATATTTTCTGTTCCCCTCCAGCAACCATTCAAGAGGAGTTTTAGGGTCCATTGCATTTGGGGAAGAATGCGAGAAGGGCAGGACGTCGATGTAACAGAAAAGCAATCGCATCGTACATGTAAGAATGCAAAGACAGTGCCGAGAAGACAAGTGAAATGATTGACTCCAGCTGTACCCAGACAAAGGAAAAGAAAATGAAATATTAGTAAGTAGCTGTGAATCCCATGTGCTGGAAATTAAAAAGAGAGGGGTCAGTTTTTCTTATATGAGGAATGACAAGAGTGGTCTGATTCCCTTTCTTACCTAATATCAAATTTTCTCATCCTATATACCTGAGAACACACAGACATCAACACAAAAATCTTCATCTTACAAGTGGTACAATAAGGTACAGAGTCCATGAATTACTCACTCAAGATGACCAACCCAATAAAAACTCAATACTAGAGTCAGTACAAGCCTCTAAAAATGTCCAAGATAGGGGGATAAAAATTTGAATCATCTTCTTGGAACAGAGGAGTTTCTTTGCCATTGGTACATACTCACATGAGCAAACATCACTTGGAGTTGCCAGCTAACATGCAGAACACCCTGGTACATTTGGATTTCAGATAAACAATAAATAATTTCTAGCGTAAATTTGTGTCAAATATTATATGTGCCAAATATGAGACATTCTTACATTAAAAACTTACTCATTGTTTATCTGAAATTCAAATCTGGGCATCCTGTATTTTTATTTGCAAAATCTAACAACTCTAAAATCAGTGGCCTTTTCTTCCCTGTTCATTGTGGTCCTCCTGCTAGAAATGTTATCCCTTCTCCTTGTACCTATTTAAATCATGCCCATCCTATAAGACTTAGATTACACCTTTCTACTCCAGAAGCCTTCTCCTGATTAGTCTCACCCATGCTGTTGTCTCCCTTGTATAAACACCTGTAACATATTTTGTTGGAACAACACAAACCAGCCTAGGCTACGTTGCTATGGCATTCTCAGATTGTTTCATAAGCTTTCCTTGCCTCTCTCCATCAATGTTTCAAGCCATTTGGGTCAAAACCATGTCTGACTCTCACTTTGTATCCTGTTATATCTATCATAGGACTAAGCAGAATGGTCAATAACTGATGAAAAATTGATTGCTTTAAGGCACACAGGGAAGTTGACAGGGAGATTATAGTACCATTTTCTCCCTAGTTTCTCCCAGGTAGAAAAAAGGCAAAGGATGGAGGAGAAGCATCTAGAATGCTCAAAAAAAAAAAAAAAAGATTTGTAAATAACACTTGTATGTAAGATAAGAAGCCAAAACCAAATTGTGAATTAGGACAATTAGAAGAGCAGGTGTCATAGTGACCTGTAGATTTGCTTCTATGGAAATTCTTCTCCCATCTAAAGTCTCTGCAAATACTGTTCCATTCCCTGAGCATGACAGCTTGAAAGACTTTAGACATTACCCAAGCCAGATCATCATCATACAGGAAAAGAATCTGAGACCTAGAGAAGACAATCACCTGTCCATGGTCAGATAGCTAGTTAGTGACAATCTCCTGGACCTCAGGCCAAAGCTCTTTCAGTTTGTAGATCAGTCTAGTTTCAAGGACAGAGTCTTATGCTAGGGGGCAGGTTTACAGCTCTGCTCATTTTTAAAAATAACATTTGTTGTCTTTTTCTATCTATAAAAGGTATTTACTTTTAGTAGGAGATCTAGAAGGTATACACATAAAGAAATTTTAAGTAACCAAGACAATCCTACTATGAATAATTGATGTAATTGCCACCAAGTCTTTTCCTATGCATGCTAAACTAGAAACTCCATGAAGCCAGGGTTTGTATTAATCTTGTTTTAGTTCTATATCTTCAACCTCGAGCATTTGTCTGGCATATAAAAGGCATTCATCCATGCTTGTTGAGTAAATCTCTACATAAATATGCATTTTATGTATATTATATGCACATATGATTATGTTTATGTAATTCAATAAATTGAATTCATACCATTATAGTTCACTTAATATTTTTTTGCTTAATATCATAGCATAGATATTTTCCCATGTCAGTAAATACCCTTCTATAATAATATTTTTAATAGCTGCATAATTTTCTATTGTATAATTAAACCATAATTTATTGACCCATCTCTAATTAATGCATATTGAGGTCATTTCCAAGTTATTTTGAATTATAAATAGCACCATAACAAATATCTCTGGACATGAATTTCAGTGAAAGTCAGACTGTGGAGAAATTGAAACTTTAGCTTCACTAGTGGGAGAAGTTGGGGCAGTAAAGTGATAGCGAGTTGACTGCATGGGAAAATCTTATTGGCCCTGTCTAGGTCATTTGAGTCAGCTTCCCTCACAAATCACAAGCCTGGTCAGAACTGCCAGTCTCTGACAGCAGGCATTAGATTATCAATTTAAATGTTATTTCAGTTATATCTTACATGAAAAAGTCATCTCATGTGGGTGAGATAAAAATAACTGAACCAAAGGGCATTTTAGAGTTGATTTCATCAGTCTCACCTTTAGCCAAATAGCACTAAATTATAAATAAATAAAATGCCCTCTTCTTCCCACACAAGTTCAAAATACATATTCCACTAGGAAAGTGATTTTAAATTCAAGAAAAATAGAACAGACGACCCAAATCCAACCTAAGTAACAAATTATTTTTCTAATGTGGTCTGTGTACATAAGTTCCCTGTATTACTCACCCTTGGTTGAACATGTTTTACTATTGTTTATTACATATCCACTGACATTCAACAACCCATGACTTCAAGCTACTTCTTTAATTTTCTCTTTCTGCTGAAGCAAAGTTAAACCAGAGTAGATCCTTCAATGCCCAGAAGTTTCTGTTCTAAGATGCAAAAGAGATCTATCTTCATGGAATCGTTTTATATTCTGTTTTGAGCACTGAGGTCAGAGAAGGCGCTCTTCCTCTAGAGAAGAAGCAAGGAGAGGAAGTTCCTTTCTGACCAACATCACCAACTCTTCTATCCCAAGTCCAAACTCAGCTGAGACTCTGGTCTGGGGAAAAGACATCAAATTTCAGGATTGGGCTGCTGTACAAGGCAGAAAACATGAGATATTTTGGATGTCACTTCAGAATACATGCTATTTCAGGATGCCTCACACCTGTTGTGTACATTGTTATTCTGTGAGCCAGGTCAAGGCAGGACATGTAATGCCTCTCTCACCGAACCTCCAAAGCCCAACTAATGCAGAGTACTATGGCCATTTCCAGTCCCCACCTTATACATTGCTGAAGATTCAGAAAAAACTAAACATGTTGAGCAAGAACCTCAGTTTCTCCAATTGAAAAATAAAGAAATTGGACAAGAATTGCAAACATTTTCATCTGATGAACTAGTTCTAATTGACTAGTGGTAGCTTGCTGGAGTACTATCTGAGGACTATCAGACCTTATCTGGAGCATAAAAGATAAAATATTTTAGAGTCACAGAGCAATGGGACCAGAAAAATCCAGCACACCCAAACCCCAGGCCTGCGAGTCCCTGTGAGTAGGCATTTGTCTGATTCATCTTGTAACCCCAGTGGCTGATGCAGTGCCTTATGTATAATGGACACTGAGTACAGGATTAAACAAACAAGTACTAAAAGACAGACCACAGAGCTTACTTTATTTTAAATTGTTACCACTGGATACAAAAAAAGGAAAATCTTCTGCAAATAGAAGAACATATTACGAACTCTTCATAGAGATCAAAATGAACCCTAAAATGAAAGACACCTCACCGGGGACTACTAGGGAGTTGTAGCACAGAAAGGACAACTCAGTGAGCCAGATGGTTAACAGGTAAAAGCTGCATCCCATGCCCACTGGTGACAACATTCCTGGACCAGAACCAGCTGGGATAGTAGGAGCCTACTAAACTGATGGTGTCATCAGCTTAGACTTCCCTTTCTCACCTCCTTCTTCTATTCTGGTGGACACCAATCCCATTTTAGAGAGCTAAAAAAAAAAAATCAGATGCCTTCACAACATCCTCTGCAGTTAGAGCTTGAGCTATTACCTAAACTAGAGAGGTTTCCTCTTCAGTCAAACATTGTTGTGTCTATAGATGATGCCTGCAACAGTCGTCGCCATCTTTTAATCATGAGGACATAATTTTAAGGATACAACCAATACAGGGAGAAGAATAGAGGAGAAGGATGAAGAAAATCCAGGTGTTTGATGATGCCACTGAATGACAGAAATGACCTTGGAATGCCCTATGCAGGAAAATTTTGTTATGTATAATTTTAAAATTGAATAATTTAAGCCACTTTTACTTGGGTATTCTGTTGCTTTCTGTCAAAAACATTCTATTGGATGTACCCAGGTTCCATGCCTGCAGAAGGGCTGTGACAGGCACGACTCCAGAATCCAATTCGCCTTTTGGAGCTTGTACCAATTATTTAATACTAGGTGGAGCGGCGAAGCAGGGTGCTCCCTAGAAGCACAAGGGAGCAATTGTTACAAGTCAAGATTGGCTAGAGCAGGACATTTTGGGTTATGAATGACAAAGGCTGAGGGAAGAAATAGTTCTAGAAAGGAATCACCCATGGAAAGTGGAGAAAAAATGAAATTTGTGTGCTTCCCTGCTTCCTGACCCCAGGAAAATTTTTGAGGCTATGAAAAAAAAAAAAATCAAAGATCACCAAAGAAAAACAGACTACTTCTATTCTATTTATAAATTAGGTTATGGGTAGTAACCTCTCCAGCAACACCATTTACATTCCTATTTTCTTTTCTAATTACCATTTTTCTAAGTGACTATTATAACATAGTATACCATAGAAATTCCCATAGGCAAAACTGAAAACATTTCAGTGGAAAATAAAGCTAAATTAGAAAAAGGCAGTATAGTCAATCTACAAAAGTGACAGAGAAAGAGAGAGAAAGGAAAGAAGGAAGAGAAGAAGAGAAAGAAGAGTGAGAAAAAGCGGGGGAAAATAATCTTATAATAGGCATTCTAAATACTAGAGTGAAGCAAGTGATACACAAATAAGTCTGATGCTGTGTCTTGTATTTGTGGTTCCCCCAGGATGATTTCATCACTAAAAAGACTAAAACAATCCATTAGTAGGAGGTAATATGTGGGATTTCAAAAGGGAGGAGAGTTGCAAATGTTGGGGCAAAGCCAAGCAATGAAACCCCAAGTGGCACCATTGGATGTGGTAATGAAAACTCGCAAGTGACCTTCACCGCACAGTTTCAGTGAAGCAATAGGAGTGCAGGCTGATTGCAAAGGCTGAAGGAGAAAAGAGTGGTGAGGAGAGGGGGCCGTGAGCAAAGCCTGCTTCACTGAGTTGCTTCCATGTGGATGGGTATGGTAGGGAGTAGCTAGAAGGGGTGCTGGGTCAGGGCAGGCTTTCTATTTATTTACTGTTTTGAAGAAGACACTTAACCACAGTAATGTGCTGAGACAAAAGAGCTGGGCATAAAATATAGCTTTTATACGTAGATAAAAGGGAAATTGATAACACAGGAAACCTGAAATGGTGACCAGAGGTGAGAATTATGGCAGTTTGAGAAATAAGCCTTAGATGAAAAAGAGGGGCGATGAATCCATGGAGACAAAAAGTAAGAAGGAAGAATTAGTGCAGTTTAAAAGAATGAGAGCTGTTGCAGGAGTTTAACCTGATGGCCTCGATCATCATGGTAACAGTGACGGTGCTGGTATTGGTACTCGCCGTGGCAAAGCAGCCAAATTAAGCGCTGAAGCAAACAAGAGAGGAAGCCAGCCAGGCTCACACGCACTGCAGAGAGCTCTGCTGGACTTGGAGACTGTGAATTTGCAGTCACACCCACCTGCATTTCCTCCAGCTGGGCTGTTGCTGGAAGAAATCATTCTAAGGTCCAGCATTTGCACCCAAAAACCACCACATAAGTACAGTCTGGTTGATGTATTATTTTAGCAGCAGCCTATGTGAAATTGACTTCCGAGTATTTTAACTGAGTGTCTGCCAATCTAAGTGCGTGATCCAGACAAGATGGTGCCAGAAGTTCGTGGTTCATCGCATCCTCTCTGTTCCAAATGCATAAATATGGGGGGAGGGGGCACGGGTGGTGGCGGGGAATATCAAAAGAGAAACCCACTAAAACACAGGTGGTCTCAGAAACAACCTAAACATCTCCAAGGACTAAAAGCAGATGGAAACCAAAGCAATGTGTGGAACTGGAGCCATGAGTCTGCAGTGGTGGCCAAAAGGTTAGCTGCTCCAGAAAAATAGGGATGAAATGTGTTCCTGCTGGGACAGAGATGGAGCCAGACTTATGGCTTGATGCCACCTATAAATGACAGATGAAGAAATGGCAGCTGCCCGCTGCCTAGGTCTGTGGCTTTATGGAAAATGGAGGCTGTAGTACATGGAGAGGGTAAGACTCAACCCCATGATCAGGAAACGAATCAACCGTCCCCTGACTGTGCTCTGGGCCTGCCATACCCCAAAGTCCCGGGGCAGGAGAGACATCTCACCCAAATAACTGTGGATGGGTTTCTGGTGGAGGCCTTTCACACTTGCTAAACAAAGATGAAGAGAAAACAGCACGTGAGGGTTTGGGGCATGCTTGAACAACAGCAAGGGAGCTGAAATTGGGAAGGCAAAGAAAATACGGGCAACAGTGGCAGAAGAGGAGGCTGAGGACCAGCCAGAGGCCACATCATGCAGTACCTGGTAGACAGTGGTGCTTGGGAATGTGATCCCAACATGAATAACAACAGGACTTGTTTGGGATGGAGGCAAAGGGGTCTAGACAAGCTAATCATGAAGTAAGATGAAAAATTTTTAAGCCAGGTTTCTCGGGAATCTTTGAAAATGGAGAACAGTGGAGGAAGATTAAAATATAAAATATGCTAAGTATTAAAATATAAAGTCACAAGAAATAAAAGATAACAGGCCTAAAAGTTCAGAAGTAGATCTAAATATATTTTTAAAAATTTAGTATATGATTAAAACGGCAATTCAATCCTGGGGGAAAATATTTACAATTTATACCGTAGACAGAGGCTAAATTTACTAAAACATAGACACCAACATTACAAAGAAAAATGAGTAAAAAATATAACAGTTCACAATAAAGGAAATCTGAGTTGCTCTTAAATACATGAAAAGACATTCAAAAGAAATGAAAAATAAAAACACATTGAGATGTCATTTTTAATCTACTGCATTAGAAAAGATTAAAGCATTAGGTGACATGCCACATTGGTGAGCTTGCCAGTCATTTGTCTATTTTGCTCTCAAACCTGTTCCCAGACCTTTTCTGCCTTGTTTGCTTTACCATGTTCCTTATCACCAAAAAGCACCTGGCAGGATGACCTGCTGGAAGCTCAACCACACACCAGGTGGGAGACCACACCCCATGAAGTTGGGATGCTGTCCTAACAGGATACAGTTCATGCTTTGAACTAAGAACCAATATATGGGCAGTTTACCCCATGATCAGAATGCATGGGACCAGGAGCAAACAACAGAACAGTGATTCCCCTCACTATGATTAATGGCCCACTCACAGACTGCTTCCAGTCCTGCAACCATGGGCTCTGTCCAATTTGGATAGTGAATCCCAAGAAAGGAATGAGTCTACCAAGGACACAACGGTGATTTCACGACATTGGAGGTTGAGATTGCAATCAGGGTACTTTTTCACTGAACCAAAGGCCAGAGAAAGGGGTTATCATATTAGCTGAGGAGAATAACCTTGATTACCCAAAGGAAATAGGATCTCTGATACACAATGGGGCAAGGAAGTTTGTGTCTGAAACCAACAGGTTTCTCTCAGATGCCTCTCAATATTTCCCAACCAATAGTAAAAGTCAGTGGAAGCTACTGCACCCAAAAAAGGTAAAACTATTAGAAATCGGACCCTTTGAGAGTAAAGATTCAAGTCATTCCACCAGGTAAAGATTCCCAAACAGCCAAGTGTGGGCAGAGGACAAAGGGAATGTGGAATGAGTGGTAGAAGAAGAAAGTGATAAATATTAGCTACAGCCTCATGGCCAGTTATAGACATGAAAACTGATCTGCTTTGGCAGGTATGTATTAACTATTTTTTTCTTCTTTTTTTTTTCCCCCCAATCTCTGATTATTTTGTATGAGGGATGTTAATGGTTCTTAAGTTTACAATCATGAAAACCACATCCAGGTCTGAACGGAAGACCCTAGACTACTGAGATGCACATAGTGAGTGAGGGGGCTTTATATGTCCTCATTTTGGGGAAAGGGTCCAAGTGTCTGAGTTGGTACAAAGGATAGTTGCATTCTGTCAGGCAGAAGCATGAAGTTATTGTTGTGTGGCAGTTAAATAGGAGTAGAGGGTGAGAATGGAGCTGAGCAGCAAAAAAAGAAATTGGACTGTGCCATTCATTTGACTATTTTGCTCTCAGATCCATTTATTCTCCCACCTTTCTCTGTATTCATAGGAAATGCATTTCCCAAACTCTCTTGCTGAATTCAGGTCATTGTCAGAAATGGGAGGCATTGGCAGAAAAACAGGAGGACAGAAGGAAGAGAGAAACCAGAGTATTTCTCCCCTTCACCCTCTGGCTCAAGGGGTGTTTATTTCTCTAGCTCCCTCTTGATGACTCCTCCTCCCACCCTCCCAACTGCTGCCAGGCAGGCCTGCTGTGGTTCCACCTTCCTCCTGATGGCCCTAGCTTTGGGATGGAGCAGCTCTGCCTACACTGCCACTTTGGCTCTTCAGTCCTCTGGTGGTGGCATCTTCCTGCTCTTGCTGCTGCCCCGGGGCTCCTCAACATCCCACCTTTGACTTCTCTAGCTCTTCCATCATCTGGGTCATCAGTTCCCTATTTAAGATCCCCTCTGTTTGAAATCCTAGGCAATGACTCTTTCTTGACCGGCCCTTGTCTGATAAGATAAGGAAGTGAGAAAAACAGCGGGTGTGAATTAGAATGAATTAGAATATTCTTGGCCAGTGGGAGTGTAACCGGGCAAAATCCTACTGAGAATAATTGCACAAAATCTATATAGCTATCAGAATTACAAAAGTATATACGCTTTGTCCTAGCAGTTCTACTTCTAGAAATCTCTCCCATAAATATACTTGCGTATATTTAAATAATGTTTGTACAAGATTATTCATTGCAACACTGTAAAAGTAAGAGATTGGAAACTACCTAAAAGTCCACTGGTGGGAGATAGGTTAAATGGATTAGATAAGATTCATAATATGCATGAATATCTAGTCATTCAAAAAAATGAGGAACTTCTTTATGTACAGTTAAGGATTAATTCCTAAGAACCGAAAAAACAAGATCCAGAACAGTACATATATGTTACTATAAAAGAAATAAGTATACAGAATATACTTATATTGACAATGGTTATCTCTAATAAAAAACTAATTATACTGGCTACCTCTTAAGATGGAGACTAAGAAGATGGGAAAAAGAGACGAGGGAAAATTTCACTGTTAAGTCTTTAGCATATTCAAAATTTGGTAATATATGAAGGATTACATATTTCAAGACTACATTAAATTTTTTTTAAAATGTAGTGCTATACTGCTTACAAGAGATATACCTAAAATGTAGGCAGATGGTTAGTAGACTTATCAGGGTGATCATTTTGGAAGATATATAAATGTCTAATCACTGTGTCGTACACCTGAAACTAATATAATATTTTATGTCACTGTAATTGAAAAATAAATGTTAAAAAATTAAAAAATAAAATTATTTTAAAAATTAAATAAATACACATGGAGAGACAGACAGACAGACAGAAAGGAGAGAAAAGTTGAAAATAAATGGATGGAAAATAAGTAAATAAATTAAAAAACCAACTAAATAAAAACTAAAACTAAATAAAAACTAAATTAAAAAAACTAAATAAAAAAAACTATGAAAAACTAAATTAAAAAAAGAATCCTGGGGAATAAATCATAATCAGACAAAATTAAAAAATGAGGAAAAGCATTAATAGAGACCAAGAAAAACATTATATAAAATTTAATGAGAAAAACTACCAATTAGGAATATTATATATCTAACCACAGAAATATATAAAGCAAAAACTAAAATAATAAACTGATTGTGCCAATATAAAATAAAGACAAGGAATTTTAGAATAATAAAATCTATAATTTTAATTTAGTAGACACACATAGAATCTTTTAACAATAGAGACTCTAATTCCTTTTAATCACACATGATACATATATAAAAATTGACCATGACTATAGGAGGCAGAAGAAATCTCAACACATTTTATAAAATCCATGTCATACATACATCTTCTGTGAACACATGTTGATTAAAAATCAACCAAAAAAAAATATATTGAAATTTAAAAATCCATTCATAAACTTTATTGAAATGATAAACTATTTGGAACCCCAAAACAATGGAAAGTACTGTATTAAATATCAAATCTGTGGGAAGAATATTTAGAGGAAAATTGGTAGCTTCAAATGCATCTATTAAAAACCAAGAAAGATTGAAAATAAATTAATAAACCATTCACCTCTCAAAGCTAATAAATTTGTGGAAAATGGAAGAAAGAAATTTAACTTAGGATGTTTGAACTCATACATCTAATTTCTCTCCCTCCAGAGACATCATTAAAGTACAGTAAAAGAATTACTTAAAAGGATAGAAAGGCACAGCACAGGGAAGACAGAAGAAGAGACAACAGTAATAATGTGGATGCTGGAACACAGATGGATGAATGATAATTTACTCAGACTTGCCACAGACAAATCCTTAGCCGGGGAGTACTGTGAACAAACCTGGTATACAGAGCAGCAACCTCACAGGCTCAGACATTGGTAGTGCTAGGTAACACTGGAATTGGGAAGAAAGGAGGTACTAAATTAAAGAGGATTTGGTAAAAAGTTTTTTGGAAACAATTAATCCTTAGAGTCCCTCCTGTACCCCACACTATGAATAACCACCCTGGCAGATGATCAGAAAGTCTTCTGGACTGGGGGCCACCAAGACGCAGTTGAAGGTATGGGTATCTGCTCTCATTTGAATGTTTGTCTTCTCACCAAATTCATATGCTGAAACCTAACTCCTTAGGTGATGATATTAGGATGTGGGGCCTTTGGGAAGTGATTAGGCCATGAGGGTGGAGCCTTCATGAATGGGATTTGTGCCCTCATAAAAAGGCCCCAGAAAGCACTCTGATCCAGCAAGATGACCATCAGTGAGGAAGTGGGCCCTCGCCAGACACCAAATCTTCTAGTGCCATGAGCTTGGACTTCCCAGCCTCCAGAACTACAAGAAATAAACGTTTATTGTTTGTAAGCCACTTGTATTGTAGTGTTTTTGTTATAGCGGCCCAAATGGACTAAGACAGTAGCCTGCCCAAGGGATATTAAGAGATATATGAATATCAATTATAACTGAAAAAAAAAATTTTTTTTTAATTTTTAAAGAGGCATTTGCAACTGAATGCTGAATGTTGAGATCCCAGCCCTCCTCCCCTACTTGGTTAAGACAAGAAATTGTGAAACTTTTCTCCAGGGAATCTAGCAGTCCAAGAGAAGATCTAAAAAGACCATCAGGGGGTTTTCTAACAAACAGTCTACCTACGTCACTCTACAGTGCAAATAAATGTTAACTAACCTCACCATTTTCTCAACCAGCTTTCAATCAGCTTTTAAATCTCCTTTTAAATATGAGCAGGTAGCCAAAGATCACTTTCTCCAGAAATTCTTAAAGAGAGTCTCAAGAAATCAGAAGTACAACATGACTTGAAGACTCTCTTCAGAGTATCTTTTCTGGCAGGGGAAATATTACTCTTGCTTTACTCAGATGGCTTTGGACTGACTATCCAGTTTTGGAAAACCTACTTTCAAAACATACTAAATTGGAATACATATACATATATATATACACATATATATGATGTGTATACATACATATACACATATATATGATGTGTATATATATACACATATATATGTATATATGTATGTTGTAAAACTATAATGAAACTGAATGATGAATCTCTGGGAGAAGGAATGATAAATCGAGGCAGATGCATACCATGGAGAACTGTGCTGGCTAGTTTCCATTTGCACCCCATGTAGATCCCTTCTCTGCCCTTCACTGCCCTATTCTGGCCCTGGGGAGGCCATCCCTATAGACCTCTGGCTTCTTTTGGGTTTGAACAATAGTAATTAACAAAAGAATGAAAAGCTGGAGGAGAAAGAGGTCAAGATATTTATTTCCACACTTGCTCCCACTTTGGCACCTTCTGTCAGGGGCTATCTCTGTGTGACTGTGATTCTTGTGGGACAGCCCCTCTCCCTCAGTTCCTGGTCTCACCAATCTCCACTAACACCATCCCCTACCCTCACCCTTAAAGGTGGAATTGCATCAGTAGGCAAAAGTGGCTTTGTGCAAAATATGTTCTAGGCCAACTGGTGATCTTTATGAAAAATATAATAAAATTAAATCTTTACATCACGCCACACATAGAAATCAGTTTCAAGTCAATTAGAAGCCTAAATTAAGGTTGGAGGCCCTGTAAAACTTGAGGAAAATATAAATAATGTATTTATGACTTCTAGTGAGAAGTGGGAAGATTTCCTTAAAAAGACAAAAAAAGAAAAAAAAAGAGGAAAAACATTAAAGTACATTTTGTTACATTAAAATGTAAATCTTTTTATTTACCAAAAGACACATAAACAAAATTAGAAGATAAGGTGCAGTCTGGGAAAAGATATTTGTAACACATAAAACTAAGAAAGGATTATGTGCAAAATGTATAAAGGATTCCTGCAAATGAATAAGAAAAAGATAAACATATCCATGGAAAAGAGGCAAAGTGTATAAAGAGGCAAATCACAAAAGAAAACAGAATAAGCATTTGGACAACATACTTGACAACATCGATAATTAGGGAAAGGCAAATTAAAACAACAGTGAGATACTCTCAGATTGGTGAACAATGTTAATGTAAAAGAAATGAGTTATCAAACCATGAAAATACATGGAAGAAACTGAAATGCATATTACTAAGTGAAAGAAGCCAGTCTGGAAAGACTGAATACTTTATGATTCCAACTATAGGACATTCTGGAAAAGGCGAAACTATGGAGATGGTAAAAAGATCACTGGCTGCCAGGGGTGGAGGTGGGGAGAGATGAACATGCGGAGGATGGAGGAATTTGGGGGCAGTGAAAATATTCTGATATTATAATGATGGGGATGCATCATTTTACATTTGTTCAAATCTACAAAATGTACAACACCAAAATAAACCCTAAGGTAAACTAAGGTGACTAGGATGAGTCGATGTAGGTTCATCTTTGGTAAAAAAATATAGTGAGTAATGTTCATGATGGGGGAGGCTATGCATGTGTCGGGCAGAGCATTCATGGGAAATATTTATACCTTCTTTTCACTTTTGCTGTAGACCTAAAACTGCTCCAAAAATTTATCTTGAAAAATGTTAATGTGATAACACCAAAGATTGGTGAGAATGTGGAGAATGTGTGGACCTCACACACATATTGGTAGGTATGTATATTTGGCAGTCTTAGTAGACCCAGTAATTCCACTTCTAGGTACATGTGCTAGAAAAAAATCTCTCATTTGCACACTATAAAACAGGTACCACGACCTGTATTTCAGTGTTTTATAAAAGGTATGGGGAAAAAAAAAACAGCATAAATATCAACCAAATGAAGAGTGGATAAATAAGTTATGTTATATTCAAAAAATGGAATACTACACAGCAATTTAGTAAAAAAATGAAACATCATGGAGAAATCTCTGAAAACAAAATGTTAGATAAAAAAGCAAGTTATAGAAAGATAGTACCGAATGATACTACTGAAAAATATTAAAATTTGGGATAATAGTTACTTCTGTAGAGGGTGGATATCAGAGAGAAAAAAAAGCATGGGAGAAAGGAAGAGAGATGAAATGGGGGTTCCGAGATATCAAGTGTAGCACTAAGATTTTATGGCGAAATATAAAAAGGCTTTTGATTAAGTTGGGGAGTGGGTACATAAATGTTCACTACAGAAAAAGAGGGATGCGCCTGGGATGTTTAGCCTGGAGTCAAAGACTTTCCGAAATTTTACAAGCAGCGGGGTATGCCAGCAGCTCATGGAATGTCATCCTAGAAAGTGGCCGCCTGCCAGTGACCACTTTATATTCCACAAAGGGTATAAGTTCAGACAACAGTTAAATACTGTCCAGTTCTCAGCTCCACCTTCATTCACAAGCAATTCTGGCAATCCATACAGATTCATCATGACAAGAATAACTGATCTAAAAATGCATAGAGCCAAGCCTTTTAGGCCTTGCAAGAAAAGCACACATCCTCTGGCTGCCCCCTGAGTCCTTAACCAGGTTTCCTGATGGGGCTGACCTTGGGCTGACTTCGGGGGACTAAAAGGTACAGCACCCAGTAGATAATTTGGAGTTCCTCGTGGTCTTTCCGAGTATCACAGCCTTGGTCTTGGTCTGAGTTCTGAGTGCTGTGTCTAAATGCTGAGCTACAGCGATCTGTTTACATTCACAGGAGTTCACCAATAAATGGGCAGAGAGCTATTTGCAGCACTAAGCACAGCTTTCTCTCTAACATGAACTGTCAACTAGAAGCACCCAATCATTTCTATTCCATTAAACATTGCGAGTTCAAGTCCAAGGAGGAAGCTAATTTCCAATCAAACAGAAGAACCAAAGGGCCCCAAATCTGTTCTCCAGTTTTTGCCCAGATGGCCATGTAGGCACACACTCACAGAACCAACTCCCACACTTCAAAATATAACAGAGCAAAACACATAAAAATAAACAAGTGACTAGATCCGGTGTCATGTGCTCTTTTGTTATAATTATAGTAATCCATTTTTTAAACAGCTCAAGGGGCATATTTTGATATTCTAATATTTTGTGGAAAGGATATAGGTGTTTAAAATAGGTTTGCTTTCTGACTTGGGTCCTTTACACTGGCACTAGAAAGTTTTGTCACAAATGCCCAGAAAGCCTCTAAGTACACTGCAATCTTCCATTTGAGCTGATATTACACTCTGCCAAACAAGAGCACTATATCCACATTTCAGACCAATTTATTCTACTTAAATATAATGTGTCTCATTAATCTCTTCCATCTGTTGTTTATGTGCATGAACAATTCTAGTGGGAAATATAAAGGACTAACATAGGATTTACTACTTGGGCCTCTGAGTCCAGGTTTAATTTGCAAGGAGTTACTACTTTGCAGATGGGACACAGATATCTAAGAACTGGCTTTCCCCCAGTCACAAAGACATTTGTGAGAACTTCCCTGTCTGCCTAGGCAGCGTTCCCATGACCAGTGCCACACAGATGCTCATGTGTCAACCTATCCTGGTATCATCAGAAGTCAGAAGCAAGATAGGATTTCTAAGACAGAAACAGAGGGCTGCCAACACTGATATGCGGGCGTTTTCTCCCTTTCTACTACGACTACTTTGGGATCAATTCATTGCTCAGTGTACCCTCCACCAGGCTCCAGACAGGACAGACAAAAGTCAATGTCAGTCAGTTTTATACTTGGTAATAGTGTGATTGAAAGTGATCATGTGAGAAGCCTCTGCCATTAAATTGGCCACACTGAGAACAGGGAATTACTGACTATACGGTCTTCCAATTCCCACATCACCAAGGATAATCAACATCTTTGAGGGAAAAATTAACACCTCATGAAGAGCCAGTCTGAAAACCCCAGGATAATTAGATGAGGATTATTACTAAGTGTGTTCGTTACTTCAACAAATTCGTGTGGGCCCAGTATGTGCCATGCTTTGTGCTAGACACTGGTACATTCAATGCTAAATGAAACAGACATAATTCGTGTGTCTAAATTATTCAGTGCTATTATGGGTTGAATTGTTCCTCCCAAATTCATATGTTGCAGTCCTAACCCCCAGTACCTCAGAATGTGACCTTATTTGGAGACGGGATCTTTATAGAAATGATCAAGTTAAAATGAGGCCATTAGAGTAGGCCTTAATCTAAGATGACTAGTGTCCTTATAAAAGAGGGAAATTTGGTGACAGACATGAACACAAGGAGAACACCATGGGAAGATGAAGGCAGAGATTGGGATGCTTCCATAAACCAAGAAACATTAAAGATTGCCAGCAGACCACCAGAGACTAAGAAAGAGGCATGGAACAGATTTTTTCATCCAGCCTAGAAGAAACCAATTCTGCTAACATAACACATTGATCTTGGACTTCTGGCTTTCATAACTATGAGGCAATACATTTCTGTTATTTAAGCTACCTAGTTTATGGTACTTTGTTATGGCAGCCCTACTAAACTAAATACAGATGTCTTTTACAAAATAATGTCACTTAAAAAGAAAGAACTTATAAAAAATTAGAAAAAACTTTCCTGATTTTCCTTCTACCATCTGAAGTATCCAGTTTCCAATAAACATGAAGACTTCCTTCTCTTCCAATGGCAACAATATGCTCAAGCTGTGCATAATCTCAAAATATAGCTCTTGTCCAGCCACCTCTGAAGGAACCAGGGCCAGAATAAGTGGAGGCTCCTTGGGGTCCTGTGGAGAGTATTTTAAGGATCAATGGAATAAGAAATAATGAAAGGTATCATCTAAAAATCAACAAATAACAAGTGCTGGCAAGGATGAGGAGAAAAGGGAACCCTCCTGCACTGTTGGTAGAATTGCAGATTGGTGCAGCCACTATGGAAAACAGTGTGGGGATTCCTCAAGAAGTTAAAAATAGTGCTGCCATACCATAAAACAATTCCACTTCTGGGTATTTATTGAAAGAAACCAAAAACACTAATTTGAAAAGACATCTGCACCCATACGTTCATTGCACCATTTCTAGTAATAGCTAGATATTAGGAGATATGAAAGTAACCTAGATATCCATCAATAGATGAATAGGTAAAGATGTGGTATGCTTATATACAATAAAATATTATTTGGCGATAAAAAATAATTAAATCTCGTCACTTACAACAACATGGATGGACTCAGTGAGTATTATGCTAAATGAAATAAGTCAAACAGCGAAAGACAAATAGTGTATAATTTCACTTATATGTGGAATCTAAAAACCAAAACAAATGAATGAACAAAACAAAATAGAAACAGACCCAGAGATATAGAGAAGGGGCACGAAGGAATGGGAAGAAAATAATAGTGGAAGAGAAAGAACCTCTCCGAAATTTCTCTTAAGGATCCAGGATTATCCTTCCACTTAATTATCTCAAAAATTTCTGAGATGTGCTGGCTGGTTTCAAAGATATGAAATTTCTAAATCAATATTTTTCACCTGGATTCTAATCCCATTTATATTACTAGCAAGCTCTGTGACCTCAGGCAAGTCAAATCCCCTCTCTGAAGCCCAGTTCACCCAGTTGTAAAGTGGGAGTTCAGACTAGAAGAAGTCTAGGTCATCCCTTCAGAGTCAGTTGCTTTGCAACTTGTAGCTCTCTAGTGCTGGATAATCTATGGTGGTAGTAGTAAGTGTAGTAGTAGTAGTAGTAGTAGTAGCAGCAGCAGCAGCAGCAGTAGTAATGTAACTGTTTATTTTATGAAGTTTTGTTCTGCGCAATTTTTGTAAATTAATGCATTTAGCACATACGACTCTAAGAAACGTAAAAGCAAATAGCTCTTGGTTATTCTCAAATTTTTCCATGTACCCAGACTCAGTGGAATAAAAAAAAAGGTATTGTCACAAGAAAGAAAGTCATTGTCTCAGGCAGAGTATGAGATGGTCCCCAACCCTCAGAGCATCAGAGGAGATGACTTGGTCTGCCCTGCATGCTGGACATGGGGCCTGGAGTCAGCTACGGAGGTGACATCCTGGCCAACTACCCCATACAATGATTGGGCCTGTGTAGCCAAGAAATCTCTCATAATCACACAGAGACCACTGCCCAAAAAGCCATTGATGGGAAAGAGAATTCAGAGTGTAATGGAAGTGATGCTAATAATTCCATCTAGATAGAAACAAAATTTCCTAAAATATATTTTTCATGAAAAATTTCTCTCGAAAAAGGGCTAAAGGCAACACATATTGTGTTGGCTTCCAGGTGCTGCTAGGGGTTAGTCATTTTGTCTAGAAATTAGAAGTGAGGCAGGTCTGCAGCTTCTTGGAGAAGAAGTTACTAGAGTCCACATCTCACATCTCACAGAGCTGGGCATATGACCGAGATGATCAGGGACATTCCAGTGGCTGCCTGCTGCCAGGAAAGAATTGCTGGGCCCAGAAAGAACACCTCTTGGATCTCTGTTACCAAGACAAGGAAGAATGAATTGAAATTTTGTGATTGAGTTCAGCCTCTCAGACACATTTTTAACTCCCTCTTTGTAATGAGAGTAACTTTTTAAATTATGCAAGTAAAAGCACTTTAAAAAGTGAATTAATTTTTTTTTACATTCTTAATACTAAAACCAAAACCAGTGAACATTGTCTTGTAACAAAAGGCAAGTTGTTTATTAAATTTCAATCAATTATCCATTATTAAATTTGATACTCTTTATTCACCTCAACTGACCAGTAAGTTTATCTTTAAATCGATCATCCTATAATCAACTCTTGCATAGGTAATCAAAACTATAAGTTTATATCTCCTAGATCTGAGAGAAATCTTCTAGAACATCTGGTCTAACTCTCTATCCTTACATGAGCATACTGAAGTGTGGAAAGAGATGAAGTGATATGCCCAAGATCACACAGCTGGTCATAGGCAGAGGTGACAAGAAAACCCAGAGCTCCTGATGCTAGGTGAGCCAGGATCCTGCATTATACCCACTGTGTCCTAGGTGCCCTCAGACCCGTCCCTGCACCTACCTCCATGACATTCCATTGACCTGGTTCTTCATTTCTATCTTTTGTGCATAGAGGCTTAGGGATGACTCTGTAAAATGGAAACATCTTTAAAATTACATTTTGAATCTAGAAACACCATTTGAAGTTTCTAGGCTTATAGCCAGATTTTTCCACTAATTACTACAACTAAATAACTTGAATCTTATTTGCCAGACTTTCTTCCCAAAACTTCCTTCTAATGTCCATGTTAAAAAAAAAGGGGAATGGAGATGATAGAGGCTCTGTTCATCCTTCTGGTGGCCAAATCAAAGTTGTGACAGAAACAAGGAGCAGCAGCAAGGAAAAATCACCTGGGATCTAGATGAACAAGCCATACAACTAGGGAGAAAGCTAAGAAAGCAGCCTGCAGTGGCAGAAGGTAGGATGGGGAGAGGATGTGGGGCTGCCTGGTGTTGAGTGGCTGAGTGAGATGGAGGCTGCAGCAGCAAAAGCAGCAGAAGCCTCTTAAATGGTCCACGTTTAAGTGGATTTTCATGGTGACTGACCTGCTCGCTCTGAGCACCGGTGCCGATTCAGCTGTGTGCAGGGGGCATCAGGGACTTACAGGGTAACATTGCTGGAGTGAGGGCCAAGGAGAGACTTGCTCTATACAGAAGTGTGAGCGGTATCCATTGTTCCTTGTTGAGCCCTCCCCACTCCCAGTACGCGAACTCAGTGCCCACATAGCCTAGACATCATCACACTGGATAACAGAGTTCGCTCTGCCCAGAGGATTCCCTGAAACCCTGCCTCCCCCAACTCACAGCCCCACCCAAGCCACATTCAGGTGTATCCTCAGCGAGTCAGGTGCTCCTTGCTAAGCAGCACCTAGACTCACACTGTGGGCAGCTGGCCTCGGTTTCTGGTGTTGCCTTCTGAGGCAACTATAAGCACGGCATCTGTGGATTACTTGCTGAATCTTAACAGGTGACCCCGGAGGGGCAGAGGCTTGGGCTAAATTTGGCCGCAGCTGAACCCCTCTCAGGACTGTGCCACTGGACACCTAATTCACAAATCCACACTAATAAAACCGGGGGACTTAGGAGCTTTGCTTAGTACATAGAAACAGACACGGAATGGCAGCCAAAATGGGAAGACAAAGAAACAGATGCAGAGTTCCAAACACTAGTTTTAAAGATGCTCAATGAACTTTTGGGAAATGTAGATAAATTCAGTGAGATCTTCAACAAAGAGATAACAATGGAAATGAAAATTATAAAAGGGAACCAGTCTGAAATGAAGAACACATCATCTGAGACGAGAAGTATATTAAATGGAACAAAGTGAATAGAGAAAAGGATCAAATGCCCTATATAGAGAATGGGAAATCCAAGGACATGCAATCAGAATGGCAAGAGAGTCTACGGCCATGCCGCCCTGAACGTGCCTGATCTCGTCTGATCTCGGAAACTAAGCAGGGTCGGGCCCAGTTAGTACTTGGAAGGGAAACCACCTAGGAATACCAGGTGCTGTAGGCATTTAAAAAAAAAAAAAGAATGGCAAGAGATAAGATGCCAAGACTATAAAAATAATTTAAAGAGCATATGGGACACTATTAAGGGTCCAAATATCCATCTGATTGGCGTAACTGAAGAAAATCAAGATATTGAACAGTTGTTTGAAGAAATAATGATGGAAAACTTCCCTAACCTGGTGAAGGAAATGAACATATAACCCCAGGAAGCTGAGAGGATCCCAAAAACCAGAGATCCAAAGAGGTTCATACCAAGACACATCATAATTAAAATGCCAAAGGTTAAATACAAAAAAAGAATATTAAAAGCAGCAAGAGAAAAGCAGATAGTTACTTACAAGGGAACACCCATAAGACTGGCACCTGATTTCTCAAAAGAAACTATGAAGGACAGAAGGGTTTGGCACAAAATATTTGACGTGACGAAGACCCAGAATCTAAAACCAAAAATACTTTATCCAGCAAAACTATCATTTAGAGTTGAAGGACAGATAAAGAGCTTCCCAGACAAAAATAAGCTAAAGGAATTTATCACCACCAAGACAGTATTACAGGAAAGGTTGGAGGAACTTCTTTAAGAAGAGAAAACACGTATCAAAAACAGGAATAAAGAATGGTAACAACTACATTCCTATCAATAAGTACCTCAAATGGTAAAGAATTAAGTGCTCCAACTAAAAGATAGAGTGGATGAATGGATAAGAAAACAAGACCCCTACATGTTGCCTAGAAGAGACTCACTTCAGATTAAAAGACACAGACTAAAAGAAAGGGGATGGAAAACGATATTGCTTCGATGGACCTAGAAGATATTTAAGTCAGACAGAGAAAGAAAAACACTATATGATTTCACTTATATGCGGAATCTAAGGAATAAAAAGAACAAACTAATCAAAAACAGACTCACAAATATAGTTGACAATTTGGTGACAGACAGAGGGGAAGGGGTTTGAATGAGGTGAAGGGTTAAAGAAGTACAAATTAATAGCTGATGGGTGGTCATGGGGATGAGGAGCACGGCTAGGGAATGCAATTAGCGTTAATATGCTGGCTAGGTGGAGGGTCCGGGTGGGAGGGAGCAATTGGGGGGAGTGTTTTATGAACTATATAGATGTCTAACCAATGAACTGTATACTTGAAATTAATTAAAATATGTAAATTAACAAACAAACAAACAAACAAAATGGGAAGAAGGAGCAAGGAAGAAGCTCTACATACCTGGAAGAATGCTGAAGTAGTCCTTGGCCATCAAGGCCTGGCTGAAGCCCAGGAGAAAGCTATGACATTTTAAGGAAACAGGCTCTTATAGAGGGTTTCAAGGCTGCCAGGCAGTTGTGCTGGGCATGGACTATATAACTAGCCTTTGTGGGTAAATCGCTTAGATCAATGAAGTCTGATGGAGAACAAGGAGTTGAGGAAGCTCTTAGCATTGATCCAACACAATTTCTTACACATCACAGTAGACCCTTAGCACTCTTGTGCTTAATGTCCTCAGTTTCAGCTATTGACACATGATCCAGCCAACAACAACACACTCATTTGTAACTCTAAAAGTTTGAATCCACAAACTTTTAGTCGACTGAAGGAGTAGGTCACTTGGCTAAGGAGTGGGCCTAGCTAAGTATCCAACTTACATCACTGGGCCTTATTTCTCTTCTTTCCCCAAATTGTAACATGAAAGTATGTTAGAATAGTGTCTGTATATATGGGGATTTCCAGAGGTTGAGTAAGAACTTTCCCTAATACCAAAGATTTACTCTGCAAAACCTTTCTGTGAATCCCTCAGAGGTACTCATTTAGCCTGTAGCTGAAGACTGAAACAGGGCAATCTTTTGCCTTGAAATTTACTTGCCTTGAAACTCTGTCATTATTCTCTATTTACCTGCTGTCTCCTGTTAGTCTCCCACTCTGTTTCTTCTCTTTCATTATTGCTTTTTTTTTTCCTTATTCACCTCATCTAAGAGTCTTTCATGTTGCCACTGCACGGTCATTCAGTGCTTCGCTAGTGTAGTGGTGGTAGATCTCAGCTTGCTTGAGCAGAGAATCAAATACCTGTGGCACTTAGAGTTAGGTGACACTCCCTACCTTGGCATCTTCTAATATCTTTCCAGCTAGTGTTCATCTAGCTAGAGTGACCCTAGGGAAAAATTGTATGTTTGTGTAGAGGGGTCAGATAAGTACAGACATATCTGGCAAATTGACAAGGAATTCAGAGGAACCAAACTGCACAAAAGGACTTCGAGGAAGAGTAGCCTCAGGGAAGGTGGCAGTAAGCATGACAAAACTGACTCAGCAGCAGGCCTAAGAGGTGGAGGGAAGTGGAACAACATAGGGCCTATTCCTGAGATCTTTTCCCCAATTGTTAGCCTTTGTGGAAGACAGAGGCAGCAAAGCCATGCCCCCCTATATCTTACAGAAGAACTGTAAATATCAGCAATCTGGAGCTTAACAGAGGTCTGGGGTAAGGCAGCTTTGATAGTGAGTACACCAGTCAAGTGGAAGACAGGCCCAGGGGAGAGCGGTGGTGTGAGCAGCTGCCACAATGTGGTCGGTGGTCATGGGGGTCTGCAGGGAGCAGCCCTTACAGAGCAGCAAGCAGTGGTTCCAGACAGCATAGCCTGAGAGAGTCCCAAGGGGCCATTGCCAAGAGACCAACATACAGTGATGAAACCAAAAGCTGCCAAGAGGATTGTCTTGATTAAGATGACCTCCGGCGAACTCTCAGACATTCTACAGGAGGAAGAGGACTGACCTGAAAAGAGGCCTGAAGTTCTGCAGTTAAGAAGATAGAAAGATCTGGCAAAATGTGTGCCTGCTTAGTTGTGTTATCTCATTTTTCTCGAGGTTCATGAGGTCAGGCAACATTAAATTTAACGACATAAGAAAGGATTTGCAGACAGCTCTTCACCATGCACAGCAAGGCGAGGCGTTTCGTTTCTCTGTGAACTGGGCATCGATTGTGATCTATAGTTCACCCAAATCCTACATAACCTGGAAGTAATCTATGTCTATTAGTGGTGCCAAAGATCACCTGAAGCTTTTCGACAAGGTGATGTCGACTTAACATTGTAGAGTTAGCGCAGTTCCTTTCCTACTCAGTAGAACGCGGTCATACATTCTAGAATGTGAAAACAGAGGCAGAGGCTAACTCTTCTCAGGAAGGCTCTGAGGACTGAGAGGACTTTCTTTGTATGTGCTATAAAAATAATAAATACTTATTGTTTTAAAAAATTTTGGAAATTTATACAAGTAAAAAATAAAAGTCCTCTGTTTTCCAACAGGCCCCACCCGTATGTAGACAATCCAGACTCCCTAATATAGGCACTGTGAAGAGATCGGAGTGTGTTATTTTCTAAGCATACACAGGAACACACACACACACACACACACACACACACACACACACACCAAAAAAATGCAAACATAGCAAACATAGTTCAGGCATCTTGCGATTTTTAATCAATGCTGTATCTTTAACACTTTTTCCGTGTCAGTAATTAAAGATTTTTCTTATTATTTCTTTTAATAGCAGCATGGTTTCATTCCATATATGAATCATATTTATTTATCCATCTTTTATTAATAGACATTTAAATTAGTTTGAGTTTTTTGCTATTACAAAGAATGTTGCAAAAAGTGTCTTTGTACAGATATCTTGTGATTTATTTCTATAAAGTAAAGTTCTTGAAGTAAATTGCTAGATGAAAAGGCATGTGTATATTTTTTACTTTAAGGAATATTTTCAAAAGGTTGCACCAGTTTACCCACCCAGAGAACTGTTTTTCATAGACACATAGTGTCTCATTGTTGCCTGTCTTGGTTGGTCCCAATCTTGACTATTTGGCTTCAAAGTAAAACCCTGGGCTTTCATTGTGACTAAAAGATGCTCTCGGTCATTAGAAATTCACCAAGTTTGCATAATTCCACCGGTTTATTTATAGACAAAATGGTCCTCAGCAATTACGGGGGAGGCGGTGTTTCAGAATCACAGAAGGTTGGCACAATAGGGTCCTTAGGGAGATGATTTAATCGACCTCCTCATTTGACAGATGAGCAAATGGAGCTGTGGGCGGGTGCTGTCTCTGGGTGTGCATCACCCTGTCCCTATCCTTCTGTGAGGTGTGGGTGTTCATCAGTCATCCAGAACTTCTGGGTCTTTCCAATGCTACCTCGAGGAGAGGGGGCGGGGGAGAAACATGCTCGTGGAGGTAGAGAGGCTGCCAAGGCTATGAGAGGTATTCTCAAAATGTTCGTCATCCCAGTGTGAAAACATAGTACCTGCTCTGGGATGAACGAAATGATGAAAATATATTTGTCGAATAACAGACTGAAACATAAATCTACCTCCGGTGGCATGACTCACTCTTCAGCGTGTGATCTGTGGAAGCATCCCTCTCCATCTGAGTCTTACTAGCTCATCCCTTAAAGTAAGAGGGAAGAAATGTCTACCCACTTCCTCACCTCTCTCTCCTCAGCTGAGGAGGAACCCTAGCTCATCTGAGTAGTCATATGGGGAGAAGCAAGGCCATGCCTAGGCCTTGTCTTGGAAGTGCTCTATTTGGAGCTCTGTCCTCCCAGGCTGCCTCCCATCAACAGCACACCTTGGATGCTGCCACACCATGACTCCGTCCAGCTCTGTGGACACGTGTGTCTGAGGCGAATGGACAAATTGACTCAGGCTCATTGTGGCTCTAATTCTAAGCTAGCTTAGTCTGCTTTATCAGTAAGAAGATATTTGCATCTGATTCCTGTTTTAATCTCTTGATGTGTATAGAACTCACAGGAAGAAAGGGGTTTTTATTAATTAGCTCTCTTGAAACCACAGCATTCTGCCTCAAAACCTGTGGATTTAAAAGCTCAAGAAAAGAAAGAGGGATTCAATTATTCACCTAACAAGTGCTCAACGGCTTTCTAAGCTGCTCAACCACAGGACCCTCATTCTCTTCCCTCAAGGAGCAGGGAATTGGTTGGAATGGGTCTCTCAAGCGTATTCAGTTAGGTGATGCCCTTTTAATCTCCACTGATAGGACTGGGTCTCAGGAACCTCCTGAAACATCAGCAGGCCTATTAATAAGAGAGCAGAGTTGGCGAAGCCAAATTGCAAATAAGAATTGTGAGACCAATATGTATATACATGTGCATGGGGATGGGGGAAGCGGCGGGGGGGGTGGGTGGGAAGAATTAGAAAAGAAGACAAAATAATGGATTCATATCTCTTGAATTGCTAGGAATGTTTTTAATATATTGTCAAATTGCAGACTGATGCATTTACTTTAATTATATTTGAGTAAAAACAAACCAAAAGAGAATCTATCTACATGTAAATATGCATTTGCATCTGTTTGAATGAGCAAGAAAAAAGCGTAGGAAGTAGATAGCAGGTGTTAGCATTGGTAGCTCAGGAGGATGGGGTTGGGGATGAGGCCAAAGGAGATGATTTGTTTTTATTTTATATGTGTTTGTACCATTGCCATAGTTACAATAAGCATGTATTACTTTTGTATTGAAAAACAGCAATCAAGGAAATTAGATGAAAATGAAAAAAAAAAATGTTCATTCCAAATTAGTTTACCTCTCTCCAAACTCAGAGAAATATCAAATCTCCAAAAATCTGAAGAGGGTGGGGAGGTGGAGAAAGAGAGAGAGAGAGAGAAAGAGAGAGAGAGAGAGAGAGAGAGAGAGAAAAGCAAAGTATAGAATTATGTATTTTATATGACCTATTTATATTGACAAAAAATATTCATTCACATATGTGCTAGTATATTCAAGGAGAAAATGCTTGTGAGGTATTGAACAAAAGAGTATATCAAACTGCTTATAAGTTAAAATTTCTATAGTACAGAAACAGTCAAGGGAAAATGCACAGACAAAAGGCTAGATGGGAAAATGCCATAATGTCAACAGTGATGGTTAAATTATAGGTGGCATCTGTTAAAATTAAAAACAAGGCCCGTGGCCATAACTTTACCTCTGAAGCTTCAGGGTAGAGAAAGGTTTTGCCTGGCTGTGGATAGGCAGCAGCATGGCATCTGCGATGTATCCTCCTGAGGTCCTGAACGACTTGGTGCCTTGACTAGGACGTGTGAGGGACGGCACAAGGAACAGCATGTTACCAGCATTCTGAGAGAAAAGCAGCTGCCACCCCCTGCCCTGATGACAGAGTCAATACTCTATTTTCTGACTACAGACAACATTATTAAAGACAGAAAAGACTCCATGGAATTAACAGAAGTTGGGAATATTCCCTGTTGAACAGTTTCCTTTTACGAGAGTGATTTAGAATACAGACTTTGAAGTCAGACTGCCTGGACTCAAATTCCAGTTCCACAATCTGCATCAGGTGCAAGCTTCTTAATTTCTCCATGCTTAGATTTTTTTCACCTATAAAATCATAATAATAAATTAACCTACGCCTCATAGGATTATTATGAAGTCAATAAATTAAGAGATGTAAAAATCTTAGACTAATACTTTGAAGATAGCACTATATTTGTTTGCTATTATTATTAATATTATTATTATTTCTTTCACATTTAAAAAATGATGGCATTAATAATCGATTTGTCATCACTACTTTAATAAGTACTACAATTCACTGGAGGTCAAAGTTGTGTCTGAAAAATACATGGATCTCTTCTGAGGAAGGGCCCCAGAGTCAAAACAGATGGTACTTTAAGTGAGGAACAGAGTCTGCGTTTATGAGCTCCAGAAAGCCTTTCTCAAGCTGGTGCTTCCAAGCGGGATTGGGTTTGAGAGCCTCGGGGCCCAATGGAGAAGTCAAGTACTGGGATAGGTCGTGAACAGACAAAGATGTTCTCAACAGGAAACATCTCACACTAAAGTCTCAGAATTTTCTCTAGCAGATTTAAGAAGCTCTGTACTATTTCAGCTCCTAAAGATAACCAGCCAGGTCTGAACCACTCATTATAATTCAAGACATGGTCTGTGTGTTTCTTACAGTCATTACAACACATGTTGTTTCATTCAAGCCATGAACCAAAGTGGGCCAAAGAGAAAATTCTGCAACAGATATGCCATTTATATCTCCTTATATAAATATACAGATAAGTGACAAAAGCCACACAAATAAATATATGCAAATATTGTGCATGTATATATGTTTTTCAGGTGGTATATATTTGTTAATTTGGAAAGCTCACTCTTCATCTATCAAGTTCTGCCCGGGTGAAGTCCTACATGACCATATCTTCCACAAAATGTCCCCTAGTCATTCCCAGATCCCACGGGTATCCTGCCCTTTGGAATTCTTAAATCTTCTAAATAATTTCCAATTAAATTATAGACTAACTTGCATTGTTATAGGCATTTCATATGTGTTTATGTCTCTTATCTTGATAAACTTCCTGATGATAAATAGTATAAAGAATTAAACTTCCTTTGACTCTACTCCCTCTTCCCCCTCCCTCCATAAAAAGCTGAGCGTACTGTGAAACTCAATATAGAATCAGGCTCACAAAACCTTAGAGCTAGAAGGGACTTAAATCTATGAAGGGGCTCCTTTCTTAAGATGGGGCAACTCATCTAGCATCGCCTGCTAGGATGACTATTACATGTAAACTATGGACACTGCCAATAAACACACACACACAATACACACACACACACACACACACACACACACACACTCCTGCTCAAGTCCACTCTGATATCAAATCGGCACTGTCTACTATGACAGAATAAGCACAGCAGAATTCTGAAGCAACCACTGATCGGCCTAAGGGAGACCTAAAAAGTCTTCCTCCACCTGTCAAAGACAGGACTCAGGAGCTGTGCTGTTCTTTTTATTGTTTTTGCAAAAGGAGAGCAACAAGGTTTGGCCAGCCCTAAAGTTTCTGCCAGTAAACCATGGAAACGGATTTCCTAGTTCTAATGCAAAGCACTGTGTTAACTGGAAACTTTACACGTGGGGAAATTTTATGCATAGTTTTATACCTTTTACGCTAATCACCATCTTCATAAAATGTAAATAGGGGCAAACATTTAGCCCAGGATAATGTTTCACCATGTATAAGAAAAAGAACTGCTAACTGGTGGGGTGGGGTGGGGTGGGGTGGGGCAGGGCGGTGAACACAGACACTAGAAACTGGCCCCACATCTTAGTCTCCTGTTCCACTAATGAACACAAATGGAACCAGGAAATTGGTTCCCATGGCTTGCTAACTGTGACTTTGGAGTAAATCAAACCCTGTGCTTTCTCTGCTATATTATAAAACACATACAATAAGAAGGAATAGGGCTTAACTGGTTACCCACAAACTTCTTGAGTCCTATGGGCTGACAGTCATGAGAACCATAGGCAAATGGGAAGGGTTTTGCAACTCTGAGTTTGGTGGTCGGGTATTTGCTTCAGAATTCTGCTGTGATTAATCTCTGGAAAACCTTCTACTTCCTTTTATCAGCATCTATTAGACTATTAAACTGATCAGCGATCGAGTATTATTGATCTCTGTACCCTACTAGCAAAGAACTTGGCAAGCAGTAAGTACTCAAAAGGAATTTATTGAAGTGATTTGAAAGTGAACAGAGTACACAGTAGGCAGATTACTGCCCTGACAGTAACCATCCCTGTCAAAAACAACACCTTCCTACCATTCAACACTAATCACCCCTCCTTTTCCATATGTCCAGAGATTAGGAGGTTGGCCCTGACTACAGAATAACTCCCCAGTGGCTCTCCTCTATTTAGCAAACTGACATTTGTTTACAGATGATCCCAGATTATGCAATGCTTCCCCTTTCCCCAAAATATCATGCATCATAATGCAGCCTGAATCTAGAGAGTAAAATGAGCCCTGATGTTCAGCCTAAAGGCCTTCCACAAGCTGCGGGAAGAATATCAATTATGTGTTCTATTTGTTTTCATAGCCTAGGGGAAGCCTGAACAGACACCAATGCATCTTTAATCTCCTTTCCATTTCCTGTCTGGGGGAGGGGCAGGCTGAACCTCCCTCTACAGACTTTCTAATGCAACCATATCCATTCACGTCAAACTACTGTGAGCCAGCAGAAAGCACAGGAATCTGAAACATGACGAGGAAAGTCTTTCCCCCGGTGAAGAATGGTGTTAGAATAGTACTACTATCGTGTCAGGGCCAGGAAACTTTCCCCTTACCCCTTTAGTTCTTCTGGCTGGTCAAATAATTCAAATGACATACAGCAGATTAATAGGAGAAAATCAAATTTTAATGCGTGGGCATGGGGAATTAACATAAGCATGAAAATTTTAAAGACTGTGAGGCAAGGCGAGGTATATATGTCATTCTGGACTAAGGAGGGAAGGTAGGCAATGCACAGATACATGAGAAAGAACAAACCTTTGGTAAGCAAATTCTTGCAGGGCCACCCAGAAACAATGGGACAAAGGAACAGATTTTTGTATGGATCCTCCCAGTCTGCCACACTTCATTCGCATGTGCTAAGGTAAATATGCTAAGATTCTCTTCCTGAAATAATCTGCATAGCAGGGTGACACATACCGGGGAGGTTTGCTCCTGACCCCACAACAACAAAGCCTGAAAAACAGTTCTGAAATGACCTCTACATCTATCCAAACATGAGCTATTTCTTCTTTCATAACGGTCCATTATAACGACCATCAGAATATTTTGCCTCTTTTTATCAATTTCTGTTTCTCAGATAAAGTTTACCTCTAGCCCAAATTTTATACATTTATTGAATTGTAGAATTGCAAGAACTCTGTCAAAGATACTAGAGAAATAACATTACTAAGTATCTTTTTAGTTAAAGAACACTGACTTAGAGCTCTATGTGTTAATGCCTAGTCGTTTGGTAAACATCCTGGGTATTTCGTCTTATAGTCAAGGAATGTCCAAAAAAGTAGAATAGTAGTTGTACCCATGATTTATTTTTCAGCATTTCCTGAAATTGATTTTACCTTAAGTTATGTAAGATTTAGAAAGGGAAATATGTTTGAGGAAGGAGCAGATATTTATCACTCAACCTAAAGCCTGCTATATTTGTACTTTGGGAAAAATTATTCATTTTTCTAGAAAACTTGGAAACCATTTCTTAAACCAATTTTCAGACAAGAGAATGGATTTCCTGATTATATTTTGGCAAGCAGTAATCTCTGACAGGATTAGCTTTAGAGTACTTTATTGACCTAGTTTTTAAAACACTCAGCATGTTCTTTTAAAAGAATGATAATATGTTCAATGCATTAAGAAACAATAAAGATTATACAAACTCGTCAATCAAAAAGTACAAATGGGCCGTGCTAAGGGGCAATGGTTGGCCTAGATTTTCAGTCTACGTGATTAATCCTACACAGATGTAAGCATGGTTGCAGCCAGCTACGCTGAGGGTGAACTGAGCCCTCTTCTCTGATTCCAGATGACACAACATCCTTGCCCGTGGGTGTCTCATGTTACATGTTGCTTAGCACCATAGTCTTTGTGGGTGGTGAAATACGAGCCATCACCACTGAAAAACACACACACATTTCATAATATCCAGTGTCTTTCACTGCACTTCTTGAATCTCCGCCACAAGGGCGGGACTAGGATGTGGTGAGTGAGGCACTCACCTTGGGAACACAATTTAAGAGGATATCAAAAAACTCAGTTACCAAGATAAACAAAGTTTTAATGCAGTATTTTGAAAAATAAAATTAAGTGCAAAAAAATCCATGATGAACAAAATATCATAATTTTAAAGAACATCAAGGTCCATCTTGCACTTGCACAACCTTGCCTCACTCGCTCTACCCTGATCTTGATCCTGGTTCCAATAAAACTTTATTTATGAAAACAGAGAACCAGCCCATGAGCCATAAAGGCAGAGATCAAGTGTTATTTATTTATCTTTAGTACACAACAAGCACTCATTATATGCTTAGAAGTGATTCTCAGAGCTAATGTAAATTCACATTCAAATTAATGTAGGGGGGAGGCAAGAGGATTAAAAAGGTTAATCAAGCTACATTCAGAGACTGCAGTATGCTGATCAGCCCTGCCTCCAGGCAGGGAGGTTGCCTTCAGAACAAAGGAAGATTGCTACTGGGATTGCTAACAACCCATTTCCCCACGCCTGTGGAAAGGGAAACTGGAACAACAAAGTCCTTAAGTGGATGCTCTACACAAATAAAATCGGTCATTCCTTATGGGTAAAACCTTGGGGAACCTATGGATTAAAGGCTGGGAACTGCCAGCCAGCGGAGACCTGTAGGCTACATATTCTTACCTTCTCACGCTACACACTCTTCTCTTTCCCTTTCCTCACTGTATATCCATATTAAAGGAAATGGGAACTAAAGAGTGACATATAAACTGAATTCCCTGAACACTAAGCCCCTACTCACTGCCTTTCTACAGCTCTCTTGTTCCCTCTTGCTCACTGCCTCTGAGAGACCACACTCTGTCTGCGGAGTGTTACTCTTTTTCTAATAAACTTTCCTTTTGACTCTTAACTTTGGCGTGTGTGTTGAATTCTTTCTTCACTCTCCACCAAAGCATCTTTTTCTCTTGCTGCAGGACTTGGTGTCACACTCGGGGAAATTTGTTTTGCCCTGTCCTGCATCAAAATCATTTCCCTAATTTTAATCCTTAAAACTTTTTAGCAAAAAAAACACATTGCTTGTTCTGTAAAAAAAAAATGGAAACATGTAGCATGAACTACAAATATGATCATTATATTTAATATATTCTACTGCTAGTGATTTATCTTGAGAAATTAATTTAGCTAAGTAAAAAAATATAGGCCTGAAAATGTTTATGGCAGCAAGCTAGGGGAACTGTTTAAAATGTTATGGTATATCAATATGATGGAATCTTATGTATTAATTAAAGAAAATAATGTTTAAAAGACTAAAAATGTGAAACCTTGATAAAATAAAAATTAACAAAAAATATGTATACTATAAAAAATAAGTCAATGTGTACAATTAGAAATTAACTTACAAAACAAACATTTTTAAGATTATGTTGTCACAATTTAATCTTGTTCCTATGGTGCTTCTACTAGAATAATTTTAATGAAAATTTATTTTTCTCAGTATGCACATGATAAGTCCATTACCTGCAGTATATTTCTTCTCTTGATGAACATTCTAAATCTTGGGAAGAGGAGTTGAATATCTGAGAACAAAAAGTACCCCCCCCCTTTTTTTTTAACTTCCAGCCAATGAGTTAAGTCTTGACTCTTCATTTTTCTCACTAAGCATGGCAAATACTAGGGGAAGTCACATGAAGAGGATTTAAATATCACAAGTTTCTACTTCAAATATAGATGAGAGTTGAGATAAGGAGGGAGAAGAGTGGGTGGTTATAACAGAGGTTAAAGAAAGAGGAAAAGTGTTCTAGGGCAGAGATCAGTAAACTATGGTCCTTGGGCCCAATCCAGATTGCAAATGAAGAACAGCTTTTATATTTTTAAAGTGTTGTTTAAGAAGAAAGAGAAGGAGGAAGAGGAGAGAAATAATAGAGACCTACATGGCTCACAAAGCCTAAAATCTTTACCATCTGATCCTTTACAGAGAAAGTTTGCCAATGTCTGCTTTAGAGATTTAGGAGAAAAAAATACATTTCTATGTATTAAATAGTCTACTTTATATTTTTTTAATTACTAGGTTTAATTTTTTTAGAGCACTTTTAAGTTTACAGAAAAATTGAGCAAGAAGTAGAGTTTCCACATACCCTTTCAACTTCACCACACACAGTTTTCCCTATCATTAATATCTTACATTACCGTGGTATATTTGTTATAATTGGTAAACCAATATTGATACATTATTATTATTGTTAACTGAAGTCGATAGTTTACATTAGTGTTCGTTCTTGGTGTTGTACAGTTCTATGGGTTTTGACAAATGTATAATGTTATATATCTATCATTACAGTATTTTACAGAATAGTTTCCCTCCCCTAAAAGTCCCCAGGGATCCACCTATTCATCCCTCTCTTCTTCCTTCAAAATTCCCAGCAACCATTTATCTTTTTATTATATCTGTAGTTTTGCTTTTTCTAGAATGTCATATCATTAGAATCGTATAGTATATACTCTTTACAGGCTGGCTTCTTTCACTGAGCAATATGCAGTCAAGATTCCTCCATGTCTTTTTGTGGCTTGATAGCTCATTTCTTTTATCATTAACTAATAATGATTGTATTAATGTATCTCAGTATGTTTCTCCATTCACCTATTAAAGAACATCTTGATTGCGTCCAAGTTTTGGAAGTAATAAATAAAGCTGATATAACATTCTTGTGGAGTTGTTTTTATATAGACATAAATTTTCAACTCATTTGGCCAAATACCAAGAATTGTTAGAGCCATGGTAAGACCATGTTTAATTTAGCTTTGTAGGAAACTGCCAAACTGTCTTTCAAAGTGGCTGTGCCATTTTGCATTCCCACCAACATAGAATTCGAGTTCCCGTTGCTCCATATCCTCACTGTATTTGATGTTGTCAGTGTTTTGGATATTGGCCATTCTAATAGGTGTGTAGTGGTATCTCATTGTTTTAATTTGCAATTCTCTAATGACACATAACGTTGAACATCTTTTCATATGCTTATTTGCTATCCCTATATCTTCTTTAGTGAGGTATCTGTTCAGATCTTTTGCCTACTTTTTTAAAATTAGGCTGCTTGTTTTTTTGTCAAGTTTTAAGAGTTCTTATATATTTTTATTTATTTATTTTTTCCCCCTCTTTAATTTCCACCGCCCGCCCCACTTCCACCCCAGACCTACAGATGTTGCCGTCTCTGCTTAAGAACTGGATCTTTGAAGGCGAGGCGTCTCCTCCTATGCACTCACGGCGCGCACCCGGGGCCTGGCGCACTTGGGGTATGGTCCATGGCTTCACCTGGGGCACGAACCCAGGACCTTCTGCGTGTAAAGAAGACTTGCTAACCACTACACTATAGAGCCACCCCCAGTTCTTATGTATTTTTAGATACAAGTCTTAGATACAAGATAGCAGATATGTGTTTGCAAATATTTTTCCCAGTCTGACTCCCCTTTTCATTTTAATCTTTGGCAGAGCAGAAGTTTTTAATTTTAATAAAATCTAATTTATCAATTTTTTTTCATGAATCATGCTTTTTGAATTGTATTTCAAAACTTACCACCATGCAAGAAAATCTAGGGATTTTTCCTGTATCTTCTAAAGGTTTATAGTTTTGCATTTTATATTTAAGTCTATGATTCCTTTGAGTTCATTTTTGTGACAGATGTAAGATCTGTGTTTAGCTTCCATTTTTGTTCATAATGTTGTCCAGTCTTTCTGGACAACAATTTGTTGAAAAGATCATCCTTACTCCATTGAATGACTTTTGCCACTTTGACAAAGATCAGTTGACTGTATTTGTGTGGATCTATTTGGGGGCTCTCTATTCAATTCTACTAATCAATTTGTCTATTCTTTCACCAATACCATACTGTGATGATACTGTAGCTTCATATTTAAGTCTTGAAGTTAGGCAGTGTCAGTGCTCTAACTTTGTTCTTCTCTTTCAATGTAGTGTCGGCCAATCTGGGTCTTTTGCCTCTCTATATAAATTTTAGGATTGGTTTTTCAATATCCACAAAATAATTTCCTGGGATTTTGAAAGGGATTGTGTTGAATCTATAGATTAAGTTAGGAAGAACTGATGTCTTAACAAAATCGAGTCTTTTATTCATGAACATGGAATATATTTCTACTTATTTAGTTCTATTTTGATTTTTGTCAGAATTTTTTATTTTCCTCATATAGATTTTGTACATATTTTAGTACTTTATACCAAAGTACTCATTCTTTGTGCTGTTGTAAATGTGTATTGTATTTTTTATTTAAATTCCAAATGTTCATTGTTGATATATAGGAAAGCAATTGACTTTTGTATGTTAATCTTGTATATATCCTGAAACTTAACTATAAATGCTCATTAATTGTATGAGTTGTTTTGCTAATTCTTCAGGATTTTCTACATAAACAATCATGTCATCTGTAAACAAAGAATTTTATTTCCTTCCTCCCAATCTATGTACCTTTTCCCCCCTTGTCTTATTATATTAACTAGGATTTCAAGTACAATGGTGAATGGTGATAGGAAATATCTTTCCTTTGTTCCTGATCTTAGGTGAAAAGTATCTGGTATCTCACCTTTAAGTATCATATTAGACGTAGGTTTTTTTGTAGATATTTTTTTCTCAAGTTAAGGAAGTTTCCTTCTGTTCCTTGTTTGCTGAAAGTTCTTATCATGAATGGATATTGGTTTTCTCAGATGTTTTTTCTGCACCTATTAAAAGAATTATATGATTTTCCTTCTTTAACCTGTTGATGTGAAAGAGTATATTAATTGATTTTTGAATGTTAAATTGGCCTTTTATATCTGGGATAAATTTCACTTGGTCATGGCAAAGAATTCTTTGTATATATTGTTAGATTTGATTTGCTAATATTCTGTTAACTTTTGCATCTATGTTCATGAGAGACATTTGTCTTTAGTTTCCTTCCTTGCAATGTCTTCATTTGGTTTTGACATTAGTGCAATATTGGCTTTATAGAATAAGTTAAGAAGCATGCCCTCTGCTTCTATTTTCTGGAAGAGATTATAGAGACTTGGTATTATTTTTTATTCTTAAATGTTTGGTAGTATTTACCAGTAAAGCTATTTAGGCCTCATCATTTTTGTTTTGGAAATTTATTAACTACTAATTCAATTTCTTTAATGGATATTAGAGTTATTCAGCTTATCTAGTTCTCCTTCTGTGAGTTTTGGTAGATTGTGTCTTTCAAGGAATTGGTCCATTTCATCTAGGTTATCAAATTTGGGGGCATAGAATGGTTTATAATAGTCCTTTCTTCTTCTTTTAATGTCCATGGGGTCAGTAGTGACTGCCTCTCTTTCATTGCTTATATTAGTAAATTGTGTCTTTTCTCTTTTTTTCTTGGTTAGTTCAGCTAGAGGTTTATCAATTTTACTGACCTTTCAAAGAATCATCTTTTGGTTTTGTTTATATTCTCTATTGATTTTCTGTTTTCAATTTCATTGATTTCTACTCTAATTCTTATTATATCTTTTTTTCTGCTTACTTTGGATATAATTTCTTCTTTTCTATTTTCCTTAGATGAAAGCTTATATTATTGATTTTAGATCTTTTTTCTTTTCCAATATGCACATTTAATGCTATACAATTCCCTCTAACCACTGCTTTTGCTGTATCCCACAAATTTTAGTGAGTTGCATTCTCATTTACTTCTATGTGTTAAATGGTGTTTTTCTTTTAAAAAAAAAGCAAACCATAACTATATCATCATCTTCAATAAACTGTTATTTTTTAGAGATTCTTTGAGGTTAGAGAAGACATAATTGAGCAAATAGGAGAGAGTTCCTGACTTCCCTTGAACTACTTATTGTGAAGAGTGGTTCATACATTTTTCTAATACATAGTGGTGCATATGTCAAAGAACTCAGACCAAAAACAGCCACTGTGACCACTCCTCTTCATCTGGTTTTCTCTTTTAGAAAAGTGATGACTTACTAAATTTTACCGTTTTTAGTGATATGCTGGAGCCAGTTTGTACCTGCTCTGGAAAGTCCATTGTTAACTTGATGGTAACTTGGAAAAGGCCAAAGTGGAAGTATTTGTACCAGGAAAATTGGCACACACCACAAATCAGGGCTATTGGGTGATGTTTGGGGGAGCTGTCTCATCAACCCACCAGTGCCAAATTGTAAAACCTATGCTTTCTAAATTTACTGGGCACAAGTAAGAAACACATACTATTGTTTGTAAAAATTGCAGGATCATATAGCTTCCATTATTCCTCCAGATGCCCTGAATACATCAGGCCATTTAAAAGAAGAATTCTTTCAAGCATCAGTGTAAAACGTAGCTGGGCAACAAAATAGATGTCCTAAGAACACTAGTTATGTGTTCTATAAACATGATGAAACTATCCTTCAACCAACTTTCATGGGGTTAAACTTAGGTGAAGTGGTTCATCTAGATGTATAAGCTAAAAGTAACTAAAAATGGAAGCTATAACTTAGGTTATTATTTATACCCTAGTGGTTCAGATCAAGGTTTTTCCCTAGGAATCAGATATCATCCACTAGTATCAGAATAAGGGCAATTACCTGAATCAGATATCATCCACTAGTATCAGAATAAGGGCAATTACCTGAGGGTTTGAAGAAACTGGGAAATAACTGAGAGAAAAAGCCTGGAAGAGGAATAAAGGATTTTTCTATAAAGTTAAAAATAACATCAGTGTCATTATATGCTTATTTGTATATACATGCACATTTCTAACTATAATTTGAAAAGACATCTGGCCCTACAATCTAATTATTGCCAGAAAGAATAGAGATCAGTTATTTTAAAACTAAAGTGACTACTTTTAATTACGTGAGGATAAAAATTATACAAAACAAGTTATCTCATTTAATTACCTTGGTGTGTATTTTACATACTGATGAATACAGGCACGCACATGTGCACATACACACATACACGCAGACATGTGAAAATATATTCATGTCCATCTCTTCCGCTTCCCTACAAAACTATATATATATAAATAAAAATCGATAGTACTATTACTTGTACAGGAAGCATTTTCACAGACAATTTCCCATTTGTTTATCATTTGTTAATAATGTAAACATTACTTATGTTGCTGGAAAAGTTCTTGTCTTTTTCCACAAGAAAGAATTCAAGAATAAGACGAATGATTGGAGAGCATGGGGGTCCAGTGACCAGATTCTTATCTTACTCCACAAGAAAGAATTCAAAGGCAAGATGAACAACAAAGCACAAAATTTGTTACAGCGAAAGTACACACTCAAGGCAGGGGGTGTGGAGTGCGAACTTACTCCAGAGAAAGAGAGCGACTGCCAGAGTCAAGCCAAGATGGCCAGGTATGAACTTTTTGTTTTCCCTAAAGGCAGTGCCAGGGAAAACACGGTGCTGACGTAGCCTTGTCTCCTCCTGTAAGCTGGGAGCTTGGGTTCCTGCTTTTTCTTCCTCGTATGATGTTTCTAAAACTGTCATGACGTCAGGCGCATGATGGGAGCTGCAGTATTTACAATGTGGCTGAGATTATAATGACATTGCAATTAGCCAAAGGTCATTTCTTAGCCAAAGATGGAGTCTAGGCTGGAAATGACCCATTTTGGCTTATCCCCCTGCTCAGGCTAAAATGGGGGGAGAGGGAGGGGGAGGGCTAAAGAAAGGAAAGATTTCCGGAACCATATCCTGGAGGGGGAGGGGATTTCCCTGCGCTATCTGTCCTGCCTCACTTATATCCTAGATTTACAGATGATGAAACTGAGCCTCTGAAAGATTAACTGACCTGCCCAAGGTTATACTATAAGTCAGCATGTGAATCACGAGTAGAATGTAATTTGTTTTTAACTGGAACTTCCCACATCACCTTCATCACACACAAATTCCTGCTCCATTTTGCCATTTCCCCTTTATGGTTATTGCAGACAAATGTTTTAACCAGACTCCATCAGTAGTGTTGAAGAGTAGCAGAATGTGCTGCCCCAAAATAAGTCATGTTGGCGTAAAGATTATTTTGAGGGGAAGGCGGTTGAGAAGAAGCCGATACTAGGAAAGCTCTCTGCCCTCACCCTATTTACCTAAAAGCAGGATACAATTTATAAAGGTGTCCCTCCTCCCTTCTTTATGGGGTGGGGGAAGGAGGGACGAAGTGAATTATAAGATACAACTCTAGAATCTGATCAGTCCAGAGACAGCACTCGAGGAATCTACATAACAAACTTTGCTAAAACTAGCCCTTATCTATTTGCCTTCCCACAATTTGCCAATCTAGAAAACTCAAAAGCCTTTTCCTTTTCATCTCTCTAAAACTTCACTGTTCTTTTGTTAAGTTGCTCTATAAGCGCAGTGCTAACCACCCCTATGAGTTACTCATCACTGGGTATCCATGTGTACGCTCCATGTATGTGTTAATAAACTTCTGTTTGTTTTTTTGGTCTTAATCTGTTTTTATTAGTCTAATTACAGGACCTCAGCCTGAGAACCTAAGATGGGTAAAGGAAAATATTGTTTTTCCCTCCTCTACAGTGTTATACTATAGAAATATTATTGGACCAAGAATTTTCTTAACCTCTTTTTAATAACCTCCATGATTCACTGGGCATTAACCTGAAGGATTTATGGACTTGGCCTCACAGGTAAGAAATGCATTATCTACATAGGCCTAAAACACGATGAAGGAGAGGTTTGTTCTAATGCAACCACCTCTTCTGGGCTGCAGCCCTGCTTGGATTTGGTTCTATAAAGCATGGATAGTAGCATAGTTCATGCTCAATTCAAAATGCTTAAAAAGAGAGCTTTTACTATGTCATGGATTCTTTTTGGACTTTCTTACATAGAAATAGAGAAAGTAACTTTTTAAGTTAAATGAGTTACTAAGAATGAAGTCATCTGATTTCCTGTAATGTCTAAATTTGCATCTATCTAGTTCATGTTATCTCCCACTTAAAAAAAAAATCAATTTCTCTAAAAATGGAAACTACCTGTCTGGTATCATCGAAAGGCTCTAAGTCATTCTGATGGATTTTTTTCTTACTTGATATTTAAGCGTTTTTATCTGTTGTTATTACCATTGATTTTCATAATCCTTGTCAGCCACTTCCTACACATCTGAGACCTCATGCAAAGAGTATTATTCATGTCATAAAATGCAAATATGAACAAGGACTGCATTTGTGCCCAACTCAAATTCTAATAATCTATGACCAAGAGTTAAAAAAAATTTTTTATTCAGGTGTACTTTTAGCTGAAACTAAATTTAGAAGGATGTTTTTGGATTTCAAGATTCTCTAGATTTTTAAAATGTACAAATGTAGACAAATATTCAGGTTATAGAAGTGGTGGAGACAGGCTAAACACACTGAAATCATCCTGCATTTGCTACTTGATTATCATCTACATTGCCCCCTTCCTCTGTCTCAGGCTAGAGAGTCTGCTTCTCATTAGATAGTATTTGCAAGCAAACATGCTGTAACCAACTTGGCTCACTCGTGTTAAGAACTGTCAATTTGCTTCATGACTGAGTCTCTCCAGGTATTTTATTAAGGTGGCACCTCAAGATATTAGAAGTAGGCTCATAATTCACTCTCCAACAGGGAGAGGAGGAAAAGCATTTTCTAAAGCTCTTATGCATCAAATAGCCAGAACAGATTAGCTGAGTGTTAAATTAATTAAACAAGAAAGCCATTAGGCCGAGGTAGTTCTAATGCCTTGGCAGCCCATGTAAGCAAACTAAAACCTAAGCCTGAAAATACTTCAAGGTTAAGAAATAAAAACTTAAGGGCATCAAACAACCAACTAGGCTCTCCCAAATAAGGTCACCGCTTAAACTATAGCCAATCAAATAATTTCCTTGCTTTGCTTCCGAGTCCTTTCTATAAAAATCTCGCCTCCAGCTCCTATCTGTGGAGTGCTCATAACCACTTCTGGTTAGACATCGCCCTATTCAATTTGATGTTGCTTAGATAAACTCTTAAAATTTTTAATATGCCTCAGTTTATCTTTTAACACAAGGGAAGACAAATGAAATTATTGTGTTATTTTAATTAATTTTCAAAGTATTTTCCCCCGTCCTAAAATTTCTCTTTAACTGTGTGGGATTATACAACAACAACAACAACAACAAAGACTGGTCTTTAAATTTAGGTACAAATTTGCACACAAATTATTCTCTCCTTTATTTACTCTTTGCTAGCAAGCGTTGGGGAGAGAGCAGAAGGGTTTGGTTCTGCTCTTCAATATGCATTGCCTGCTTGGTTCAGTAAAACCCTTGCCTTTGGTTAGGTAGCTCAGAATCCATAAGGCCAGCACAGACAACCCCAAAGGAGAGCCTGGGTTGGGTTCATAGAGTGGGAAGAACTGAGTCAAAATGGTCCTGCCATTTAGCAAAGAAGAGCATCCCCTGGAGAAATCTATGAATTTTAGCGAGACCAATATCCAACCTCTCCTCCCCGAATGCCTCAGGGCTCTCTCTTTGTTTCAATTTCTTGATTAATAGAAGAACTCTTCCCACAGCCAGAAGGAGCATTTTTTCCTCTTCCCTAAAAGCATTCCACAGGATACACCCAGGGCTTCTTTTTGTATTTTGATGATAACTTGAGGTCCCTCATTTGACTCCCAAAGCCTACAGTGCAGTTGCCTAACTTGATTGATAAGTGCTTCATTTACAACCCAAAAGGTTAAAAAAAAAATGATGAAGGCAATTTAAACTAGTAATCCCTATAGAGCTCCCTAGCTAGCAGAGAAACCAATTATACTAATCCTGCTGGTTTAATTCCCTGGGGTCTGTCCCTACCCCCTACTTCCCAAACCCGTAGGCAAAATTTTGTTTTGAAAATACCTCTATGCATTTTTTCCTTGGGAAAGAGTATAAAGAGCTCATCAGATTTTCAAAGGTGTCCATGCCCCCAAAGGTTTTATAACCACCACTGTGAGGTGGAAAAAGGAAATGCAATCAACAAAGCCTGCAAAAAAGCCTGCAAAAAGGAAATCAAACTGGTGCACCCTAAATTAAATGTCAGTTTCCCAGCATGCAGCAGGGGACCATGGCTGTTAAAGCAACGGGGACCATGGCTGTTAAAGCAACGGGGACCATGGCTGTTAAAACCAGTGGTCAGATGAGCTTCCCGTGGCTCCCAGTGGGATATCACTCTCCTGAGAATCTTTTGGCCCATAGATGCAATGAATTTCCTTGAAAGCCATAAAAAACATACTAAGAAAGAAAAAGAAGACTCCTAGCATTGTTTATTGGAAGCCCTCCTTGTATGAGACAGGTAAGTAAGCACACATGGCTGGATTGCATGAGGCTTCTCACTGTAAAGGGCATGTTAATCTTTGCTGCTTGCATTTGGAAAGCCCATTGAAAGCCAATTCAAATGAAAAGAGAATTTTAAAATAATGTTTTAATCAAAGTATTGAAGAGCAATTTTTCACTCAAAAGCTAAGCTTATAATCAACTCTTTGTTCTGCTTCTGTAGCTATGCTTGCCGCATAGGCCAAAGGGCAGGATGACCTCAAGATTAACTAAAGACTCATCCTCCCCTTTGCTTGTTCTGTCTAGATAACAGAAGTAACTACCTGTAGCCCATAGCAACTACCTCGCTCTGTAACCGCCTGAGGACAAATTAACCAATTGACTCATGCCAACTCTAACTAAGTGGATAAGTCCTATGAAAGCAAGGTTATCCCTGAGCTTGGGGCTCAGATCTTCAGAGCGTTAGCTCTTCTGGGACAGCCAGCATAATAAACCTCTTCCAACTCTCCGAATGGCGCTTGGTTTCTTGTGGTCTGATTTTTTTCTGCAACAGTATAACAAATATACAGAAATGTGTACAAATTATAAATATACATTTTTATAAGTTGTCACAAAGCAAGTATACCCACGTAACCACCATCCAGGTCAATATATAAAAAAAGCATTACAAGCATTACCCTGATGACTAACGATAACTAATGAGGTTGAACACTTTTCATATATATCATGATTATATAGGGTTTATATTATGAAAATAAATTTTAATAATGTTTGTTATTTAAATATTCTCTTTCATAAAGTGACTCTTCAAGCCTTTTTCATTTGTTTACTGTGTTAGCTGTCTTTTCTAACTGATATGTAAGCAATAATTTGTGTATCTGGATATGAGTCATTCATCAGTTACAGGTTTTCACATATCTTCTCCCACAATGTTAGAAGTTCTTCCCTCTCAAAGATATATCTTTGTGGTGAATACAATTAGCAGTTAATATTTGGTTTGTGTCTTGTTTAAGAAATCTTCACTTATTCCAAAGTCATGTAGATATTCTGCTATGTTCTAGAAAATGTATTGAATTATCATTCACATTTAAAGACACAGTCCACTTGGGAGCATTTGAGATCTTGCATATGTCATCGGTTTGACTCAAATAAACTCTTCTAAAAATTGGGCCATTGAACCAACTGTGCCAAGCTTTCATGGTGCATGAGGAATTAAAATAAACAAACAAACTTGTGGAGTTTAAGCCTTGGTACAGATTAACTCCCAGTGCTCCACGGAAAAAATCCTGATCATTAGTATTTCTGTGCTATAACTTTTCCCACTGTGGCATATTTTAAGCTACCAATGTGATGTCACTGACTGCAGAGATAATACATTATAGTCTGTTCGAACTACATAGATACAATAAATGTATTTGAGTATTTATTTACTTTGTAATATAGTTAATTTAATTGAATATTTATACCACTTAATTTTTAATAATAGCTGTATTTAACAACCGACTTTCAAAGTTCCTGAAAATTCAATAATCAGCTCTTGTGAGCCAGGATGAATCTAGTCTAAAACACTATTGGGTTTAAGCTCTTATTAATCTGTTACTCCTAGAGGAACACAATCTTAATTAATACATCAGCCAATGTTATTTCTCACAATTCTTCAATGTGGCCTTGTAAGTCATTCAGACCAATCTCTTACCAAGCTGGTTTTCGCTTTCGCGCTTTTTCTCACATCTCCCATGATTACCGAAGAATACACATATGTGAGGCTCCTTCTTGCTAACTTGTACTAGAGACATTCTTCTTGTTGGTTTGGTAAGTGAGCAGCCACAGCTGAGTCAGCCTAAGGGTCAAGGAACTGCTGATAACCATGAGGACCTGCGGGCAGCCTCCATCTCATAGCCAGGGAAAGGATGGACCCTCAGTTATACATCCACCAGGAAATGAATTCTACCAACAACCCGGATTAGCCTGAAAAAGGATTATTCCCCAGTCAAGCCCTCAGATTGAAAACAATGAATAAATAAAAATAAGAAACTATAGTCTAGCCCCCACACAGCCTTGTGCCTGATGCTGAGTGAAGAACCCAGCTAAGCCACATTTGGATACCTGACCCACCGAAACTCTAAGAAGGAAAGTGCTGTTTTAAGCCACTTAGTCTGTGGTAACTTGTTGTTCAGGGTAGAAGAGGAATATAATGTCCCATCATTGTTTCTCCTTTAATTTCATGTCATAGGATTTAACATAACTTAGGAGTTGTGTGATGTGGGCCTAGCATTCGTTAATTCATAAAGTCTCATTCACATTAGAGATGTATAGATTGGTCACTCCAGATTGGGCATGTTTAGAACTGTCCTATTCCACTGTCATTTACATGGCACATGTTCATCAGATGCAACACAAAGCAAGGAGAGATAACTAAGATTTTTAAATGATAGCATAGATGAGAATAATGACCAAAATAACAACAAGATAATGGGGATGAATGTAAAGTATCTTCAGGTTCAAAAATAGAATGTGAGAGGCCTGAATTACCTGCAATACAGATAGATGATCAGCAGTCTGGAAACAGTTGATCAGAGGGAATAAATAGTCAAAAGGCCTGTTCGTTGTGTGTTTTTGCCAACACCGTCAAGCAATAAACTCAATCCTGACACTATCTACATGTCGATAGAGTCAGATCCCACAGGTTAAGAACTCAGTCCTACAATCCCACCCCCCCACCCCCCCCAATTTCAGATGCCAGTCCAAGTCTCGGTTGTCACCTGTGATTCTGACCAACTGGCTGTAGATTAGAAGTCCCCACAGCCCTCTCCTTAAGTTAGATTAAATTGCTAGAGCAGCCCTTTGGAACTCAGAGAAGTGTTTTACTTACTAGGTACTGATTTATTATAAAAGGATGTAATTCGGGAACACCCAGATAAACTAGATGCATCAGGCAAGGTATTTGGGAAGGGATGTGCAGCTTCCATTGCTCTCTCTGAGTGGGCTGCTCTCCCTGACTCTCCATGAGTTTACCAACCTGAAAGCTCTCTGGAACCCTTTCCCCCAAGTCCTTTTGAGTTTTTATGAAGACTTCATTACATAGTCATGGTTGATTAAATAATTAGCCATTGGTAATTGAACTCAATCTCCATCTTCGCTCCCCACCCCCAGTCCAGGGCCTGGACTGACAGTTCCAACCCTCTAATCTCAGGATTGGTTCCCCTGGAAACTAGCCTCCATCCTTAGATTACCTAGGGGCTTTCTAAAAGTTATCTCATTAGCATAAACTCAAAAAGGTCAGTTTATGAATGACAAGAGACATTCTTACCTTAGGAAATTCTAATGGTTTGAGGATCTTTGTACCAGGAATCAGGGACAAAAATCAAATGTATTTCTTATTATATATACCACAACATGTAAATGTATAAATTGAAGAAAAGCCTAGGCCAGGAAGATTTCTGAAAAAAGAAGTAGTTGAATTTATCATCTTCTAAGGTGCCTTCTAAGAATATGACTTCATGTTGGGATGTATATTGATCCAAAGACATGCAAAAAATTACTAATAGTTGTTCTTACAGAATCCAATTTGAAGATGTAGAATCGTTTTAAAGCTTGGCATGGTTTTGTTACTGTTAGGGCCAATTGGGGTACAGTGTTGCCTCAATGGCAGGGGAAGGAGAGGGATAATGACAGCACAGGAGTGTAATAAGCATTTTTCCTGGGTTCTTCCTCATTGACATAGTGAAGAATCATAGGTCAGTGAGATTTAGCAAAGATTTATTAAAAGTATGTTTTAGAGGGAGAAAAAAAAGTGGCATAGATGATAGAGGCTCTGTTCATCCCTCTGGCAACCAAATCAAAGTTGTGATAGAAACAAGGAGCAAACAGCAAGGAAAAATCACCTGGGATCTAGAGGAATAAGCCATGCAACTAGGGAGAAATCTAAGAAATCACCCTGTAACAGCAGAAGGTAGAAGGGGGCAAGGATGCGGGTCGGCCCAGTCCCGAGGAGCTGAGTGGGACGGAGGCTGCAGCAGATGCATCTTAAAGAGGCAGTGCCTGCAAGCAGACTTTTGCAGTGAAGCACCTGCTTGCTCTGAGCATCAGTGCCCATTCAGCTGCGCACAGGGGTCATCAGGGACTTACAGGGAGACGTTGTTAGAGTGAGGGCTGAGGAGAGACTCGCTCTATACAGAAGTGCCAGCGATATCCATTGTTCCTTGTTGAGCCCTTCCCCCTTCCAGTGCGTGAACTCAGCGCCCACATAGCCTAGACATCATCAAACTGGATAACAGAGTTCGCTTTGCCCAGAGGATTCCCTGAAACCCTGCATCCTTCAACTCGTGGCCCCACCCAAGCCACATACAGGTATATCCTCGGCGAGTCAGGTGCTCCATGCTGAACAGCGCCTAGACTCACACTGAGGGCAACTGGCCTTGGTTTCTGGTGTTGCCTTCTGAGGCAACTATAAGCACAGCATCTGTGGATTACTTGCTGAATCTTAACAGATGACCCCAGAGGGGCAGAGACTTGGGCTAAATTTGGCCTGCAGCTGAACCCCTCTCAGGACTGTGCCACTGGACACTTAATTCACAAATCTACACTAATAAAACCAGGAGACTTAGGAGCTTTGCTTAGTACATAGAAACAGACATAGAAAGGCAGCCAAAACGGGAAGACAAAGAAGCAGAAACCATCTGAGAGAACAGAATAGAGATCCAGAAATAATGGAGTCAAGTAATCTAACAGATGCAGAGTTCAAAACACTGGTTATAAAGATGCTCAATGAACTCTTGGAAAGTGTAGATAAATTCAGTGAGAACTTCAACAAAGAGATAAAAAAACACAAAAATAGAAAATGGAAATTATAAAAGAGAACCAGTCTGAAATGAAGAACACATTATCTGAGATGAGAAGTATACTAAATGGAATAAACAAAAGAATAAAGAAAACGAATAAAGAACAGGATCAGTCTACGGTCATGTCACCCTGAACGTGCCTGATCTCGTCAGATCTGAGAAGCTAAGCTGGGTCGGGCCTGGTTAGTACTTGGATGGGAGACCACCTAGGAATACCAGGTGCTATAGGCATTAAAAAAAAAAAAAAAAAGGATCAAATGACCTATATATAGAGGACGGGAAAGCCAAGATCGCACAATCAGAATGGCAAGAAAAAAGAAGCCAAGACTATAAAAATAATTTAAAGAGCATATGGGACACTATTAAAGGTCAAAATATGTCTCATTGGTGTACCCGAAGGAAAACAAGTTGTTGAACAGCTATTTGAAGAAATAATGATGGAACACTTCCCTAACCTGGTAAAGGAAATAGACATACAACTCCAGGAAGTTCAGAGAACCCCCAAAACCAGTGATTCAAAGAGGCCCACATCAAGACACATCATAATTAAAATGCCAAAGGTTAAATACAAAAAAAGAATATTAAAAGCAGCAAGAGAAAAGCAGATAGTTACCTACAAGGGAACACCCATAAGACTGGCATCTGATTTCTCAAAAGAAACTATGAAGGACAGATGGGTTTGGCAGAAAGTATTTGACGTGATGAAGACCCAGGATCTAAAACCAAAAATACTTTATCCAGTAAAACTATCATTTAGAGTTGAAGGACTGATAAAGAGCTTCCCAGACAAAAATAAGCTAAAGGAATTTATCATCACCAAGACAGTATCACAGGAAAGGTTGGAGGGACTTCTTTAAGGAAAAAAAAAACATGTATCAAAAACAAGAATAAAGAATGGTAACAACTACATTCCTATCAATAAGTACCTCAAATGGAAAAGAATTAAGTACTCAACTAAAAGATAGAGTGGATGAATGGATCAGAAAACAAGACTCCTACGTGTTGCCTATAAGAGACTCACTTCAGATTAAAAGACACACACAGACTAAAAGGAAGGGAATAGAAAAAGATATTGCTTTGATGGACCTAGAAGTTATTTAAGTCAGACAGAGAAAGACAAACACTATATGATTTCACTTATATGCAGACTCAAAGGAATAAAAAGAACAAACTAATCAAAAACAGACTTACAAATATAGTGGACAATTTGGTGACGGACAGAGGGGAGGGGGATTTGGGGGCTGGGAGAATGGGATGAAGGGTTAAAGAAGTACAAATTAGTAGCTGATGGATGGTCACAGGCATGGGGAGCATGGCATAGGGAATGCTGTTAGCATTAATGCGTTGGCTAGGTAGAGGGTCAGGAGAGGAAGGGAGCAGTTGGGGGGATCGTTTTATGAACTATATAGAGGTCTAACCAATGTACTGTATACTTGAAATTTATTAAAATAAATAATTTTTTAAAGTATATTTTAGAAAGACAAAGCATGCCCAAGGAGGCACATGGCCCCAGTGCTGTAACCACAATAACCAACACAAAAGGGACAAAAGGGTCACAAAAGGGCTGAAAGGGCAAAAAAGAACCCAGAAGTGGGAATGTCTGCATTATATCTGGGATGTGATGGATAGTTCCAAAGGCATTCCTAGGTGATTGGTAAGTGAGGTCATTTCAATTGACACCTGGCTGCTATATAACTCTTTGCCTAGTGTGTATGTGCGTACCCAGATTTCTACTACCATTAGGGTGTTCTTTGGGCAGTCTGTAGGCTGGGCCCCTATTTCTTTGTTCCTCTTGTCGCTCATGTCTGACTAGCTACCTAACAGCTTTACATTGACCATCAAGACCTACAGCATTGTGTATCCCTCTCTCTCCTTGGATTGATCAGTCCCAGTATAACTAATTGTGTCAGTTATCTATTTCTACGTAATAAACACTTCAACGTGTAGTGGCTTAAAATCAAAACCATCTCATTTGCTTATAATTCTGTAGGTCAGTATTTGGGGCCATGGTCAGCTGGGGAAGGGCTGGTCTAGGGAGTCTCAGCTAAGATGGTTTGTCTCTGTTCTATGTAACTTTGTCCTTTAGTGGGCTAGCCAGGGCTTCTTCACACAGCTGTGGTAGCATTCCAAGGGGACAAAACAGAAGGTACAAGACCTCTTGTGGCCTAGGCTTAGAAGTCATTCAACACCACATCTCCAACATCCTAGTGGTCAAAGTGAGTCACAGGGCCAGCTCAGCTGGAAGGCATGAGGAAATAGATTTCACCTTTTGATGGATGGAGTTGAAGAGTCTTTATGGCCATATTTAATCTATCACACCTATAAATCTATGTAACTTTATCATCTCTTGTACTGGTGACCAGTCTTCTGTCTGTGCTTTCTGGTGATGATATTCCAACATGATGGGAATGGAAACCTTTTCCAAAAAGATTTCAACTGTAATGAGGAAGCTGCAGCCTCATTACTTAATTCATGCTTGTTGATAAGGTCAGGCACATCAAACCTTTTCTGAAACTGTCTGTTGCCAGTATCTTGTATGAAGAGACAGCAGAATGGTCCCAATTTGCTACCCACGACAGATTGCTATAGAAGTGGTTGCTTTCTTTACGCTCAGGTGTCTTTCACAGCACCCTTGCTGATAAACTAGTGTTGGATGAAGACCAGTAAGCATGCTGACATTTCACTGACAGTTGTTATCTCTAGACACCTGTGGATTAATGTGCTAATGAGAGACTTTTCTTAAGGGCTCTTATGTCCATGATTATTCCTACCTATGGTTGAATGCAAACATCATCAGAACAGTGTGTTATGCTTAATAGCCTGGAATGCATCTGTAATACTTAATCCCTTTTGTACTTGTGACAGATCAGCCTCTGAAATAGGAACACAGCCCCAGGGGAGAGAGTGGCTTACTCATCAAGCCTCAGGTAGGAAAGTACCTATAAGTATAACTTCCTAGCCCTGGAATGCTTATAAAGTCAGTGTAGTTCCAGTCTAATCAAGACGGCAACCAAAGTAACTCTTTGCCATCAAACTTTGTTATTCAAACCATTTACGAAATAATTCCCTAAGAAGGGCTTAGCTGGTTTTCACACTTCCTTGGTGGAATAAGAGGCCAATAGAGGGACTTTTTATATCATGCAAAGGCTTTAAGCAAAGAGAGACTCAGGGACCCACACTATTTACACAAATCTGATGACTAAGCCTCAAGTTTGTTCAAGTTCCTACGGAATAGATGTGATCCTTGATGTCTACCTAATAACAGAGCTTAAACCCCGATCTCATGGCAATGTTGCTCCTCCCTTCTTGAGTTTTTCATGTTCTATCTGGACTGTCAGCAATTGTGAGTGTTACCTTATCAGTCAATTAAAAGTACCTCTTCTTACCTCTTGCACGTTCTCTTTCCCACTATCCTCTTTCCTTTTCTCCCTTTCTTCATTCTCCCCTTGGGACTGTGTAAATTGGCATTTGGTGCCTGAAACAGAATTCTCTCAATTTTAAAAACACAAAGGAATTCAATTAGGGAAGTAATGGAAAGGCTGGAGAAGTGGCTTCTCAGACAGATCTGCAGGAGAAACTCCTAGAAGGCCAAAGAGCTGACCACCAGGGAGTTGCTCTCTCTGCTAAGGTCAAGGAAGTGGGGGATTAGGAGGCTGCCTCGGAAACTATGATTTCAAGAACACATCTTCACAGCTGCAATCCAGGAATGAAGAATCAAGGATCTGAAAGCCACCATAAGGTCATTGCTTCTTATCGTCTACAAAACTAGGCAAGTACTCCAGAAAATTACGTGATCCCATGACCGTGTTTGCCTGCAGAAGATATGCAAAAACACCATGAAAATGGTCACTATCTCACTTCCTCCTTGCAAATAACACATAAGCAAATCTAATGAAAGGAAATCATTTTCTAGCTAAAAGAAGGTCTGGGAAATGTGCTGGTTTGGGGTTTTCTAACCTCTAGAAGGAGAAGAGACTGAATGTGAGTGCCTCTTGACCAAATCCTGGACAAGGACTCTCACTGGCCATCCTCCCCTCTAATAACATTAATTAGAATGTATAACAAACGAGCATGCGTCCGGCACTCCTAAACTCATTTTCAATATCATTCCATTTAATGCTTATATTTCCCACATAAATTAGATACTATTACTATTAACTCAGTCTTCCAGATAAAGAAAAAGGGCCAGGAAAGTTAGGTAATGTGCCCAGAGGCTCACAGTAGTAAGCGGAGAATTGGCAATCAAACCCAGGTGTGTGAAATGTCATAGGTCATCTGTGTCAAAACCTATCTGGCACCAAAGGCTCTATGTATGCTCTTAACCACCAGACCACTTAACAGAAGTGGCCACTCTGTCCCCAGACCATGAGCTCAGCCACCAAGCTTATAAGAATAGTTCTTCTATCCCCTTTCTGGAATTTGACCATTTGCTTCATTTGCTTAACCCATTCCAGCAAGCCCTGAATCAAGGGGTAGACCTGGACCAAGTGAGCCCTAACAATATTCTTGCTGTACAATGTTTATTATGGTTTCACCATCTACATGCCAACTGGTTTCCTAAGAAACCAATATCTTCATGGAGAGACTTGAAAACACTTAGAATCTAACGGCATTAAAAAAAATCTTCAGAAGGATCTTTAGCTTAGTGCTCATAATCGCCCCATGCATAATGAATATCATTCACAAACATTAGGACAAAGGGCACAGGCCCTCAGACCCACTGCTGACCCAACAGTAAAAAGCCTTTGGCAGGTGAAAATCAAGACAAGGGCATAGGCTCGCCCACTTGATTGGATGCTAAGGGCTATTTAAAGCATTTCCTTCTACTCTGATAAAGAAAATAATTTAGAATCTGATGGAAAAATTCCCCTCCAGAGGCTGCTTGAAGCATCCTTCTGTCATGGTTGATTACCAGATTAGTGTTTATTGTTAGGGAAACAAAAACACAAAAATACTGTTCTTGGCGCAGTACTCGTTTGATTTTTTTTTTCTTTTTCATTATAATTAAGTCAAGGTTCAAATCCTCTCAGCTGAACAATTCTCCATTCAAATAGAATGCTGCGTAAATCCACAATGGAGGTAAGCATGTGACAGCTCAGATATTCACCTGACGTGGTACCTTCTGGCAATGGGGCCAGACTAGATATTTCCTTCTTAGACACAAATACCTTGAGAGAGCTCCTGGTTCTCAGAAGGAATTGCTTTATATACACTAACTGATCAGTAAGAAATGCTTTCAGCAGGAAGGCTCTTTTAGAACTATCACTTCCTAAAAAATATACCAAAAGCTGCCAAAAGGGCTTATTTTTATCTAAGGAGTCCCATGGGCTATACCCACCTAAAAAAGATATGATAATGAAAACACAGTTTCATTCTTCCTCCTTCAAGATCTTTTTGCCAACAGCGAACGTTCTCAATTAGCCTTGAGATACCCTTTCTGCCTGGAAATCACCTCAGCATATGTGGGCATTTACTAAGTGTGGGTGATGATGCATCAAGGGTAATAGCCACTGTTTTGGCTTCATTAACCGAGAAGATGAGAAGTCCTCCTTTTATCAGATTATTTGCTCTTTAGATCTGAAAGATCATAATAAAATATCCCACCCTTAACTCCTTTCTTTGTTTCTATTATAATTATTTGGAAATTCTTCCTAACTCCCAAACAATACACCTGTTTCAATGGGAATTGTGCCATCTTCAACTATGAATGGCTGTTTATTGTATTGAAAGTTCGGTCTTCTTAAATAATTCTAGTTAAATAATTCTAGTTCATTTGGCTTTTCTTTACCCTCCAACATTAGAAAGTCAGCTTCGTGACTCATCTCTCAAGCCTCTCCTACTTCTGCATATTTCTGTTCTCTAAAACCCTTAGCCAATTTTGAGCCTCTAGAGAGGCAAAATGTCATGCAATGTCTCAGTCTCCATATGTGTAGGAGGAATATGTATGGCCTGGCCTGAAAAGAGACCAGAGACCAAGGCTTCTTTGCAAATGGGAAGTTAGCTCAGTTTACATAAAAATGTAGATGTAAGTGGTAGAGTCCACCCGGGCTCAAATAGTAACAGAGCCAAAAATATATCGTAGGTGGACGGTGTGCACCCAACTCTACTCCTGGTGTCAGCCCAACGACAGTGACTCAAAATTTTTTCCTTTCAAAAACTCCTTTGACAGTTATTTTCCCCAGGGCCGCTATTATAAAACACTTTAAAGTTAAATTTATTTCCATTTAGTCTGTTTGAAATTCAGTGTTTTAATGATTTTAACCTAATAAGTGGTTAGCATTTTGCTAAAAATTTGTATCTACTAATGGGTATTTAAAATATATTTGCTATTTAGTTTTTTTAAAAATGTTTTCTCATAAAGTGAAAGACATATAATGGCTGCAGGAAATCCCATACATTGATCATGCCAGCTCATAATATGTCTGTGGCTCTCTCTAGGGGAGGGCTATTTTATTAAATCCAAGACATATATTGACAAAAAATTCATAAAATAATCTCCTTGTACAAGCACAAATTGGATGGCATAACCATCCAGAGGGTGTGGGATATATAGAAATAAACTGATCAACTTGTCATGTGGTTTGAAAAACAAAAGGATGGAAATAAGGGCTTCGTATAATGTTTAAGTTCTCCCATGTAATTTTAATGAGAGGCCGAGACTTGAGAACCACTGACCTAAAGATGAAGTTTCAATTTCTCATTACAGCAGGTAGATTCCTCCAGGGTTGAGCCCCCATTGACCTTCTCTGTCTCATCACATTGTACCCATCAGACCGTGAGCGTGTCCTTACCAAAGCACACAGGAGCTGTGCCTACCTGCATCTCTATATCCCCAGTCATGGATACATACATGTCCATTTCCTGGAAGCCCCTAATCTTCTGCCCACTTCTGCTAGCTACTCATGTTTTAAGGCCAACCTTGCCCCACCACTATGGGATATTCCCCCTCCTTCTTCTTCCCCCATTCTGCTGGACTTTTTACATATCTGCATATTCTCCTACAGGACTGTATGTACCATCGCCATCACCCACTCTGACCCCTAGAGGCCAGGACCTAAATCTAATCCTAGCAAATAAGCTACATAAGCTCAGGAACTTGTGTCTGTTTTGCTTACCATGCAGGACCAGCTACATAATTTACAGGGCCCACGCAAAATGAAAATACGAAGCCCCTTGTTCAAAAATTATTAGGAATTTCAAAATGATACCAGTGGGGCATTAAGTCGAGCACAGGACCCTTTTGCCTAATACATACTTGGTGCTCAAAAATGTTTGTGGAATGAATGAGTTTTTGCATCTCTTGCACCTGGTATGGTAATTTGTGGAAAGAACGATACGCCCTGAATTTTGAGAAACAGAGGCTGCAGAGGTGGGAAGAAAAAGGGAAGAATGGGAGGGCCATTTTTCAATTTATGATGAAGCAAATGCCTCCTTTAACAGCTAGGCATTGCAAACAGCCTCACAGGAATCCCTTGTATGGTCCTGTTGATGATTCTATACAGCAACAGCTTTTCTCCTTTCAGACTGGCAGGCAGGGCATGAAGAAATGGGTCTCTTCACCCAATCAAATATTTTCTTCTTTTATTTGGGCAGCAACAAGCCAAGAGAGCTTTATTGAAGGCGCTTTGATCCTGGAGATACAAACATAAATATTTTTAATTTTACAAATAGCATTATTGTTTTCTTCCATTTGCTAAAAACATATCATGCTTATTTTTCTAATCGTTCTTATATTCCTGACCAGCAGAGGAGCCACTGCTAACCTCATCTTTTACATAAAATGACTTACAATTCTAGTTGACTTCATATTTGTAAGAGCAAATCCAAGGCATTATGACATTTTATCACTCCACTCACCTCTTAAAAGTTTAGACATTACTTACACACCATAATCTGCAAGCAGTTCAGAACCATTAGTGTTATTACACTAACGAAATGATAACCATACCGCCGTTATCACACCTAACAAAATTACCAACAGTTCCTTCATATCTATCATCTGTTTCTCCCTTGAACAAGTCCTCCAGACTTTATCTTTATTAATCTCATCCTCCAAATCCTTGTGCCCTGCTGTGTCCACTCAGAACAGACCATCTGGAAAGGTACTGCCTGGGAACACCCAGCTTCAAAAGAAGAATGAGTCATGCTGAAAGTACATCGTCATGTCCATTCCTGCCTTACACTCTATCTGGGTAGAAAAGTTAAAACATTCTGATTTGGGAGAGATTAGGAACCTGGTTTTTCTTGTAAAGAGGAAAATCAGTAGGTCAGTTAACTTTCCTCATTTTCTATTTTTAAATAGATTTTTCTCTAGAAAGTTCCCTTTCTGTCTCACCATGCGCAGATTTCTCCTTTCCTTTTTGCTCACCCTTCTTTTCACTCACCAAAGACCAATAATGTGGTATTTAAGATAGCCAATGCAGCTCAGAAATACTTCTCCAGAAAACTTAGATTTGATTTTCAGTAACTTGGTCAAGGGTTTTCTTAATCATTTCGTTCTCAGTCTTAAACACATATTAATTATTCTATTAGCAGTGATGAGTCTCACTATGCTTCATCCCCCTCGGGGCAAATTCATTCAGCTGAAGGTGGACTTTCCACTGAGACTCATTAAAGGGAAAAAGGCATTCACATTTAAATGGATTTTTAAATATAAAATAACACTTATTTACTAATACTAAATTAATTCTGTACACGAGTGCTCTGTGCATGAGTGAAGAAGAACATTGCCACCAAAAGTTCAGAAGTTTTGGGCCCATCAGAGGCAAATTCCAGAATAGAGCTGTATACTATAGAAGCAAACACGTGGTATTTAGGACACTATCAATTAAACCTAAAGATGTAATAAAAATTTGCTTTAGACTCCCTCATTCTCAGAATGTGCTCCACCAAAATTTGAGAAGAAATCGAGAAGACACGTGTGGAAGATACAACCTGGGAAAGAGGTGAAAGGAATTTTCGAATGGAGTAGAAAGGCCATGCTAGCATGACAGCTGTGACCCAGTACAAAAGACATCCAGTTTTGGAGATTTTCAGGAGACAGAGATATGTATTCAAGTATATAAAATTGATAAAATACCTGGTGCTTCTGGACAGAAACTGAGAATAGATTTTGAAAACCGGCCAGACATTTGAGTTTGGTGAATACATAGAAAATTATGGTGCAAACGATAAAGCTAACTGTAAGGAGAGCAAAAGTTTTACATGAAAGAAAAAGTACTCAAGTATCTCATATGGCTTGATTGTGAACAAATATCCATAGTTGCATTAATGTAAGTATTAAATACTGACAGCCAAAATTATATGGCAATGTCGAGAAGACTAGAAGGAAGGGGCAAGAGGGATGTGTGTTTGGTACGGGGATGAGAGATGAAAAGGAACTAAACTCTCATTCTCACATAGTGGAAGCTCAGTTGATAATGGCCATTACTGAAAAACTAGAAATGTGATATAGTGATATAGAGATACTGTAAGATGGAGATACTGTAAAATTTAGCTAAAAGAATTGAAATGGATGCTTCCAAGTGTTCTCCCCCTTGGAAGGACTAGAGACGAGCACTTGGAAGTCTGCTAATTTATTTTTTAAAAAAGGCTATGGTAATTCTTGTCTCTTTTTTTTTTTTTTAAAGTCAGTTTACTGAATTTGCATATAATAGAATTTGTATGTAGTATATAACTTGCATACGATAAAAGTCATCCTTTTTAAGTGTACAGTTTAATGAGTTTTGATAATATATATATAATATAATATAATATATATATATTTGACAATATATATATATGTTAGATATAAAACATTTTCATCACCCCAAAATGTTTCCTAGTGCCCCTTTGCAGTTAATCCCCTCCCCCATTTCCCCATTTCCTAGTTCCCATATTCATTAATCTGTTTCTTTTCCCTATAGTTTTGCTTCCTCTGGAATATCAAATAAGTGAAATATGTATGTATGCATATATACATATACATATGTATTCCAAATAAATGGAAAATATATTCCAAATAAATGGTATATATACGTATGAATATATGCATATACATATAAAACCATTTGTCTCTGGCTTCTTTGCCAGTTAGCATAATGCTTTGAGATTCATTCATGTTGTTACATATATCAATAGTTCATTCCTTTTTATTGTTGAGTAGTATTTCATCATATGAATGCACCACAGCTTTTTTTGTGGTTTTACCATTTGAAGGATATTTGCATTGTTTCCAGTTTGGGGCTATTATTAATGAAGCTACAATAAACATTTGCATAGGTCTTAGGATGGACATAGGTTTTCATTTCTCTTGGAAGTGGAATTGTTAGGTCACATAGTAAGTGTATGGTAACTTCAAAGAACTTGCCGAATTGAAGAAAAAAAAACGTAAAAAGACCAAAAAAAATTGCTAAACTGTTCTTCAAAGTGGCTGTATCATTGTGCATTTTCATCAGCAAAGCACAAAAGTTCTGCTTAAGCCACAGTCTTAAAAACATTTGATAAGATCGATCTTTTTTATTTTGGCCATCTAATTAGTGTAGTGGTATCTCATTGTGATTTCGATTTGTACTTGATGTCTAACGGTATTGAGTATCTTTTCATATGCTTATTTACCATGTTGAAGTATTTGTTAAATCTTCTCTCCATTTTAAATGTAATTGTTTATCATCTTATTATTGAATTTTAAGAGCACATAGTCGAGACACAAGTCCTTTATCAGATATATGTTCTGCAAATATTTTTTCCCAATTTGTTATTTTTTTATTCTTTTAACAGTGACTTTTGAAAGGCAGTTTTAAATATTGATTACGTTAAATGTATATATTTAGCTTTCATGCTTTCTACTTTTAATGTGCTAGTCAAATAATTTTAGACTAACCCACTACCGCTAATATTTTTATATTTTTTTCTAGAAGTTTTATTATTTTAGCTCTCATGTTTAGGTCTATGTTTATGTGAAGTTAAATTTTGTGTATGGCATTGGGGAAGGATTAGTCTTATTTATTTGTTTATGGTTTTACATATGAAAGGCCAATTGTTCCAACACTATCTGTTCAAAAGACTCTCCCTTCCTCAATGAATTACCTTGGAATCTCTGCTGAAAAATCTTTTGAACATATTTGTTTGGATCTATTTATAGACTCTTATTTCCACTATATTATCTATATTAGAACACCAATCCTCACTAACTTAACTACTGTAACTTAATAGTAAATCTTAAAATTGAGTAGTGTAAGAGTTAGGCTAAGGCCAAGAATACTGGGGTGATGAGACTTGAAACCTCCATCTTTTTGCTAAGAAAACAACCTTCTCACCAACCACCCCTTGGTTAAGGCTCTTACAGGACTAAGGTGTTCAGAAAATGCATCTGGATAGGAAATCATCTTGACATTTTTAAGGCATCAGGATTGGCCTTCATAGTATTCTCTCTTACTAGGCCCCAGAGCCTTTCCGTCACTGCCCAGGATGAATTCCTAATGAGGAGCCTAAGTAGAAGCCAACACGATGACTTGAGGACTTCCTAAGCCAGTAACCACCAACTGCTTCTTATGATAAAAAGCATTTTTATATCATTCATTGGAACCCCTATGGACATCATTAGAGTTATTTGCCAAGTATTTCTAGATCTATCCCCTTTCTAGGCACATGATAGAATTACACTTCCTGGCTCCCTTGTAGTTAATTGGGGCCACATGAATAGCTCTGGCCAATGAGTTGTGAGCTAAAGAGATGTGAGTCACTTCCGGTTTAAAGGATTTGATTACAGTGCAAACATCAACATTCAAGAAAGATGCAGTTGCATCACCCTGGGCCTTTGAGTAACTATGATGAGCGGCATCCCCCTGACAACCTGTGATAGACATGAAGTAAGAGGAAGAAACAGACCTGTGTTGTTCTGAACTACAGAAATGTTGGGATTGCTTGCAATCATCTTGTAACCTGGCCCATCTCAATTTACACCACCCCTAAGTGGAGGAGACCATCGTTTTAATCACATTGCAGTTTCATTCGTCCCTTTACTAAACAAACTGGAGCCCCTATTTTGTACTAGAAATTGCACCAGAGCTGGAGATACAGAAGTGCAGAAGGCAGACATAATCCTTTGCCTAAGTCTGTGGCTACAGATATAAAATGTGGGAGTGGGGAAAGAAACTTAATTCACTTAACTAAATTGGCGTATCAATCAGCATCTCTGAGGTCAGTTCCCTCATCTGTAAAATACACATACTATCAAGATTAGTAACAATGCCTGGCATACAAGAGAAGAAAACTGAACAACAGCTATAAACGGTTTCTTTCACATTTCTTAACAAATAATTTTTAGCAAAGAATGAAAAGGTAGCGGAAAATAAGAATTTAAGTCGTCTGATCATTGACTGCCATTTTCATATTATTTTTTATTCTAGGACATCCTGGTGTTAGTGTTTCTTTTTAAATATAGTGACCTGTACTGATTGGCCTTTCCAGCCTCTCTCTAACTAGGTCAAAACCTATAACAAGTAACCTGGGTTTTCCTTGGAGACAAACCATCTCAGAGAGGTCCCTGTGCTTCCACAGGCCAAGCTTACTAAGGACAAGCACCATCTTCCAACAAACTCTTTTTTATTATTATTAAAATTATTAGGGTGGAATTAGTTTATCTTTTCCCCCACAAATGCCTCAGAACGTCTATGCAGAAAAAGGAACTGATGTGTTGGGCTCTTTGCTGCATTTTGGATCAGCTCTAAGGGAGGAGAGGCAGGGATTGAAAAGTTATCCCCAGAAAAGAGGTTGGGCAGAAGGACTTGAGATGACGAAAGGTATACGTATGCCCCACACGACTATTTCCATAAGTTTGAATATTTCTCCATGGGTGGATGTCTATGACTCAGGCCATGCCTGAGTGCCTAAGGATTAGCGTGATCTAGAAGTTTTCCTCCAGCTTCCTTGGTGTCAAAAAGAAAGTGAGAAGGGAAGAGGCCTGAACATGGGAGGAAGTTTTCTAGAGATAACCATCATTGCTATCTCAAAATAGTCCCTTCACTCTAGTGGCAAGAGTGATGACATTTGGACTGTCTAGAAAACATGCAAAATACATGAGAATCTACTTAATCTTTAAGAGATGAGCAACAATGGGAAAATAAATGTTTGGCATTCACACCTTGGAGAGCTCATCAAAGCCAGTGACTAACAGACTAACAGACCTGAGAAATGGGCAGGTCCAAGGATCTGTTGATAATAACTTCAGTTTGGGGACATGTCAAATTTGGGGTGCCTAAAGGGGGCGGTGAGTGTGCAATCAGATATATGAGTCTAAGCTAAGATAAAATGTTGGGGCTGAAGATCAATATTTGGGAGTCAGCCTTATAAGAACAGTAATTAAATCTTTGTGAATGATTGAAAATAATCCAGATTTTAGACAACAAAGATAGGAAAGGTGAGAGGATGATGTGAAAACCTTTGAGATTACTCAGAACATCAGAACTTGTCTGTGGTACCACTAGAAAAAGAATGAGAAAAATAAAGGGCAACATGGGCTGGTCCCTGTTTCCTGGTTTAGCTGTTAAAGGCTCAAATATGCCAGTTCTACCTAAGCATTGCAACATAAAAATTAAAAGTACTAGGTTTTAGAATCAGGTAGACCAGAATTAGAATCACAATTCCAAAATGTACTACATGTATGACCTTGGGTAAGTAATTTAGTCTCCGAGTTTTAGTTTCTTCATCTATAGCATATGATGATAATATTTACAACAAATGGCTACTTATTAATTAGAGAATTAAATTAGCACATATATGTATATATGTGTATATATATTAAATGCCTTATAAATAATAAATATTCAAAAGATGATACATAAAAACATGATGAAGATGATGATAAGAGAAAGATAGTTAGCTGCCTAACAAAAATCCAGATGCTCCCTTTCGTAGTGTAGAGTCGGTGCTAGAAAGTGGATGCCCAGACAGGGATTATATTTCCCAAGCTCTCTTGCAATTGGGTGGTCATGTGACTGAGATCTGGCCAATAGAATGTGAGCAGAATTGATTTGTACCACTCTCAGGTCTGGCCCATAAAAGTCTGCCATGCAGCAATCCTTTATGATTGTTTTCTTCTTTCAGCTCGTGGAGTGTCAGTGTTGGAGGTCACCTATTGGAGATATCAGAGCCAGTGAAGCTTGGGTCACAGAAATATAAGGTGGAGAAAGGTCACCCTGCTGAGCTGCTCAACCACCCACTTGTGACGTGAGCAAGAAGTAAATTTTGATTGTGTTAGAGCCATTACACACTTGGAGGTCTATTTGTTAGAGCAGGTACAATTAGCAAATAACAAATAAGGTAGCAGTTAGTTTACTCTAATGGGTTTTATTTTTCAGTGATATGGCTCTTGAGAGTTGAGCATCTATCTAAGAGGCACTTATAGATAATAATATTGTTCTAGTGTCTTCATTCTAGTCTCTTTCTTCTGTACGCTGCAGGACATTAAATACTCAGAGATGGGTACTCTAACCTTTTTGGAGGGGCATAGGAACTTGATAGTGTTAGGATTAGATAGCACAGCCTTTTGATAACACACCATATGAAAACAAAGTAGGTCCTGAAAGAGGGTGCTGGAGGTTAGAGTCTGCAGAAATGTAACCAATAAGGAACTTCTGGTGGCATCATGCCAGTGGGACTTTTAAAATCACAGGCATTGAATATTCATTTTTAAGTTATTTGCATTGCTGCAATGCAAACTTCCTTTCCCCCAAAACGTAAATAAGTTTGATATGTGTGTGCACACATGGGCGCCCATGGGCACACACACACACACACACAGCACATTTCTATACTATATATCCCTGAAAGTAACACAATTTTCTGTAAAGATATGGCTGAGAAGTTTTAAGAAAGCTAAAATGTAACCTTGATCATTTGGATACAGTCTCAAAGAGGCACTTACTGAAATATCAGTCTAACTAAAAAGACAAAAATAGTTAGTTAACTACATTATGCTCAGAAGGCAAGGTAATGGTAAGCATGAAACCTGACCAAAGCAGGGGCTAGGACTGGGAAGAGAAAGAAGAGAAGAGAAGAAGAGAGGAGAGGAGAGGAGAGGAGAGGAGAGAAAAGCCTCAGAATTTGTGAGCGTGTATCAGTGTTCAAGAAGAAAGCCACTAGGCCTGGTAGACAAGACCACTCCATGCACATGAGCGTCCTCCACTGGAGGCATTGGATATTTCATTAGAGTGCTCCATAGTAAAAAATATCCCTTAAATCATTTATTTTAACAGATTTTGTAATAGCAAAAGATTGTGAGCAGCAGATATGCCCATCAATCATAGTATGCCCATAGAATGAAAAAATCAGACATCTTCGAAGATGTCCAGGATACAGCATTAAGTGAAAAGCAAGACATATAACATTGTGCCTAGAGTACTACCAGATGTGAGTGGAAGAAATGTACATATATTTGTTTCTGCACACATATTATATCTCTAAGAAGGAGTGGATAGGTATTGAAGAACTGGGGCTGTAGGTGGGAGAATGATTCTGCTTTCACTGTCTCTTTTGTTAATTTGAATTTTTTAGCATATGCATGTTTATTAGTATTATCCAAAAATAATAGTAAGTAAAAAGAAGAACAGATAATCTGTAAAGCTTTTTTTTTTAAGCAAGTCGGGTTACACACACACACACACACACACACACACACACACACACACGCTCACATGAGAACAATGAAGGGGTAAATTAAATTGGATGTACATTTTTAAATTTATTCCTTTCCCTCTGTACCAGGGACTTCCTAAAATTATAATGGCCTCCTCATGTACATAAGTCTACGGGGAGAAATGAGCTGCTCAATAAATTGCCTTCTGGTTCACTGTGATTATATTCTTATTCTAATCGATCATCTCTTCTTGGGAGTTTGATTATAATAATTGTACTCCTCTGCTTAAGCAGAATATCTAGATCTGAAATCCCAACCAGAAAAACAGATTCCAGGAGGGAAATTTGCCCTGGAAATTGCCAGGTGGTCGATCCGGAGCCCTCCTTTGTCTTCTGCAGGTAAGGCCCAGAGCAGAGGAAGAGCAGGTTGCCCAAGAGGCCACCTGTGGACCCGTGCTGGCCATCGCCTCTCCACCCGTTCTTCCACTCGCCATTCATCTCACCCTTCATCTCACGGAACCCAGATCTTTTCTGGGAGGAAAGGGAAGAATACAAAATTTTCTTATTAGTCAATGGTTCTGTACCTCAGAGCTGAAATATTAGCAAAGGACCTGCTGTGAACCCAGACAAACAAAACAACCCCAACGAAAGCAAGCCTGGACTATTTAGAGACTGTCATTAAAAATGATTTCATCAGCGCCAGCTCTAGGGACGTGATTTACTAGAAGCAGTCAGCCTACCCAGGAGGTGGAAACTCGTTTTTCATAAATGATAATGAGTAGATTTATTCCGACCTGTGACAATGAGTCACCATATGTGAAGCTGTCTGACAAACAGCGTCAGCAACAGACAGATGACCTTGTCCATGGGACTTTTTCTTTCAGAGAAAATCAAGTGCATTTCCTTAGTGGTACTGAGGCTGGAAAATCTCAAATCAGATCAGTGAGCGAGGCGTAGGCCTGTCAGCTGAGAGGACCAGACCATATCGTCACCCAAATCTCTTTCTCCACAAAAGGCCTGTGCTTCCGTGTGCTTGGAAACCTGGTAGGAGGAAGGGCATTTATTCTGACTAAAATGGAGCTGTGGTGAAAGAGAAGGTGTAAATTACTTTTGGGAAAAAAAAAAAAAGTTAAATCTTGTGATTCCTGCTGTCACTAATAATACTGCAAATTAAGAATAGTCTGGAAGCTCAGCAACTGCTTCTTCCTCCCCTTCACCGTGACCAGTGCCCTCCCGAGAGTGAAATGAGAATTCTGTTCAAAGGGGCACATGTGTCTGTGATGCGTTGGGCTACGGGCCAGGAAAGTGAAGGAGGAAGTCTTTGTGAACACCAATGGCAGGAGGAGCGACAGGGACATTGCACTCCAGAGACTACAAGGTCACCCCCCGATCCTGGACTGCACGGAACAGAGCTTGGGCGTCGCATGGGGACAGCTTCCCAGAGGCAGAAGCTCTTCTCTCTGCTTCTTCTGCATTTCTGCTTCTTGCGTGAAAGTACTATTTTATCATCTAATGCTAAATTTTTTAAAAAGGAAAGAAGAAATGAGTATTTTGGTATCAGAAATAAATAGGAGTGACTCTTTCTCTCTGCGCTAGAAGGAGAAATAAGAAAATGGCAGAGATGAGAATCTGAATCAGAAGCCAGATGGCTCAGTCCCAAAGGAAAAGGTAAAGGATAGGTTAGACAGGTCAGCCCCAAGCAGAACAGCCCCAAACTCACTTTATTTCCAGTCTTTGTTTTTGTTTTTGTTTTGTCCAAAAATTGCTACTTGCTGCAATAACCGTGTGTGTGTGTGTGTGTGTGTGTGTGTGTGTGTGTGTGTGTGTGTGTGTGTGTGTGTGTTTGCTTATATAAACAAGAAAAATCTCTGGAAAAATACACGAGAAACTTAACTTTGTCTGCTTCCAGAAGGGAACTACTAATACCTTCTGAATGTTGAATGAGGTGGATATACCATAATTCAAGCTATACTTCAATAAACAGAATGCTTCTCGAGTGGGAATGGGGGAACTGTGGTCCCTGTCTGAGAAGTAATGAGTATAATGTTACAGGTAACTTAACCTATCAGCAAATGAAACACTTATAGATGAGAGTCACACATGCAACACTCTCTCTCTCTCTCTTTCTCAATACATGGCAAGGTAAAGTGGTTTTAGCTTTGAGACTCAAGGACACATAAATCTTTAATAATATTTCTATTTTAATAATCATAAAAGTAACACATACCAAATGTAGAAAATATTGAAAAGTATTACAAAAAATAAAATTATGTTTCCTCCTCTACAATTGTAATTAACCATTTTCAGTACTTATCCTACCTAGAGGAAGAAGAGTTGAGATCACAAGACCAGTTTTTGGTCATATGTGACTAAACCTCAAAATAGAATTGGCCCAGAAAAAGATGATCCCTTAAAAAATCCACTAATCCAAATCCATGGGTTGATGTTCTGAATATTTTCTGTGTAAAGTGTTTCAACAAATAAAGAAACATTTAATAAATTTAATTTTACCTTTTTTCTCTCTTGAGGTAGTCAAACACCTGATTCTGGAAGTACAGAAGATTCTTTAGGGTCCCTTCATAAAATATACCAGTTTTTCCTAATTTGGATAGACTAAGGTTTAGCTTTTACAGAAAAAAGAAAGTGGGCCACCATCAACCATAGGCTTCTCCGTGGCCCACTGATGATGGAGAATTTTCAACCTTGAATGAGGGCATCTACACTCCCTTTGCTGCCTCTTAAATCTTCACCCAACACTCCCTCCAAAGAAATAAAGATTTGGTTTGTTTCCTGCATTATATTCTCTAAGTTATACTCCCTTTGGAGGGCTAAAGTCAAGTGAAGTGAAATAAATCCAAAGATGTCACAAATAGAAACATGAGAAGGTGTATTATTTAGCACGGTTTAGAGGTACGGTCCCCCAATATGTCACACAAAGTATTTACATTATGTGCACATTAGACTCACTTTCCTTTTTGTCATGATGCAGTAGAGTACACCAATTAAAATCAGAGCTTTGGAGTCAACCAAAGTGGGATCTAATTCCTGATGCTGCCAATTATTTAATTGAGACTTTGATTTAAAATTTTAATCTCTTAAGTCTCTATTCCCTCATCCATGAAATCAGGATAATACCTTCCTTACCGAATTTTTGTGAGGCTCGAGTAAAAAGATATTAAAAAATTAACCCGATGCATGCTGCATGGTACCCACTGAGTCAACTTTAACTGTTATCATTGTCCACATATCATGGCGACAAGAATGCCAGTCTTGGATGAGTAAACCTTGCTCATAGTTTCTGGGTCCAAACTCTTAGAAGATTCTTTCTTTGGACTCTAGAGCCTTTGACTTTTTAGGAGTCTGACAAGGAACAGCTTATTTGTTGGGGTTCATCCAATTTCATTGCTCCACCTCCTAGGAGTGAGCAAACAATTCAAGGACTGGATCTTATTATTTAGGATTTGACCTAGCTCACAGGTGAGTTGTCCCTAAGAGAACTCTGAACAGTAAAAAGTTGGTTTAATTTTTTTTTCTAAAACCCTAGATGATCTGGGAAGTTTGACAAGGAGAAGGCAAGAATTTTTCAAAATCTCATTGATCCTATGCAAAACACTTGCGAGTCCACTAATATCAACGGCCAGCTTCCCCGGACAAGAAGAGAGCATCCCAGTTGCCAAAGGAGCGAGCAAATGAGTTCAGAGGACTGGAGAGTTCCCAACCGCTCTCTTCCAAATCACTGTGCTGAGGTCTCAAGGTCACAGAATTTGGAATTTTTTTACATGAAAAACAAAGCACATTTCCTACATCCCACAGCACTAAGAAATTCAGCATATAAGGCATTTGTATTCAAAATGAACACTTTCCCACCGATGTAAGGATCAAGCCATGCAGATTGGCTTAATTCCAACTTGCTTGATATGTTCCCTAAATTCTTCCACTGTGTTCCTAAAAGGAGTCTATGAGAATACATACTATACTCCCACGACATTTTCCCTTTCCCCACTCTGCCCCTACCATTCCCACCCCACCCCTACAAAATGATAATAACTTAAAAAATAATAATAAATAAGATGCCTTGTGTTTGTGTGAGGTCTTCCCCAAAGCAGGCTGTGTCCTGTTTATTTTATGAGTAGAGAAATTAGAATGAAGTAACTTAGGCCATGAATACAAGGCATTATTGTATTGAATAAAACAAGGACTATAGAACCAAAAGTAAGTTCTACCTTCAACATCTCAACATTCAAGAAAAGAAAGATTTGAGGAAATAATAATAATAATTTAAAAAAATGAACACAAAATCCCAAAACCAGGATATCTAAGCCTAGCAAAGAAAATGTCTTTTTAATCAAAATTCATATGAATCTATAAGTTAAGAATCAGCCACCTGTAGGAAACCTGTTGCGAAGACAAAGCAGTTTGATAAAGAAAGGAGGACTCCTGGGTGACTGAGGCAGTGACTATCAAGAGAGGTTCATGCCCCACTGTAATATCCATTGGTAGGGCGACCATACATCCCAGTTTGCCTGACATGATCATGGATTTTGCCTGCAGCTCCAGTTTAAGGAGTGATCGCACCTCTGTTCACTTTCAAAGCTTGTTTGGATAAGTTATATATTCACTCTACCAATGGGAGACATTATAAAGGTGTTAAATGTTTCATGAGAGATGATTTATTTTTTTAGAAGAGAAAAGCATAGATGAGTAGATATCCACAAAGGATGTTGTAGCGTTGGCATTGCACAGTAGAGACCTGATGAGCATTACTACCCCACAGGGACGTCACAGCATGTTACAACCCTTTGTCCTTGAACTCCTTGTATATGTTGTACTTGTACCATTTTCACTGTTTGTAACATTGTCTTATACTATAGCAATGTGTCTGCAATGCATATAGAATATTTATTCTACTAAGATGTAAATTCTTTAGGGCAAAGACCATGCCTTATTCTTCTCTTTGTATCCTCCACGGTGAAAAGAAGACACAGTGACAAGAAGTGGTTTGTATACAGAAAAGTATGTAATAAATTCTTTTCTCTCCAATTAGAATGTTGTAATTGAGGTTGCTAGTTGCCCACCAAAATCCATTTCGTCCTTATTTCTGGGCACATAAGCTCACCACACTTCCCAGACTCCTTTGCAGTTATGAGTGCCCTGTGACTAAGTTCTCCCCCAACAGAATGTGAATGGAAATAATGCCTGTCACTTCTAGGCTTGAGCCTCTTTATAAGAGTGGTTGTGCCTCCTCTGTATTCTTTTATCTCTTACTACCAGCGAACCTACCCACCACCCAAGCTTCAACCATGTACTTATGTTACGACTTAGTTGACGGTAAAGAAAACCAGTGGGAGGAAACCGGGTCCTTGATAGCTTATGTAGGCAGAGTTGTCTGCCAAATTGGAATGTTCCTTTGGACTATTGTGTGAGAGAGAAATAAACTTATATCCTCTTTAGCCACTAAACTGTAACTAAATATTATTATAGTTAGCCCTACATTTAAGAAAAAATATAAATTCTATTAGGTCAGGGATCTTGTTTGACTTGTTTGAGCCTAGCAGGAAATAAGCATTAACAACTGTTTGTAAATAAAACCACCCCTCAGTGAATGAAATTGCCCCCTTGAAAGGTGCATGGGATACAATTTACTGATAAGCCTGAGGTCCTTCCTGGATATCACTAGAAAACTGCTGTTCTAACACAGAAACTTTTCTATTTATATTATGAACTTAAAATTGTAATATATTGTGAGATTAAAGTAATATTATAATGTTGAATCTTGAAAGGGAACATTGCAATGTTTTAATTAGGCATTTCTTCTCCAACACTATTAATGAAAGGCAGTCCCTGACCAAGTTGGCTTGGTATATCTATATCTTTAGAGAAGAGAATGATGAATAAACCTGGCATGGATTAATGAAAATATTATATGATTATTCAATTCTTTTTGCTCTGCTTTTGATTTCACCAAGAGATCTTGTAATAGTGATAGATCTTGTGATTTTCTTAGCAAATTTCCCTATGAGATAGAAGAAAAAAGAAGAAGCAATTATTCACTAATGCTTATAAACCCAATTGTTATTTACATCTATGTATCAGTCAGGATAAGCTAGGTTATGCTGCAATAACAAAAACTCCTCAGTCTATGTGCTATATAAAAATAAAATTTCATTTCTTGCTATTGCTTACATGCCCATCATGGGTTCATAGGTAGATTCCGCTCATGTGTGAATCAAGGATCTAGAAAGATGGAGGACCTCCTACCTGAATGTAGCTAGTTTCTGTCAGAGGAAAAGGAGAGAACTATGGAGAATCTTGAACCAACAATTAAATGTTCCAGCTAAAGTGACAAGTGTCCTGGTTTGCCAAAAATTGTCCTGGTTTAACACTGTAAGTTCCATGTCCTAGGAAACCCATTAATCTCAGACAAACTGGAATAGCTGGTCAAAGCTCTAGCCCAGAAGTGACACGTATCGTTTCCACTCACAAATCAATGTCTAGAACCAGCCACATGGCTTCACCCAACCACAAATCAGGGCAGGGAAGTATAATCTGTAAATATGACCAGAAATATTCGCCAAGCAACATTAGCATAAGCCTTTATCATAAATTAGTATTCTGATTTATAAATCACTCTCCCATGAGTTTTTTCTCCTCGTTTTTGATTGTAGGTGAACATGGCTTTGTAAGTTAATTCTAAATTTGACTCGATGTATTGGATTCCTATTTCTATGCTGAGTTATGAAAGAGCTACAGAGATGAGTAAGCTAATAAGCCCTGCCCTCAAAAAATTTAAAATTAATTAATTAGGGAAATAAAGGCAAAGAGAAATCACACCCAATTGAGAAGACATCCAAAAAAATAATCCAAGAGAAAGAGTATTACCCCATGACAATATTCATCACAGGCAAAAGCATCTAAAAATAATCAAAATCATAACATCAAGCCCTCCAGGAAATCTAGCTTCATTAATCAAACCTTCCATTAAATCCTTCCACATTTAAGACTTTTAAGGCTGATTCTAAACACTGGGCTAGTTACTTAAATGTTATTTTTTTAGCCTTCATATTTTCCACACACTTGACAAACCAGAAAAAAAATTCATTATTTAATCAGTAAATATTTATAGAATGCTGTGTTGTTCTACTAGTGTTGTTTTCCCTATCACTTTTAGAAAATCTTTTCTGCCTTATAAAAATCTTCAATAACATCCCCTATAAGTGAAAGTTAGCATTGATGTGCAGAGATGTTTTGCATTGTAATAACTATTTTTAATAAAGATGACTAACCTTTACACAGCCCACCTTCAGTTAATAAGAGAGATATCATTCATTTATCATGGTTAATTAACTAGAGAGTCAGAAATAGATTCAAGAGAGATGTTTTAATGTTTCTCTCTGTAGGACCAAAAGTGAGATTGCAGTAATTCGGCAAGATATTTTTGCATTTCTACCAACCGATCATTTGCAGACCCTTTTCCCAGCCAGATTTTGGTAAAGCAATCCTGGAAAAAGATATCAGAAATGGATGAGGCTGACATTCCTTTCCATGGTTTACTCCAGGATCCCAGGAGAATTTGTCACCCAGACAACTAGTACTTGAAGATGTTACCAGTTCTTCTGCAGCTTTCAGGCTGCACGTGCCTGTGGAATGGACATCTGTTTCACAAACTGGTGTGAAAAGGCCACATGCACCGTGGTGAAGGGATGTGCCTGGTGTCCCTCAGTACCAGGGAGCACACTTGCTTGTGTCTAGTTGTCTGGGTGACAAATTCTCCTGGGATCCTGGAGTAAACCATGGAAAGGAATGTCAGCCTCATCCATTTCTGATATCTTTTTCCAGGATTGCTTTACCAAAATCTGGCTGGGAAAAGGGTCTGCAAATGATCGGTTGGTAGAAATGCAAAAATATCTTGCCGAATTACTGCAATCTCACTTTTGGTCCTACAGGGAGCACTTCTCATCTCGTGTCTTGCAGTATCTCTCTACTCCCTGATGGTCATTACATGAGTCTCCCCTCCAGAAACATGACAATGAAAATAAATAGGGGCTTCCAAAGGTCAAGGGCCTGCAAGAGAGTGTCTGCGTATGCAAGTCTGATTGTCCAAAAGTTTTGGAGGAAATCATTCATTCATAAATGCTTATCGGCCTCTACTAGGGCAGACACCACACTAAGCCTGAGGTGCCAAGGTAAGTCAGGCTTGGTGTCTGATGTCAAAGATCCTTCAGACTTACAGGATAGACAGACAAACAAAGTCAGCACAACACTACAACACAGTAGGAGTTACAGTGGCCGCTAGTGCTCTGTTCCAGAGAAAGAACAGCACTTGAGTTTTGAGGGTGGGTAGAATTATAACAGAGAAAGAGGGCCTTCCTGGCAGAGCAAACTGCATGGATAGAACTGCACGGCGTGTTTGAAAAACTGCAAGAAGTTTAGAATGGTAGTAACATGAGGGAGGAAGAAACACCAAAATTTGAATAAGGACCTTTTCAGAATTTTATACCTGGCCTTGAAGATCCAACAGAAAACAAGACAAAGTTCAGGCTGTCATGATTTTACCTTCCAATGGAGGGAGACAGGCAAGAAACAAGCAAATGAATGAAAAGTGTAAAACAATTTCAGATAGAGATAAAGGCTAGAGAGAACAAAACAGAATAATGTGATGGGGAGGGAGAGGAAATTTCTTTAGATAGGTGGTCAGAGCCAGCCTTAAAGTGGGGAGCAGACATTTTGGCTGGGAACCAAATGCCAAGGGGCCAGCCACGTCCAGTTCCAAGGAGAGAGATTCCAAGCAGAGTGTAAAGCAAATGCAAAGATGGTGAGGGGGATGCACTTAGCCGTACCCACTAAGACAAGTGCTTAGAAATCCAAGTGTCTATTCGTAATCTTATTCATAATTGACTTTGAAATTCTATTCAGTTGGTGACCTTTCAGCATACCTAAAACATATATCGATAATCCCTGATAGAGATAAACATCATCCCTTTACACCCATGTGGTTGTAAAATGTTTAAAAATTTTCTAAAGAAAGATGATTTACTCCACTGCCTATTCAACCACCTAAGAAAGGAGGTGAGGGTTAATAATATATAATGCAAAGAGGACAAAAAAGGAAAATAATAGTTTCATATCCAGAGTAGAAAGAATCCTAAAAGTGGTCTGGCCCAACCCTTCCCCTTTACCCCCATATCACAGATGGAAAAAACAAGGATCATAGTGTTTAAGTCACAAACTAGATAGTGACAGAGCCTGAATGGGAGTGGCCAGATCTCATAAATTCCAGTTTAATGTTCTTGTTAGGGTTTTTCATTTTGTTTTAAGAAAAACTCAAGAGTTTAACCAATATTTTAAGAAAAATTGAAGGGCTTACTCAGCTGAACTGAGAAATGACATTTACTGTCTCTATCCTTTTCAATTCAAACAGAATTACAAACAAACAATAGCAGGACAATTGCATAAGAGTCCATCCAGGAACAATCTCAGAGTCTATCGGATACACTTGGACTTGTCTTTCCCTTGCCCGACTCTACCTGCAGGCACAGAAACAGTACCTTCTCTCCAGGGCCCTGAAGAGTGAAGTTTTACTGTATACTCTATTTCAGACTTGGAAAAATCAAACTTAAAATAATTACTCTGCAATTGAACAGGGGATCTTAAAGTGGAAGTGTTTCTTACTCTTGGGGGAGGATTCTCTCTATTTCTCTTCATCAGAGGATAGGAGCTGTTAAAACCTATCTGCCTCAAAGGAGTTGAAAAGCCATTCCCAGCTTCTCTGTAAGGAAAATGAAGAAAATGTTTTGCCTTGAGAAACTTCTGGCATTTTCCTAATCCTTTTGGTTGTGATCCATGCAGCCTGAGAAAAGCCGGTGTCATACATACTATTTTGGTACATCTAATTCCCGAGCTGAAGAAAGTACAGTTTCACCAAGTCGAAGAGAGAGATTTAACTTCAAATTGTGTTCAAATTGAGTTCCATTTAGTTTTGTCGTGGAAAGACAGTCCTGCCTCTTACACAGGCTTTGTGGGTGACTTCATAAATGCCCTGTAAGTTTCCTCCACAAGATTAAAGTCATCGAAAAGTTTTATGATTGAAAACACCCCTCTGCCTAAGATTTATTTAGATAGTTCAATGACAAACTCTCACTAACTCCGATGGGAATTGAACAAGGACATTTACTCATAAGTCACAAAACCAAGCTAATATGACAAGCAGAGAAGAGCCATCTGGCAAATTGTAAAACACTTTACTTGTGTTCGTTAAATCCTGTTTCCTTGTAAGTCACTTACCAGAAGACCTAGAATACACAGTTTAACCAATTCTAAAAGTCTCCCGAAGCTTTCTCATTGGGTATCAAGGGCAGGGAAATAGCTAAAGCCTTTTAGGTATAAAATCCGGACTTAAGAAGGAAGATTTAGATCTTTCAGTGTTAATATATTTAATTATGGCATTATGAAAGAGCTCCAGGCACTATCAGACTCAAAAGCTTCTAGAACTTCCAATAACTGGTATAACATACCAGCTTTTGGTAGGCCGTTTCCCTTGAAGTTCACAAGAGGTTGAGAAGAAAAGGAAAGAGAATCTCTCTTTCTCTCAAACACACACACACACACACACACACACACACACATTTCCTCCAGACTTAAAGGTCAGAATCAGGCTCTAAGATGATCATAGGTCAGCATGTCCTCCCACAAGGGGAAGAGGTGTAAAAATTTTTTAAAGGTATGAAAATAAAAAGGCCTCAGGCTCTCCTTCCAGCTGATAGTGAGTAGGGAGGAGAAACCATTAGACAAAATCCAATCAAACCCAAAAGAGTCTTTGACTAATAAAGTACCAAACGTACTCCACTTCAAAGCACAGTTTACATCTCTCTAATTATTCTCTTTGGGCCCTGGGCCTATGAAATGCTAAAACACTTTAAGTGAGTCTTGGGTGAACATCTAAATGTTAGCAATCCCTATTTCTGATTTTGGTCTTTAATTCACGGCTTAATCGGTGAAAGCCACATTGACTCTTTGGGTTTGGAACAGCAAAGTTGAGCTTCACCCACATACCACACTCCAGCCGGCCATCCTTACGTCCCCACCCCCTTCCTCTCCTCTGCCTCATTCCATCCTGACACCAGAAACACAGGTGTGGCCCCTCCCCAGCCTCAGCTGCTCCAACTGCTCAGCAGCTGACAGTGTGAGCTGGGGTGTTAACATCTGTTGTTACCCTGAGTTCCTACAGAGAGATAGATGCCAGAGGTAGGGACCTGCAAAGCAGATAAAAGTTGTTTTAGAAAACTGAGGTGATGTCAGATGAAGAATTTACAGAACAGGAGTCTCCAGCCCGAGGCGAATGAAGGGTTTTAGCAGAGTCTCCAGCTTCCATGTGTCTCCCACATGCACCTCACTGCTTGCACGGCCTTTCGTGAATTCTCCTCACTTCAGGGTGAGCGGTGATCCTATGAATCCTTTCATTCTGGGAAAATGATAGGAAAAGGTTCTGGTTATACCCCAAGTATCTATTGTCCCAGGATCTCAAGGAGGAAAAGTCTGGCTTAACATCCTGTATCAGGGATTACAAATATTTTTACTTCACTTTCTCCATCTTTTAAGTAAGGACAATCAGAGCCAACTCGACATCTCCTGCCAATACTGTTTCCACAACCTTAGCTTTACCATACTTTGGAGAAGAATTTATTTTTAAAGAAAGATCTTTATTAATATGATAAATTACAAGAATCAGAAAGTTTAAAAATTGAACAGTATTGTTTCAGTAAAGTAACCAAGACCTGACATTTTTCGCTGGTCTCTCAAGACAGGTTGGTACCAACTGTGCATCTTGAGAAGTTAATTTTCCAGAAACTATTCACATTTGTATAGTCAGTTTTCTACCAATGTGAATAAGGGCTAGATATAGTCTGATGATCTTACCTTATTTTGAGGTTGAGTAATATATATATTTTCCAGTTATTTCTTCCAGTTATATGCTCTAACTTATTTTCAAAGCAAATAGATGTCACCCCATTTGATCTTCTCATCAATAATCTGAGGCGATAGAGACTAAACTGAAACTCAGGTGTCCTGTCTTACAGGAGTACTGAGGACTAAAGTTTTCTGTTTATTCAATGTTTATAGTTTCACTAGCCTCCCACGGAGAGTCTCAAGGCCACTTTCCCTCCAAGAAGGTCAAATTCCATCTCCATTCATTCACTGGAGCTGATGAGTGACTTGAAGGTCAAAAGCTTTTTCCTCCTGTGCTCTCTCTCTTGACCCCCTGATCAGGAGGAAAGAGTAAATAGATAAGAGAAAGAAAACAGGATCTCTCTAGTGGGTCTTCTGGTCCCAAATATACCTATCCATTCCTGCCCTTTCTTCATCTACCACATCCAGCCCTAAATTATTAGTTGTCCGGGAACAGGTTTTAAGAGGTAGGACAGAACAACGATGCCGGAATTGTGGGGAGCACGAGACCAGATAGTTCACCTCAGTGTTAGTCACAGTTCGAAATCAGAATAGTCGATCAACACATGGTGCTTCTTTCCTGGAATCTGAGGAAGAAAATTCAGATCACGAAGTGTTCCACATGCAAAGCACGTTACAGGTTCTGGAAAGCAATGCGTGTGTTGAGAGAAAAGGCGTAACACAAGAAGAGGAAGCACAAAGTCCTAGGGTCTGTTTGCTCAGTCTGCGGTCTACTTCCCACCTCTCCCACCTCACCTTCCTCTCCTGCCAGATACCTGGAACCTGGAGCCCTGGCTTAAAAAGGGGGCAAGTCAGGCAGTTTAATGCCAAAGGGCGCTCCTGGTCCTATGTCCCTCCCGTTTCCTGCAGGTCTAGCAGAAGATATATCCTGCACCGTCCAGCAAATCTTCCATGCAAGGTCCTTGGAAGAGCAGCTACAAAGCAGTTGAGGTGAATAGGTTGCTTGACTGTTTTGTACTTGCATGCTAATAAACGTTTGTATGCTTGGCAGAATGTAGTTGACAACTGGCTTTCGTTGTCTCTGGGAACACCATTGTTGTCCCTTTTGAAAGAAAAGATGAAGGTCGAAGTGAACAAACAGAACCATTTGAGACCAATGGTTCTGTCATTCAACAAGTAGGAAAAAAATCCTTTTTATTGACTGAACTATCTTTAATCTTCAGGATCTTCTATAAAGTGAATCCTTAGAAATCTTATTATGTCATAGTTTTTTTAAAGGTCAGGCTGAAGATATAATCCACTTTAAGTCCTTACAGGAAATAAATGAGGTTCAGTTCGAAGTATGTACTGAGGATATCTTATGTAAAATTCAGTACCTGGCTCATAAAATGAGGAGGAAGCAGGGAGATTGAAACCACCATGGACATAAGTATCCCAGTGTTCCTTTTCAAAAGGTCAGCTTTATTTTACCCCAGGGAGCCAGGGAGATGCACCCCTCTCTTCCATGTGTTAAGACTCCAGGCTGCTGCTGTTTTAAGCAAGCAGATTGTCCAGATCATCAACAAACACTTATTTTTAGACTTGAAAGGATGAGAATTTCCTATCCTTCCACCATCCTTTGAAGGCATGGGCCTTGTTTGTATTATCAACAAGGACATAAAGCAGAAAATCTTCCTTTTTTTTTTCCCATCCACATTGACAGTTGACTGAAAGCATTTCCGAATTGGACCCCGAAAAAGAAAACATCGTGAGCAGGAAAATCACCTTAATGGAAAAGAACAGTGAGTTGTAGCCTTTAAAATATTCATCTTAAAACACATGAACTCGCTGCAAGAGACTGCTATGAACATTTCCCCTGAACGCGTTTGTAGTGGTGAGGCCAACGAGATCATGGCTTAGAGGCATAGGTTTCAAAGCTGGAAGGGAGTTTTAGAGACTGTCTAACCCAGCATTCTCACTGTACAGGTGGGTAAACAGCCTTACCTGAGGTCCCATTAATTGCTAGATGAGAACCAGAAGAATGCAGGAGTTTGGAATTCTAAGTGTCCTTTTCCCCAAAACCTCTTACTAGAAAATAAAGTACCTGTGGTTTCCAGGCCAGTTGATGGATTCGGGGCATCAGCAGATAAAAATCTCTAGATCCTAATATAATAATTCTTTTAGAAGAGTCACACTAGGGTCAGAGTGCCCAGGAAACCTCCTTTTCTCCATCTCCGTATTTCTCTTGAATTGTTTTAGTTCTTGCCTAGAAAGACTTGAAGGATTTAAGACTTGTTGTTTAAGGAAATATATTTATCCTTGCGTTGTAACAAATACACTGAAATGAGGCCACATTTGTCATCCCTTGCAAAATCAACTTCTCATCCACAGACAAGTGTCTGGTTTCTTGAAGAGGTGAACAGTCAGAGCTCCTGACTGGGGTGAATGAAAAGCTATCCATCATCTGGCTTTGTTTGATGCTTTTATGAAGATCTGAAAACATCAGCCTGAAGCAGCAATGGAAAGAGAGAGATGCAATGTATTCTGGACTTGATGAGGTTCCCAGGGCTCTCCAGGTGAATTTTCTGATCCTAAATAGGAGGAATCCTGTGCTTGGGTCTGCTGTGTGTAAGAATTAAAGAGAGAAGGTATGGGGCTCGGAGACTAGAGAGAGAGAACCCAGTTTATTCTAAGTTTTTCCTGGAAACTATAATCTCCGTATTTCCAGAGCACTCCCCTAGATCTTTCCTCCTGTTTGACACTGTCCCTTTGTCCCTGTACACTGGAAGGTGTGTCTTTTCAGGAAGCGAGGATGATCTGGAAGCTAGGATGGTCCAAAAGCAAGAGGATCTAGTGATTTCAACACTTGACAGCCCGTTTACTCCTTTGTATTAATTCAAAATGTATATTCTGAACACCTCTTCTGTGCTAGGCTCTGTGCTTAGCACTGAGGCTCTGGTATGACGTAACACTGACATTATACCTAACATTCTGTCTTCCCCCAGGGTTGCTGAGCAGGCCCGGTACTTACCTCTCAGCTCTTGAACTAGGTAGGTTTGGAGAACTCTGCATCTTCCTCTACCTTTCATTCATTCAGCAAAGACTTACTGATTCATCTCCTATGTTCAAAACACCATGAGGGGATGTAGATGAATCAGATAAGCATCCTGTCCTCATTGTCGGGGAGGGAAGATGCTCACATAAAAATAGAATGCCCATTTGGGTTGTTTCCAGTTTGGGGCTATTATGAGAAAAGCTGCTATGGATATACTTTTACAGTTCTTTTTGTGGACATATGTTTTCATTAATTTTGGATAAATGTGTTATCCAAAGATCCAGTATTGGGTGAATAAATGTGGTCTATTCACCTAATAGAGTATTACTCAGAAATAAAAAGGAACGAACTACTGATACTTGTAGCATCATGGAAGAATCTCCAAAATATTATGATGAGTAAAAAAAGCCAGGCACCAAAAAGTTCATTCTGTATGATTCTATTTATACAAAGTTCTAGAACAGGCAAAACTAATCTATGGTGAGAGAAATCGAGACAGTGATTGCCCCTGGCAGGGAGGATAGACTAGAAAAAATACATGAGAGAAAATTCTATATCTTGTCTGGGGAGATGGTTAAAGATGTAGACAGTTGTCAAAACTTAACCACACCGTACATTCAAAATCTGTGCACTTTATTATATGTAAATTATACCTCAATAAATATTGAATTGAAACAAGTCTGCACAGGGTTCATTTGCATCCAGAACAAACATGGCATAAAGTTAAAATTTAACAGTTAAGTAATAGTTATATCTGTTTGTTATTTATAGTATTATTTGTCTATATTTCTGCACGCTTAAAAACTTGGCAATAAAAATATTTCAAAAGTTAAAAAGCGAGACATAGATATAGAATAATAAAACCACAGGTTAGAAGGGATCTGAGATTTCATTTAATCTAACTTCCCATCTTGAATTTGGATCCCCTTAAAGCATTCCTGTTGGATGGTCTTCCAAATGCGATTTGAACACATTGAAGGAGAGTGCTTACTACATCCTGGGGCAGCATATTCCAAAACTAAAATAATGAGAGATGAGGGCAGTAGCCAGGCAGGTACCATGGAAGTTTGGAGGGAAAAAGAGGACCCCTAGATAGCCCCCCGCTCCTTAGAGCAGGCTCATTTGAGAATGACCATTCATGGAACATGGACTAGGAGGCACCACAGGAGATGCAACAGTGAGCAAAGGCTAACCATGGCTCTGCCAGGGGCAGAGCTGCAGCCAACAGATGTGTCAGACCACAAGCTCTGGTTCTTTCCTCTCTGCTTTACACTCTCCTTGTCTCTGAGCACTGACCCGGCTAGCTCCAGGGCTCTTGAATGAGCTCCTCTGGGAGAGCAAGGAGGGAGACAGCCAACCTGCAGCCTGGCTTAGTAAGGAGTCAGAGCTGGGGGCCAGGCTGGATGTTGGGCAAATGCTGGGCGGACATTTATCCTCTCCATGCAGGACTCAAGCAAGGTAAAGAGAATGTTCTGGAAACTGTGGTTCAAAATATGAAGGAATTTTTTTCATGACAATATTGACCAGCCAGCAGAGGGGTAGGGGCAGGGGTAAGGGCCCCTTTTCTGAGACTTTACAGTGAGGCCGAGCGGGTCTGCCAACAGAACTCTCCTCTCTCTGGGGCTTCACCATCGCCAGGAAAAGCAGGGTTCTGACGACCCTGTGAGCCTGACTGGTTCTATGCAACCTGTCCCTGTGCAGGATCAGGTCTAGGGACTAGCCATAGATTAGCTTTTCTATCACTAGGGGTCTGAGGTTAACAGCAACAGAAAAGAACTCTGGATAATATAGGCAAGAAAATGAACATATTAGATAGATATGGGTAGTTCCCAGAATGAGAGAGAATTGAATAATCAAACTTGAAAAGTCTAAGAACCAGGGCTATCTGGGACCTGAGTGGCAGAATCACATTGACAGGCACATTGGGACAAATCCGTGCCAGCCAGCCTCATGTCTGCTCAAGAGGGTCTGACAGGCCAGCCTGGTGGTTGTGTCCATCGCAGGCAAGCAGCTTGATTGACAATCCCACCAAGACTGAGGGAAAGTGTATTTTCCCGAAGGAAAATCATGGTGCTGTGGCCAAAAGAAGGAACACTGGGCAAATGAAAGGCCTGGCATAGTCCCACTGCCCTCAGTGCTTGGTTTGGGTCCTCGTCTGCCATCAGGCATTTTCCAGGTAACGTGACATCACGGAGCAATAGGGCATGCTGTGCCTGAATGCACCAACTATCCCGCAGCTACCTTCAAGTCCTTCCCCCTGCAGTCTGCCAGCTTGGACCTCAAACAGTAAGCAGAGGAAGTAGATAATGTAGATTCCAGAATGTACTTTTCTCCAAATCTACCAGCCAAATTATGCTCACAGATGTGAGTTTCCCGGGACCCGCAGTCTGAACTAACCTAAACTCAAATCGAGTAGGAGTTTTCCCTGAGCAATCACTAACTGATCTTTCTGAGTCACCTCTGTCTTCGTCTGGCCAAGTAGGTCTCAAGTCTTCCCTTGCAAGCCCTGCTCCAAACTGGGCTCTAGTAACGTCTTCTGTGCCTGCTGGAGGCCGCGAAGGGAGCTTAGGCAGTAAAAGAGGCCCACAGACCTGAATCTAATCTTAGCCTTGTCCTGTAATCTGTGCTGACTCCCAAGGTGACCAGGACCAGGAGGCAGGACAAGTTGGGGGAGGAGGAAGGGGTGGGGACCACAAGACACAGGATGATGGAATGCCCAGTGGGGCAGCACCAGCGTAAGGCTGGAATTCTTAAGAATCTGATTAACTTCACTCATTCCTCCGGTAGAGTGTGACCTCCTGGGGAGCAGGGGTGCTGGTTAGCTTTTGTTTACGGTTATGCCTCCACCACCTAGAGCAGCACCTAACCCATTTATGAGTCTCAAAGTATTTGTAACAAGAATGGGTAACATTGCTTTGCCTTTTTTTCAAAACTAGGTTGGGATCATCTTTCCCAGCAGCTGGGCCTGCCTGTGGAGAGGGGCTAGATAGGTACTCCTGCCATTCAGTCCTGGCTGTTGGAGGCAGCCGAGTGGCCGGGTCAGGCAGCCAGCCAGCTGCTCCGCAGAGCTCAGGGCTGGGGTGAGCCAGGAGCTCCGCCTTCAGTGATGAGCTGAAGAGGCCATGACGCAGGCCTGGTGGCCCCTCTGGGCAGTTGCTTGCAGCAGAAACACAGACACACAGAGCCCTGAGCTACAGAGGGCCAGAAGACGAGCGGGCTGGTTATGTAAGAGACAGAAGAAGGGGAATCAAAGGCCTGTGCACAGTGTGCTCCCCCACACTGCACTATTCTTGGGCTTCTTTTCTTCCTTCAACTCTGGAGGATGTGATGAAAAGGAGAGAAATAAGCCTGCCACTGAAAGAAGCATCCTTCACTGAGCTTGGGAGGCAAACTCTCATCTTGGCTTAAGCTCCTTAGGAGCTGAGAGGAAGCCCCACTCCTCACTGCCGGGCTGATGGCCCCTGAGCAGCTCGTTCTCCTCTGCAGGAGTGGCTTTCATCCCAGCCTCCAGAAGCTGCCCTGTTTGCTGAGCGCATGGTTGGTTATCACTTCTTTTCTCACTCCCCACCTGGTGTTTGGGTCTGGTGATTGTGGTCCCAAGCTGAAGCCCCTCTGGGTTCTGCTTCTGCTTCTCCCCATGGTTTTCGTGGTCAAGAAGGACCTCGCCTTGACAATCAACAGTCCAGGGCTGCTGAGAGCTGCCTGTCAGAGCTGTTCCCCAATAACCTATCAAAGCTCACTTCCTGCTTTGCCCAGCATAGCTCCTTAAGGCCAGTTGAGGAGGCTCGCTGCACCCAAAATTGTGTCTGAGCCCCCTTATGTGCTATCTCCATCTCCCTCCACCTGTACATACCAGAAGCAGTAACGAGGAGGGTCAGGATTAGGACTCTGGAGTCAGATGCCTGAGTCACAGTCCTGGCTCTGCCTCTTGCAAGTTCCTGCCAGGGAGCCTTGAGAAGTTCCCTTAGCTCTGCATCCCTCACTGTCCTTCTCTGTAAATTGGGTATAATAGCAGGACCCACCTCATAGGCCTGTTGTGAGTATTAATTGGTTAACGTAGCACCTAAAACAGCTCCTGGCACGTAGCAAATGCTCAATAAATATTTTTAACTATTACCACACCTGTCTTAATCATGCCTACTCTTCGGGTCTCACTGGAAGTCTCATCAGGATCTTTCTCTTCTCCAAACTCCCGAAGTGCGTCTCATCTGAAGCACACATGATAATACTTTATATCACACATTTTCGATAGCTTTTATGACTCAGTATTGCTCTGGTTACTCCGCTTGGTCATCTTTGCCTCTCAGGGAGACCGTGAGTGCCCAGCTCAGTGTATGGCCTCTCTCGTGGTCTCCAGCTTCACTGAACATCAGCCAACTGTCTACAAGAACCAGGACATTGTGTGTGGGGTCACTGATTTCTTACAAACTGATTACAAAACTCTTAGGTTTTTCATATTTAAGTTCAAACAAACAAGGAATATTTTCATGAGTCTATTATGTATTAAATACCATGGAGACAAAAAGATTAATCAACCCATCTGCTCAGTCTGAGGCAGAAACCTTTGAGTCATTCATTCCTGCCTCTCCCCAGAGTCCCCACCTCAAGTCTCACTCAGTCCTGTGGCTTTTACCGCATCCTTCCTCTCCTGACTTCCTCACGGCATTGCCCTAACCTGGGCCCCTCGGTTTCTTGCTGAGGTGCTGCAGGAACTGCTGGCAGGTCTCGCTGTTCCAGTCTTACTCCTATAAGCCCCAGAAATCGGCTACACAAATACGAACCAGATCCTGTCACTCCAAGAGTTAAAAAACTGTCAGTGTTTCCTATTGTCTATGGAATTAAAGTTCAAATTCCACATAAGGCCATGATCTGTGTGGTCTACAACCTTAAGGAACTCCGCTTCCACCGTCCTCGCTGCACGCATTCCAGGCATCTCATGCTCGAACTCTGACGACACTCTTCCTTCTGCCGAGAACCACCTTCTTCCCCGCTCTGCTTGACGACCACCACCCCTCCTTCAAGACCAGATCAGATGCCACTGCTCTGAACGTCCCTAAAGTTTGTCTCTGCCTCTTTCTGCTCCCATAGGACTTTTTGCAATCCGTTATTTGAATACCTGTCACTGTTTGTAGGCGAATTGCTTCTGCTGGATGGCTCCTCCCAAGGGGAGGCGTGGCTCCAGGATTGGTCATTTGGCTTCCATCCCTAGCATGTATTAAATGATGAAGAAATATAGGGCTGACCTAATGCAAATAGCACTCCAAAGAGACTTGCCTCCTATTTTTCTCTTGTCCTTTTCACCATTGCTGATTGGAAGAGTGGTTTATACTCACTGCCTCCGATTCTGCTCACCTCATTCTCTCTTGAATCCACCCCAACCAACCTCTTGCCTGCACTGCTTCTCATCACAGGCACCAATGATCTCCATGTTGTTAAACCCAGTGGTCAGATCTCTGTTGTCCTCTTCATAGCTGACTGCTCGTCTTCTTGGATCGTTTCTTCTCCTGGTTTCCAGGACACACAGTCTCCTGGTGTTCCTCCCTTCTCATTGGTGGCTTCTTCTCAGACTTCTTTGCTAGTTCTTCCTCGTCTCCCTGGTCTCTTAATGCTGAAATTCTTATAGCTTGATCCTAGGACCTCTTCTCTTTTCTGTCTACTTTCTATCTCACTTTCTGGGTTACCTCATCCAGAGTCATGGCTTGAAATACCATCTCTATGTTGATTTCTCCCCAATGTAATACTCCTGCCTATCCTTCTCTCTTGAATGTAAGGCCGTATATCTGATTGTATATTCTATCTGTCAAACAGAAAGTTGTTAAACTGAAATCCCAACATACCCCCTGCCCAACACTGTCTTCTCCTGTGGTCTTCCCCATCTTGGTGAATTGCAACTCCAGCCTCCTGACAGCTCAGCCTAAACATCTTGAGTCAACTTTGAGCTCTTTCTTTCTTGCATATCCCACCTCCAGCCCATCACTAAATTCTGCTGCTCTACTTTCGATGTATATGCAGAATCCAACCACTTCTCACCACCCTGGCCTGTCTCACCTGGACTATTTCAATGGGTTCTTAACCGGTCTCCTCACTTCGGCCTCTGTCCCTGTCAGTCTATTCTCAACACGGTAACTTGATTGATCCCATGAAAACCTAAGACAGATTCCGTCGCTCCTCTGTACAAAACTCTCCAATGGCTCCGATCTTGTTTCCAATGACCTGCACGCTCCATGTGTTCTTGCCCGATTACCTTCCTGGCACCATCTTCTACTGCTCTCTTCCTCCCTCCTTGACTCGGCTGCAGCCACACTGGCATCCTTGCTGTTCCTCAAATAGGCCAGACACGCTCCTGCCTCAGAGTTACTACATTTACTATTCCTTCAGCCTAGAATGCTTCCCGTTGGATGCATGGCTCACTCCTCCACTACCTTCAAGTCTTTTGATGGGTCACTTTCCCAATGAGGTCTTTCCTCAACATCTGCTATAATATTTGTAATTTATTTTAAAATACTTCAATATAGTCAGTACGTGGCAACTCATTTAAGTTTTAATCCCAGAAATAGTCAGTTGGCATGCAATCAAGAATGCACAGTTCAAGCCTGCTTTGCTGGCATTCTACCAGGAAAGGCCACACTCTGAGACTGCTGCTCCAAGAGTCTCTGTTATCCACATGGTAAGCAACAAGCAGCACTTTGCACAATACATTTAAAAATAGATCTTTATTGATGAAACCAGAAACATGTTAAGTAGCACAATGGCTTTCTTAGGTAAAATTAAAATGAGTTTTGTGGATTGGCTCCAATAGTTGGCTGCAATAATTTAGGGACTTAAGGACAGTCCCTACTCTTATGTAAACAGGGTGTAAGAATCACCGAAAGTGAAAGGGACAGATAGAATGTGGAAAAGAAGTTTTGTACGGAAGGCTTGTAACCTGTGCTCATGAGGAGGGACTTGTTACCGACTCTTTTCCATATCCAGATGTCGATTTGAAGAATTTGTGGTGCATGATCCTAACTAGGAGGTGCAGGTCCTTAGAAATGTGGACAGGCCCATGGGAATTCAGAACAGGTTGAACAATGTGGGACCTACTTTGCTAACAATTGTTAGGTTGATAAACATCATAAGCAGAGTTTGGATTGAGATGTGATTATTCCCTGATAGTGACATTAGGAGGGAGTGGCTAACCCTCATCTACCTCAAACTTAGTGGCTTCCGTTATTTAACCAAAAGAACCTAAAAATCAAGTATATCCAACCAGACATAGGTCAAGTTTTCAAGACTTTCTTACTTGAAATTTTTACCACCCTCCCACACTCCATATCTTGTTCCGTGTGTTATTTTTCTCCATGATCTACCGACATCTAACATACTACATATGTTACTCTTTTGTGTTTATTGTTTGACTCTACCCGGAGAGGATATAAGCTCCATGAGATCAGGGATTTTTATCTTTACTTGCCTTTTTTGTTCATGACCATAACCCAGTGTAAATAACAGTGTCTGGTATAATAACAATACCTGAATATTTGTGAAATGAATGAATATAAGAAGATAAAGGAGTGCTTTAAGAGAACGGGCAAAATGCTAAAGGAGTTCAGGAAAAAAAAAGGATTACTTTTGGATGGAAAATCAAGAAAACATAGAATTTGGTCATGCCATGGAACAAAGACAACCAGTATAGTCTAAATGCATAGATGTGAATTTACTGCTTGCCATGCAAGGAGAGTCATGTCCTTTAAGAAAGGTCAGTGAGTCTCCGTGAACCGAAAGTGAAAGGGACAGAGAGATAATGTGGAAAAGAAATTTCGTCTAAATTTCCAGCTGATTCAAAAGTGAAGTTTGAAGTCTCCCTTGAGATGGGTTATTGTTCTGGTTTTGCATCACTTGGGCGTGGGGCAAGTCTCAAGCAGATCCAGGATGGGTTGCATAAGGCCCTGGTGGGGGTGGACTGGGGATCACACAGAGGACACGTTCGCATGTGCATGCTCGATGCTTGGCAAGATCTTTCTTAGACTGTCTCAAGAGATCCAGGAAAAAGGCATTTGGGGCAGAGAGAACAGTGTGAGCCAAAACACTCAGGAAAGAAAACACAGAGCACGTCCAGCAAAGACACAGGACAAAGGGTGATTGCAGATGAAGGGCTGGAGATGTCGGGAGAAGAAGTAAAGGTTCCACTGTAGACTCCTTGAACATGGCCGGCGATAGACCATCAGAAAACATTTGTCATCAAGAAATAGGCTCAGAGATGTGTTGCAGAAGGTCGGTCCAGCAGCAGTGTGTAGGATTCACTGCAGCAGGAAGAAGACTGGTGCATTAGCCCAGGTGAGAGGGAGTAAAAGCCGGAAGACTGAGACAGTGAAACAGGCGAGCAGGCTGCCGGGGGGTGGTCAAAGGAATGGATGGGAGAAGTCACGGACGACTCTGAGAGAGAGCACAGTTGGTCTAAAGCCCACTCCTATGTACGCCTTCCATGTTGACACTCTCCCAGATCCTAAGGTTTGGGGACTCGGCCAGGAGGGATGCTTGACTTCACAGTGGTAAGCTGGCAGCCTAGAGGGATTAACCCGGGTGGTTTAGCTGGCCACTGAGTGGTGGTGGAAGGAAGGGCAAGAAGTACAAATTTCAGGGGTCAGTGGACAGTGTGACTGTTCCAACATACCCCCAACTGGCACTGACATGCACAGGGGGTCACTCTGGGAGTGCAGGGCCTTTTGGTCCAACCTAGTGGAGCAGCCCACCTAGGAGTTGGGGTTCAATGAACAGCATCTAGCCCTACCTCCACCAGACGTAGCCAAGGGAAATAAGACTCAGACAGCAAGAGCCCAGGCCCAGGAGAGATTCAGAGCAGAAATCAGGAAATCATGGTGAAAGGCCAGGCCTGGGCCCTGGGCAGAACCGGGTGAGGCTGTCAAACGAACCACAGTAACTGTCAGCTGGTGGGAAAAGGGCTTTGAACACACAGGCAGTCTTGGCTGAGACATGGTGGGCTGAGAGACATCAGTGTCTTAACAGATACACTGGAGGAGGCTGGGAAGCCCCCTTCCTTCTCTACCTTTCCTTCCTCACTCCTCAGCAAAGCTTCAGGAAGAAGACACTCTGCTGTGGAATGGCCAGTGCTTATTTAACCTTTGTCGTTTTCTGTTGCATTGGAAAGAAAGGAGTGCTTTGAGGACACAATACGCAGATAACTAACACAGCTGCCCCTGCCAAGCACAACAGACTTGTTCTCGGTCACCTCTTGCCCTTTTTTCACCTTCTGGAGAAGAGGGGAACTAGCAATAAAAGGGCAGGAGAAGGCAACGGGGAGATAGAAGAGAACACGGCCATCAGAAGACAAATTTGCCCCCATGCAAAGCCCTTCACATGGCTGACCTCGTCTCTGTTCATTCCTTTTCCAGAGGGTACTGCCCACCAGAGCCCCAACGTCAGTGGATGGCGGGCGTGGGAGAGATGTGAGGGTGGCCCTTGGAAGGCGCTGATTCCTGCAACACCCCTCTGATTGGGAAACTCCTTCCCTGTCTTCAGGGACGTCCTCCGCACACTGCCATCTAGAGCAAGGAGAGCCAAGCTCTCCCAACGAATCAGACACCCTCCCCGTTCCTTTTGCCTCCTTTGCTTTCTGCAACTGCTCTTAGCAATTGCTCCTGACTCTACTGAGAAGGTATAGGTCACCTTCCCCAGTCTGGGAAACTGCTAATCACTGGAAGGTGACAACTAGTGCAAGTGGCTTTTGTCTTGGCTCCAACCCAAGACCTGAGCATTCAGATTTCAGTTTGAGGCCACTTGGCATCTCTACCAGGGACCTCTGCCCCTCCTCCTGCTCGTCTTGGGGCAAATGCTCTTGGAGTGAGGCTCCCTAGCCCTTCCCTACCCACAGCCCAGCAGGGGAAAAAGCTGCTGTAGGGAGGGTCCAGGACCACAAAGTAGGTTCAGCTGTGCGTGTGGGAACCAGGAAGCATCAAGGATCCCAGGAGACTGAGACCCTTCCCTAGAGATTCTGAGATGCCATGAGGTGGGCATAAACGATTGACCCAGCAAGCAATTGCTCATCTGATTAGAAAAAAAGGCATCTGTCTGATCTCTGGATAGACATATGCCTGGGGACCTCGGAGAATCAAATGAGTCAAGAGGCAAGATAGGGGAACTGGGTATTGAGCCAGGTACCATGCCAGGCTCATCACACTGAGTCCTCAGACTTACCTTGAGGTGTGTGTATTTTGTCCCTGTTTCACAACAGAAGAAATTGGAGCTCAGAGATATTAAGTGACTCACCTAAGGTCACATGGTGGAAAAAGGTAAGCTGGGGTCTAAATCTAGCTTTGGTTGATTCCACAATTTAAACTATCTCCACTACACAGAACGATCTCCTGGGGGAAAGGCTGTCAGAAAGAACAACGTTGAGGGATTCAGATCTCTTTCCAGGAAAATTAACAACAGTTCTGCCATGCCACCCAAATCTGTATGTTAAAGTCCTAACTTCCAGTACCTCGGAATGTAATGTCTTAGGAGAGAGGGTCTTTAAAGAGGTCATTAAGTTAAAATAAGGTCCTTGGGGAGGGGAGCTCTAATCTGATATAACTAGTGCCCTTATAAGAGAAGAAAATTAGGACACAGACACACTGAGGAAAAGCCACATGAAAACAAAGAGAAAAAGCAACCATCTATGAACCAAGCAGAGAGGCCTCAGAAGGAACCACCTCCTGCCAGCACCTTGGTCTCAGACTCCTGGCCTCTAGAACTGTGAGAAAATAAATTTCTGTTGTTTAAGCCACCCAGTCTGTGGTCCTTCACTGCAGCAGATCGAGCAGACTAGGCCCCATTCGTTGAGTGTTCATTGTTTTGTACAGGGTGTTTCATATTGAGTTACCTTCAGAATGAAGTCCTATCCAGGGGGATGGCAGGGAGACTGAAGGGTGCAGGAGGGAGTCAGATGGACAGACATCAACTCTCCCTGACCATAGGCACAGCTGACTTTCAGGCACTGATTGAGTGGGATGCCAGGCACTTCTTCCCATGGCCTAATCTGAGCAACTGCTTTTCTCCTCTGTAATAATCTCAGAGAAATGTAAGATGCTTCATTCCTGGTCGCTCTCTGGTCCTTCCTGTTCCTACCTGTCAATCATCATGCAGTGACTGCTGCAGACCTTTCAAAGTGAAGATGCATCGACAGGTGAGAAAACTCAGACTGGAGGTGGAAGAAAATCAGTCTCTCAATTTGTCGAGCATTTCACTGGAATATATCCTGTCATGAGTGAACATGAACTCATTCACACCAAGAGGTCAGAGAAGAAAAGCCCCTTTGAATTACAAGGGGTGGGGGAAGAACAAAGGGAGTTTACAAAAATGACCCCAGGTATAGAGGGGGACGTTGGAAATGGGTGCTTTAAGAAGAAAAAATAAATTTTATACACACATGTACGTGTGTATGTATGCATGCATGTATATGTGTACATGCACATATGTATGTGTGTATATGTATACGTGTGCATATGTACACACAGAGACACACACACACTTCACCTCTGCAGTGCAAGGCCTTGGGGAATTTCCTACGGGGAAAGGGCCTTTGCCAGAGCTGCAAACCTACAGGGAAGGTTTAAGCCCATCACCAATATTTTTCTTGATTCTTCAGTCATTTGGAGATAGAGCATAAAATAGAGCCTTCATAAGTAAGATCCCCCCAAAATCTATATTTTTAGCATTTTGCAGTTTGGTATTCTTTAAACTTGATAACTTCCAAGTGGAAATCCTGATAATTTTTAGAAACTAATTCTGTATTTTTCCCAACCTGAAGACTGTGAAGAAGATATGGCTAAAGGCACACAATCTAATCTGCCTTTCTCCTTAAACCAACAACAAATACCCTAGATGAAAGTCTGCTCTAAAATTGCATCTACTGACATATGTGTAAAATATTTAACAGCATGCTTTGTTTACTCTATTTTTATTCACATGTATAAAAGAGAAGGAAAAACCTCTGCGTGACCTAATATTGTAGAAGAGAATACGTTCTGACCACACTTCACTACAAGCATGAAAAATATCCCTTCTGAAAGGAAAAAAATATATATGTGGTGTTTATGCCTCAGGCCAGGAAGTATACCCTTTAGCTCGGGTTCTGCTCTAAGCAGCCATCTACACACATCAGCACATTTCAGTGTGACTGCCTTTGTGCACCTCAGTTGAGCGGAAGCAGTTAGTTTGTTCATAAGTTCCTGCAAAGAACAGGAGAGGATTAAACTTGCCTGTTCTGGGCAGGGTTGGAAAGTACCTGGATCTCCTGGACAGTGTTGGGGCTGAGGGAGCCTAAGGGCAGCTGGTGGACTAGGCAGAGGATGAGGGCCTGGGTGGATGTCTCCAGAGGACTGAGCTGCAAACATCAAAACCACATAAAAGGAGCAGGAAATGATGGCCAGAGAAGCCAGCAACAGTGATGGTATGGCGGAGCAGGTAAACTCTACAGAGCTTTTGTCAGAATGCGAGGAGTACGAATAAATCAGAGAGGCCGTTGGGGGTGTGGGGCCGGGAGGTGGAAGAGCTCATGGCATTTTTTTCTGAGCACAGTCATAATAATTGATAAGTTAACAGATCTCTGTTCCAAGTGTTCTATGCATGGCTCTGGCCTGAGGATTGTAGTTTTGTCAAAATCCTAGAACAGATCTTACAGGCTGCTAGGCAGATAATACAGACAAGAGTTACAATGCAAATTTGTTGCAGTCTCTAAGATTACTTAATATAGAAAATGAGGGAAACTAAGTACAGAAGCAAGAAGCTTGCTATAGACTGAATGTTTGTGTCCCCTCGAAATATGTATGTTGGAACTCTAACCCTCAGTGTGATGGTATTAGGAGGTGGGGCCTTTCCATGAGGGTGGAGCCCTTATGAATGGGATTAGTGCTCCTATAAAAAAAACACAGGAGAAGACTTGCTTTCTCTGTCTCTTCTCTGTACCATGTGATGACGTAATGAAAGACAGCCATCTGCAAACCAGGAAGCCAGCCTTCGCTAGATGCCAGACCTGCCAGCACCTTGATCTTACAAAGAATTTCCAGCCTCCAGAACTATAAGAAATAAATGTCTGTTGCTTAAGCCTTATAACCTATGGTATTTTTATTATAACAGCCTGAACGGACTAAGACAACATAGTTTGCCCAGTAGTAGAGTTTGAGGTTACCATTGCATCAAGAAAAATTTTCACATAATGCTGGTAAAAAGACAGGTACTGTATAGAAAACAGTAAGAAATAAATGAGTAAAAGGCAGTAAGGGTTGGAGAAAACTAGAAAAGAGAAAGACTGCCTTTCCTGTTGAAGGGGTCACAGAAGGTGTTACTGATACAGTGAGATTTATGCTTGGATAAGTGGAGGGTTGTGTGGAGATATATCAAGGGATTGGGAGGAGGGGGCAGGGAGCAGTCCAGGAGAGTGGGAAGCTGAGAGAGAATCCAGGCACGGTTCAGGTCATGTTGGCTGAGGCAAACAACTGGGCAGACTTCTGGGCTGACAGCTGCGCCAGCTGAGCAGCCAGATGATGATGACACCAGAGCCTACCTGTGCTTTCCAATGTGCCTGGAGTTTTGCCAATTGCTCCTCCATGGAGAGAATAATGTATAAATCAGAAATGCTGCCTTATAGACCTCTCTTGGCTTCTTCAAAAATTCTCTAAGAGAAAGGGAATAAGATTTGTTAAATATCATTTCTAATAATTAGTCTAGGTGTTAGTAACATTCCCATTGAGAAGACGTGGAGGGTGGTCAGAACATACCAAAAAGTCCCCAGCTGCTAAATGTCCGAGCTAGCACTGACAACCACATTTGTCTGGGTCCAAAGCCTGTGTCCTTCTTCTTTGCACCAAACAAAATCCAGGTCTGGAGAGGATGCGGCTCAGACTCAGGGCACTATCTGGAGGGGCCCTGAAAAGGGGGCCTTGGTCACCCAGGAGAGAAGACAGACCTTGTTCCTTTCTTGCTTAGTGGGGAGGTTCAAGATTGTGACATAAAGGATGCAGAAAGCTGGAGGTCTGGGGAAAAGAGAAATATATTAGATTAAAAATGGAGTTGGCTGGGTGCTAATTAGTTAACCCTTAATAAATGGGCTAAATAGCAGGATGTAATTAAACACTACTTAAAGAGGACCCTAAGTATTTCCCTCAGTGAGTGAACCCCTGTGGATTGTTATGTTAATTCCAATGGAAAAGGTAGGAAGAGACTACAATTCTTATCTGGAAAAAAATAGAACAAATTTAGCTGGATCCTTTTTGTATGTTCTTTCAGATAATGTTTTTAAAAGACAAAAACCGAAAGAAAAAAACTGAATCACATGGATTAGATTATATGAAGGACAATTTACACCATCAGAGGAGCAGCTTCATGGTGCAGGATGATGGAGGAGGCTGATGTCTGACTGGACGAGCCTGAGCAGGTGGACTGACTGTCATTCTGCAGAAATCATCTCAAAGTGGCGGCCCACGGAATAGCTTGAGGTGGAAGGTGGAGTCCTCTTGCTCTTTCTTGCCTCTGTTTCTCCTTTTGTTCTTTCCAGGGCTGGGAATCTGAGTATTCCATCTAGTTGGGAGAGGCTGTTCGTACCCTGACTTCAGAAAAACATTATTTTAACTGAAGTGAATTGATCAATTTCATGCGGTGTCAAAGGCCTTTTGCTTTTTGCTAAAATAGTTCAAGATGAGCATTTTTCATTTAGGAACTGTTGGTTCTTGGTCCCTTCCTTCCATCCACCTGAAAACTCAGAAGTAAGGACTTTAGGGTTTCTAAGGGATTGCAGGGTTTGTTTGGCTGAATGAGACCTGCTCCTCATTCAAGCAAAGCTCAAGCCGAAACTGACACCTCTTTTTGCACTGCGTATCATCTGGTCAAGCTGTCATATGGTTATGAAGGAGACAGGATATGCAACTCTAAAATATGCCACTTTGGCATAAGGATTATTTTGCACTAAAGGCAATTGAGGGAAATAAGAACAGCTCTCTGCCACCCTTCCCATCTACCTAAAAGCAGGGCATAAATTTCCCTAGTGCAGGTGTCTCCTTCTCTCATACCAGAAGAGAACAACCCTTATTACCAGAGACAGAGATGGCACCAAGAAGAGTCTGCACAAATAAACCCTCCTAAATAACCCTTATCTACCATTAGTTTCCCTCATTTGTATCCTAGCTGCCTTCCCCTGATATATCAGCTCTAGAACCCCAAAGCTCCTTTCCTTTGTCTAGTCATTTCTCAACAATTTATTGCCTTTTGTAAAAATGGCGGATAAGCTACCAAGTCTTACTACTTCTTTGGGTTTTTGTTTCTTTTCTGTGAAGTCCATGTATATAACGTGAGAAATACACACAACAGACACACACATATTAATATCAATTAAAATTGTTGCTTTTTCTCCTGTTAACCTGACTCTGTCAGTTTAATTTGCAGGCCCCAGATACAAACTTAAAAGGGTAGGACAGATTTTTTTCCTCCCTGTCTGTTATAAAGAATTAACCAACCATTACACAAAAAGACCTCAATGAGGCCAAGATGTGAAGGCAAAGAATAGCTAAAACATCTGAAAGGCAGGACACGCTCTCCATACACACATTGGGCAGGAGGAACAGTTTGCAGGACCCACTGTTCAATTCGCGTGGAAACATCAGTGGATAATGATGACGTGGGGCTGCAGTAGCAAACAAGCAGCACCACAGGGGTCTTCTATAATTTTCTTTTTTACTGTTTCACTAATGAAGAAATAATGCCCCAACGTCACAGATTTTCTCTGATAGTCTAAATATGGGGTTGCTGTCAATAAAAAATTTAGAATATACATAAATAAATGTAATTTAATGTTTGCTTCTTGGTGAGAATTTTTACCTAAATAATTTTACAAGTTCAAAACTCTTTTCTGACCTCGCACTCTGACATTCGATTTGGAAAATATGTTCACTGCTGGATCCTTGAAAAAGTGATTTAGACATTTTGTTGTCCTGAAAGAAAGTAAATAATAATTACATTATTTTTTCCTAGCTTTACGGATGGTAAAATTAAGGTCTAGAACAACTGACTTGCTTAAGACAATAACGAAAGCAACAGAGTCAGGCCCACACCCAGGGCATCCTGCATCTCAGTCAGCTCACTGTCCATGCACAGGTTTTCCACGGAGCCTTTGCATCATCTTGATTATCTTGTAGCTTCAGACCAATTGCTGATTTATTTTTAGCAGGCAAACCTACTGGGGAAGAGAGAAATTAACAAACAAAAGAAAAAGATACAAAGCAATAGGACAGAATGAATGTCAGAGGGAGGATAAAAGTTAAACAAGAATAAGAACTATAGGAAGTCAAGAATAACATGCAAGCAGATGACATGCATTTTATTCATGACATTTTATTTCCCTAATCCCACGACACTGTTCAATCCCTTTCTTGTCTGAATTTCCCTAGCATTTTGTTTGTTCTTCCCTAATGACATTTATCAGATCTTGCCCTGCTGTACTATACAGTGACAATCACACCCTGACCAGATCTTCTGACTAGATTATAAACTCTTTGATGGTAGTCAATGTTTCAAACAAATTTCTTTCTCCCACCAACTTTAACAAGTTTTTTGAATTAATAAGAAAATGTTCATAGTTAGAGTGGAAAAAAAAAAAAAAGGCTGAGCCCATTTTTATCTCCTATTTAGAGAAGTATTTGTCTCCAAAATTTGATTTTGAAAAGCTGAAAAAGTTGTTTGGGACATTAGCACTCAACTAAACACATGAATAAAAACTACCAACTTAGCTCTCCATAAGTAAAAGAGGGACAGAAAGAAGGAGCTTGAGATTCTTCTTTCTGCTGTGGCATTTTAGTGTGCCCAGCTTTGTGGAGGGAGGGAGATGGCTGCTGAAGCTTTGACTTGGGGTTCAAAGAGAGCTCTCCAGCTCAGAATCACACAGAGTTGGAAATGGACCAGCCCTGCCTAAACTCTTCATTTGCAGATAAAGAAACTGAGACCCAGGGAGACTGTCTTGTTCAAGATCACTAAGCTAGGTGGTGGCATAGCCTTAATTGAATAATTTTCAAATAAAGTAGTAAACCAAGCATGTATTAAAACCTTTCTGTAGAGACCCTAGATAAGAAACCTAACATTTTAAATTAACAAGTGCTATAGTAACATGCATAGAAAATAAATGGAGGCTACTGACAGATCTGTGACAAAGGCAGGACTAAAAAAATTTTCAGGCTACATGTTTGAGGTTGTTTGCTGATGTTCAGTCTAAGCGTTGAAAACTCCATTGCTTTGAGTCCTGACTTGATGGCCAAATGGGCAAGGAAGGACACACAGTCCTCAATTCTATTTACACATTTTGCCTAAGAACACAAAGTAGACACAGACTTCTCTGCCTTGAGGAGCAGGAGAAAACCTCCCGGTTGGTTCTTTGGAGCATTCCCACTACCAGAGGGGAAATTCCCCATCAGCTGATGGAAGAAGTCTAGCAAACAAGGCCACACAAAATGGACCATTCCTGCTCCAGTCAAGAGTGGAGCAAAGCACAGGAAAGAAGAATCTGCGAGATCTTCCTTTCTGTTGCCACCTTGATGAATTCATTAATGATTTTTTTTCAGGCAAGTTTTATTCAGGCACTTTGAGACAGGGCAGTGAGTCAGAGGTTGGCATCAAAACCAGAATAGAAGCCATAGCCCTCTCTAGGGATCCTACTCTGGGCTTTAAATTCCCAGATCACACAACTTCCTAATTGGAAAAAAATGTTCTTAAACAAGAACATAGGTTTTGTCAGGCATGACAGTGACTAATAAGGTCGGTCTAAGGACTGCTTGATGAAAGAGAAGTTGGATTTTACATGTCACAGTGAATTTTTAAAGTATTTTCACCCTGAGGTTTACTGCTGAATATAAATAAAATATCTCTCCTTGGGCAATTCCATTCCAACTCCTGCAGATCTGCCTTCGTTAATTAAATTAACTTTGAAATGACATTCAAACAAAGTCTTCCTTCCAAATGCCTTTGTTTTCTCCAAGATCTGCTTATTGACAAGCTGTTTCACAAGTTCCTGTGTAAAGTGATTAAGCGTCCCAACCCGACCCTGCATACTAATTGGAGACAAATTTTATCTTCTCTATAGTCGGTAGCCCGCACATTGTATTCATTTAACTGTGTACCAAAAGGCTCACAGACTTACAATGCCAAAAATTAAACATTTAAAAAACTATACAGGGTGCTTACATAGGATCCTGACAAAGACAAAATTTAAATCTCATTTGCTGAAATGCCCACGACTGAAAGCAAATTCCTGAATTGAGGAGAGGATTTTTTTTTAATTAGTCTCTTTCAAAAAATCAGGCATTCGCGATCGTAATTAAAGCGGCTCTTGGCTTAAATCCATTCAGTCCGAAGCTGCGGCTCCCCCCAGGATGCGACGCGCAGGCGCAGGCACGCACACGTGGACACACAATCACTCACACGCGTCCGCCCACATCCCCTTGCGTGTGCATTGCCTGTGGGATTTACAGGCTTCGCCACTACGGATTACTGTCAGGTGCAGAAAGCAAGTCTTTCTTCCGTGGGCATTTTCCTCCCTGCGGATGTGATTTATTTATGGGCTACGTCAGTGCTGGGTGTGGGGTCCGCTTGCGGAAAGACGACCCCAGCGTAGGGGAGACAAAATCTGCCAGAGCGGCCCAAGAACGTCTCTTCAGCTCCTGCGACATACGCGAGATTGGCCAGGACCTACTTCCGACTGAGAGACTCTTCCAAGAGATGTCCCGTCCATGCCCTTGTGAAGGCGTCGGCGTTTACGTGGGCTGGGAGAGGCCCGGGCCCAAGGGCCTGGCAGGGGCCAGATTCCCGGGCTGCCCGGGAAAGCGGATGAACCCGCGAAGGTCGGCGCATGGGGGACTCGTTGGAAAGGGCGTGCTCCGGGTGTGCCAGGGAGAGCGAGCGAGGATTTAGACAGAGCCTCACTGCCACCTCAGCCTGTGAGAAACCGGATAGAGAGGTCCCTTTTGTCCTTGAGAGGAAGTACAAAACCCCTCCTCACCGGAAAGGCCAAGCAATGAACTTTTGACTGCTGGCTTCCACCCAGAGTGCCCGGCGCCTGAGGTCCCGCTACCCAGAGGCCTCCGTGGATACACAGTTGTGGCCCCTTACAGGGCTGGAACTGGAGTGAGCAATGCGCCTCGGGCGCAAAATTTAAGGGGCACCAAAGAGTCAGTGGTCAAAATAATATCTTAATGCCATGCTTTTTAAAGCAAATAAAATTAATGCAAAAAGAATTAGGACGAACAAAATATTAAATTCCAAATAGAGACAGGATCAGTGCAGTGCCATACTGAGCCAATTTGTAGCCCAAGGTAAAAGCAAGATCCCCTGCGCCGGGGTGTCGGGGTGTCCCAGGCCTCGGAAGTGGAGGCCCCCTGCGGGCCCGGTAGGGTAGAGAAATGGTGACCCTGGGGGCGGGAGGTGAGAGCTCAGGAGAACAAAGGCGGAGCGGAAGGCAGAGCTGGGGGCGGGAGAGACCCCGCGGATTCTGGGTCCAGGTTTCCATGCGGATCTGGAGTGGGAGACTCGACCCCGCTGCCACCGAGGCCGCGAGCGAGTCCTGCAATACCCACGTGCGGTGGGTAATTCTAACAAGACTTGGCGAGATGTCGGGCGAATAATTTGTGGCTTCTGTCATGTCCCCACTGCAGCGCTCACAAACCCCTTGCCAAAAGCGGCCTCCGGGAAAGTAAATGCATAAGTAAAACTGGGGCGGGGAAAAGTGCTATACGGGACCTGAAAAGAGGGATGCAGAGAACGTGAGTCGGCCCCGGAGTTTATTAAATCATTTACACGTAAATTTCTTAGGGTTTAGCTTCACACCAAATGTGGACCCTCACTATCCTTTCCCGAGAAGACAATTCACACGTACGCGAGACGGGGCGGGGACTTTACAAAAAGCCGAAAACTTCGGGGTTTTGTTTTGCCCCCCCGCCCCCCGAGTTAAACAAACATCTTTAGGAAGCGTGGACGGGAGTGGCACCCCTGCCTCTCGCCAGAGGAAAAACGTTCCGGCAAAGAATGCCTCCCTCTGGGTCGTAAAGCAACAGAACCAACACCTCGCTTCGGGGCGGGAGGGCTTTCTCTTTCATTTTATCAATTGGGGCTTGCCCACGTCCTCGGGAAGCTATAAAGCTGATTTAATAGCTTACGATGAAAACTGATCACGCTAATATATAAGCGAATGTCAGAGGAATCGCATTTGAGAAAACGACTGGCCAGGATCTGCGGTCCCGGCAGCGGGCCAAGGTCCCCTTTCCGCTTCGGTGCCGGGGAGAGGCCTGCGAGGCTGTTCAGGGTGCAGCACGGAGGCAAAAAAGGATGAAACCTCAAAACCGAGCCTCGGCCTCCGTCAGGCCGGTTTATCGGTCGGCTAATTTCTTTCCGCCGAACGCCGCAGCGGGCTCGAGGGGCCGCACAGCGACTCAGGCCGGGTCGTAACTGCGCGGCGGAGGCCGGGGCCGGCAGGCTGACGGCGAGACGCGCCGCCGCGCTCCATTCACAAAGTCCGGACGCGCAGCTCGCCTGCGGGTCGGAGGCCGCCTCCCTCTTCCTCTAGGCACCGGTTTTATGAATGGGCCTGGCGGCGAGCGCCCTGCTCCCTTTTTACTCCGCTCTTTGTGACGTCCTGTCCCCGTGACCCGGCGCGAGCTGCCGGCACTCCATTCACGCGCCGGGAAGGGGGCGGGAGGAGGGGCCCGAGGGGCGGAGGGAGAGGGGATGGGGCGGGGAGCAGGCGCTGGGGGAGGGAGGCGCGAGGCCCCGAATGGAAAGAGGCGGGGCCTCACGAGGTAGTACTGAATCTGCCCCCTCCCGGGGGAGCGCAGAGGAGCATTAATAAATCTCTAAGCCGAGGAGGAAACTCCGGCTGGGGCATTGCGCCGAGCTCCGGCTGCTCGTGGGGAAACGGATGTCGAGTGGCAGCGCCGGCGCCGGCAGGAGCAGCACTACGGGCCAAATACCGAGAGGCCACAACAGAAGGGAGTCCTTGGCCCTCTCCCGTAAACACAGTCCCCTCCACCTCCGTCTCCCCCTCGCATCGCGCGCAATACTGCCTGGCGCCGGAGGCCACTCGGACTGCTATGTGACCGTGAGACTGCGGGAGGAAGGGAACTGGGTAGAAGAGGGTCTCCGGTGAGAGCCCCTGGGGGCCAAGTTTGCGGTCACTTCTGCACGTGCCCTTTCCTTAGCCCTCGCCCGCCCCTTGCTGCAGCCCAGCTGGCCCGGCTTTCCTTCTCCTCCTCTCGCGCGCAGCAGCCGCGGTTCCCGGCGACCATGGTGACAGTGGAGGAGCTGCGGGAGATGGACTGCAGCGTGCTCAAAAGACTGATGAATCGGGACGAGAACACCGGCGGCACGGGCAGCAGCGGCAGCCACGGCGCCTTGGGGCTGCTGAGCGGCGGCAAGTGTCTGCTGCTGGACTGCAGACCGTTCCTGGCGCACAGCGCGGGCTACATCCGAGGCTCCGTCAACGTGCGCTGCAACACAATCGTGCGGCGGCGGGCCAAGGGCTCCGTGAGCCTGGAGCAGATCCTGCCCGCCGAGGAGGAGGTGCGCACCCGCCTGCGCTCCGGCCTCTACTCGGCCGTCATCGTTTACGACGAGCGCAGCCCGCGCGCCGAGAGCCTCCGCGAGGACAGCACCGTGTCGCTGGTAGTGCAGGCGCTGCGCCGCAACGCGGAGCGCACGGATATTTGCTTGCTGAAAGGTAACTGCGGACTCCCGGGCGCGACCTGGAGGGGGAGGTGTAGCGAGGCTTGGCGGCCTTCTCCTTAGTGGGCCGGGGAAGAAGTGCCCGGAGGGACTGGACTCGTGGCGACGGGGATCCCCGCGCATTCCTTTGCGTGTTGTTGTGCACAGGTTTGCAAGGATTTGTGCGTTTGTATGCAAGTGCGAGCTCCTGAAGTCTTCAGGGCAGCGAGGGCGCGCGTTTCCTCCGTCATCTGCAATTACCCTCCTGGCTCTTTTGCATTTGTTTACACTCACTAACCGTCCGGCCTTGCGGGCTAAGCGCCCTTTTGGCGTTAACCACTTTCCATTCGAGGAAAGTGCTCCCAAGTGCGGGTGGGGACAGGTCAGGCTTGTTGGGTTGGCCCGCTGGGGCCCTGCGTTGAGTCCAACCCCGAGAACCCGAGAGGTGGGGAAACGGGTGAAGGGGCGAGTGAGCGCCGATTCGATTAGAAACCAGCCCCTCGGAAATGCACAAGGAAGATAGGGGTGCGGACTTTGTGTGGAGCGATCTGTATCTTGTCTTTTGCTGCCCAACTCCAAGCTCCGCCCGGAAGGTGGCCAGCTCCTCCTGCCCCGGGCTAGACTCAGGCTTAATTTGCCGGAGGCAGTAGGTGTATTTGGGGAACGCAGGGCAGGATGGTGTCTCCTAAAATCGGGCGCCAGAGAAGTACGACCTTTGTTCAGATACGATTCTCGACGAACAGAGGGCTGCGCGTGCTTGATTTAAGAGAACCCTGGCGAAACTCTTCGGGGAGGTGAGGTCTTGTCAAACCTATAAGTCAGAAACCGAGAAAGGACCGAGCGCTGTCGCAGTATCCGGAAGGACGGTGCTACAGCCGCACCTGCGGGCCGGGCCGCGCCGCGGTCCTCGGCAACCGGTGAGCTGGGGAAGCCGCAGGCGTGTGGGGTCCCGGCGCCCTTGGCCGCGCTGCGCCCCTGCCGCCCGCCACTGCATTCCGCGCATTCTTTCTTCCTGGTCCGGTCCTGGCCTCGGAAGCCGAGAGGCGTTTCAGACTCCGGCCTTCAAAGAGCAGCTGGGTTCCCTGCCGGCAACCCTCGCCCCCTCCCTCCTTTCTTTTCCTCTCCGGACCTGCTCACCCCGGAGGAAGGGTGGTGGTGAGGAGAGGAGGGGCGGAAACCTCTCCCCACCGCCTCTTCCCAAAAAGCTCGACAGAACGGCTAGTCTGAGCCGGCCTTGCCCTGCTGAATAGCGGACGGCTTTGTTCTCGGCAGTTGTTTCCTGGCCATTTGACCTGTCAGCTGCTGGGGAAATGCTGCTGTTGACCTATGGTTGAACTACTAAATCAATTTTGCTGAATTTTCTTTCTCCGTGAGACTGCTTTTTGCACCTCCGATGGAACTCAGTGCTCTTCCCTTCTCCTAAAAACGCATTAAGAGCAAGTGCCGAGGGGCTTGCACGGGAAGGACCGGCCTAGCCTTCCCGGGCGCGGAGCTGTGCTCGGGATCCCTGCGATCCCCGCGGCAGGCGCACGTCCCGCGTGCTCCCGCGTCCAGGTCTGGGTTAGACCGCCACCGCGGGGTCTAGGCCGTTGAGCACGCCTGCCCTCCCTTGCCTGGAGCTGGTGGGAACGGTCGGAGAAATTGCTTGAGGACGAAAGCCCTTTTCAGGGGCACGTTCTCCCTGCCGCGCTGCCCTGGGGTCCATCCTGATTTTAAAGCCTCAGCGCGCGACTTTCTCCGCGGGTCTCTGAACCCAGGACCCTTCTCGAGGGAGGGCAAATCCACATGGAGTCTGGGTTCGTTTTGTTTTTTCTTCCCGGAAGAAATCTTGAGGGGACCGCCCTAGAGCGGCAGCTCGGGGACTTTGGCCCTTGGGCTTCCAGGCGCGCACTTAGGCCCTGCTCCCGGGGAGGAACGGCTTGCGGCACCTCCCTGGTGCCCCAGAATCCCATCCGAAGAGGCTGGAGCCAGAGCATCCCAGCGGGCCAGCCGCTCAGCACGAGGCAAATGCTAATGTAGAGACTGGGTAGGACTGGAGCCTCTGGGTAAAATGTCAGTATCCTTACGGTTGGCGAGGTGCCTGGCCAACGGAAAAGCAGTGTTCCAAGGGCTTGTTGCCACCTGAGGCCTGCGCTGCCTCCTGTTGTCAGACCTGGTCTGGGTAGGAAGGATGGCTCTATATGCATCTCAAAATCAACGTCCTCTGAGATGGAGAGTGTCTGGGCTTGGGCCTCAGGTTGAATTTGTCATTTCAAGATCAGGCTCTGGAGTAGCCAGGAGAGGGTCAGCTGGGTCTTCATAAGGGAAGGGAGCCGGTCCTTGGAAGCAGCCGCCAGAAATTCACAGAGGTGATGGGGGCCTTCCAGCTTGTTCTGTAGTGCTGGTAGAGCATCTTTGAGGTTAACTGGGTCATAGTCTGTTTAACTAAGCTTATTTTCATATATGTGCTAAGCAGAAGTAGTCTTAACACAGTTCCTCTCTCTTCTCTTTGCCTTCTAATCGAAAAGGCGTCCCTTGTGAGGACAGAAAGAAATTGGGCAGTGTCCGCTCCCACACTGATGCGGGAAGGTGCAGGTGGCTGGAGGAAACCAATGCCTCCTACATCCTGGAGAAGCCAGTGGAATGGAGGCACTGGAAGGGGACAGGGAACTAACGGGAAGCACTGGAAAACACCGAAAGACAAGACCCTTACATTATCTTTAGTAAGGGCCTGAACTGATTAGGAGTTGGGTAATTTGTTTCTCACAGTAGCTGTTCGTTTTATTTTACAGCTAATGGGACTTACTGTGTGTCTTATTTCTTGTGGGGTGGTGGGCGTGGAGTACAAGTGGTCAGACATTAAGCCAGTGACCAAGTTGTGCTGGGGGCACAATAAAAATAGCAGGATATTTTCGGAAGTTACATTATCCTTACTGGCCAAAGGCTAATTCTACCAATTAATTGCATTAAAAAATTTGATTTTTCTATTTCTGTCATTTTGAAAGGCAGTTGGTTACTTACTGTAAGTAATTAATAACTAATACCACAGGCAAGAATTCATAGTTAAGAGTAAACTTAATATCAACAAAATGCTGCTTAGCTTTTACATTTCCTAATATTAGCCAAGTTTTGCTAAAAGAAATAACCCATATTAATACATTTTCTAGTCTTTTTACTAGTGAGAGTCCCATTGGGGTAAACTTTTTTTTTTAAGCTCATTTTATTTAAAATCCTGTAAGGCGATTTTGGAGGAAAGTTTACATTTTTTTCAGATTTTATTAAAGTACATATCTCCTTTGCTTGCAGTCCCTTTCTCCTTCATATCCCCGGATTAGGGTTTGAGAGAAAGACAAAAAGGACATTTTCTTACCATAATAGAAATCATTCTTTACCTCCCATGTACCCGGAATGACAAATCAGTCTGTTATGTAGAAAATTTCAGTTATAAAAACATTATCTTGCTTTCCTCCTATCTAAAATTCATCTCAGCACATGACCACTGCCCGTTGTTATTCAAGTTCTGATCGAAAAGTTGTCCTGAAAACCATTTCGAGAAGTTGAGAGGGCTGTCGTCCTCACACAGACCGACATCACACTTTCTGTAGAAAACAGCCTCTAAGACCCATAATGAACGGTATGGGTGGGGGTGATGGGGCTCAACTAGCAGCCCTGGCAACTCTGGTAACTGTCTTCTGTCTAGTCTCTCTCTACCCACATTTGTCCAGCCCATCCTAGTTCTCCAGGAGATGAGTGGCATCAAACGGCATAGCCCTGGAGGGATGCTGAGGTCTCACACCTCTTTGGGACTGGCTTTTCTCTTTTCAGATATGACACAATGCCCATGACAGCCAAGGATTGTTAGAATCACAAAAAAATGGTATGCCTTAAAGATGATTTCTAACCCCTATTGTAAGTTCTTACAGAGTTATAAGGAATGAGGCCAACTCACTCCTTTTTGCATCATTTTAATTGGATGCTTCCAACTCACGAAAGTCAGTGAAGACAGGGTGTCAGTGTAAATCAAGAGTGAAAACCTGATCCTTGATCAGCCCACAGCTCCCTTGGGCTTGTCCTCAGTGCTTATAGGAGAGGTGACTTGCACCCACCAAGATAAGCTACAAAGAGACCCAGGGAGGGAGAAAGGGTGGCGTTTTTAAGGAGCCAAGAAATTTCTCTTAGAAAATCAGAACATCTGAAACCAGATAGCCTATTTCCTTAATGGGAGGCAGTACCCGCCTAACAAAGAGGAAGTTTCACAGGAAGAAAAGTTCACTTTGGAACGGAAGCCAGCTTGCTGAACGTAGCAGATAGCACCAAAGGACTGGGAGGGGCTGCAAACAAGATCCAGCCTGAGCTGTGGCATTAGGTGTCAGCCAGTTGGCCCAGGATGGATAGGTTTGTGCTTGGAGTCTCAAGGTGAGAAGCCCACTTAAGTAAATTTTAAATAACTGCTCAGCATTTACATGAGTGCTCATCAGCTCTCAAAGCCAAATGACCTTCAAATGACCCCAGACTTTCTTGCCAGGCAACATTTGCCTTACATTGAGAAGATGTCCTGGGAGAGCAAGGCCATGAGCCCTTGGTGAATGGGTGATATTCTGAGTGTTATGGGAAAAAAGCAGTAGCCACATTAAGATTGATGACTCTATCACCACCAAAGGACAAGTTTCCCCATCACAGACCCCACTACTGGTCCTATTATGTTGATAGGCCCAGCACTGCGTCAGTCTGCCCTTTGCAAAACACTTCCATACACACGCTCTCCTAGGCCTGTGTGGGCGGGAGGCCAGCAGCAGGATGTATGGCCAGTGGGTCATCATTTTCAGTAAATTCTGAAAAGCACCTTGCTGTGTACATGTGTGTAAAAAACAGAAAAAAGCATGGAGTTGAACTGGAGATGTAGTTATTCCTCAAGAAAGTCAGGTGAAAAATTATATTCCTTTCCCACCCCCTAAGCTCTAAAGTTTTAAAATTAAGATGAGAAAGTGAGAGCTTTAAGACCCGAAAGCATGTTATTAAACAGGAACATGGGATAAACAGGTCAAAATTAGAATATCTGTTACTGGATGACTTTTAATAAGCTGTAGACAAAACAGGTGGAATTAATTGGCATCTGTCATGAAATTGTATTCAGGAGATAGATCTTGGGCACCTGCTCTGTTTGTAGTTTGCAAATAGATTGTAGACATTTAGGGTCATGGAATGTTGGAATTTAGAGATATATAATATGAAATTCTTCCATTTTGAGTGTGGGAAAACAGGTTAGGGACAATGTGCTTGCTCAAGCTCCCATTGGCACCCACGACCTGTGCTCTTGTTCTCCTTGCCTACCTACGGGAGGCACAAGATCGAGGCCAGCCTGCTGTTATCCCGTTGGAATAAGCTTTCCCTCTCCTGAGGTTTGACTAAAACTGGGTGAACTAAATCTAGCTCTTACTAGAAGGGCCGTGGCTCTGGTGTTTGCACAGATTCGACCCCCACCTACAGTAAGCATTCACTTTAATTTCCATCATGATCCAGACAGGGATACAGACACACCTGAAATCAGAGTTCCATGAAACGATACCCTCTTTAAACACAATGCATTCTAGTAGTTATTTTAGTTCATTAAATAAAAATGCTGGTCATAGCCCCTTAGTGACGACCTGTAGTTAGAAAAGCACTGGCAAGAGACAGAGTTTGGTGAAATGTTAGCAGCGCCCCTGTTCAGAGGATTTTGCATGAAAATTCTGTGCTGAAACCAGCAGGCCATGCCCTCTTAGAGAAGGACCACCAGGAAGGCAGATATGGGCAAGTGACAGCGCAGGTTCCTGACAGACGGTTAGAAGTCACCTTCGAGGCCAGTGTGCTGAATGCTTGTCGTGCCCTCACCTGGGGGGCTGCCCTGCATCTGTTTGCTCTCCTGTGACATTGTGGCTGTTCATGCCTTCCTCAAGGGCTGCTGTTTGGACACATATATGGAGAGAGCCTGGCATATAGTGAACATTTCCTCTTATGGGTATCTACCACTTTTATTAACATAGATCTGATACCCACAGCCAACCTCCTGTGGTGTGCCTCGTGGGGTGTGACTCGGGTGGTTCCTAACTTGCACCTTTCCATGTGTACCACCCACCTGCATCTCTGGGCCGCTCAGGTGTGTTCTGCTCCTTGGGGATCCGGGTCTCGGTGCAACCATTGGCCCCCCAGAAGGCACTTATTTTGTGATGTTCCTTGTAACAATCAGCCACAGTCCCCCAAGAGTGACAGCTCAGGAGGAAAAGCCCCTTTCACTGCTGCTACCATCACGGATACACCCCTTCCAGTGCTCCTGTCCCTAGGGCTGATCTGCTTTTTTGCTTAGTTCCTTTCTGATTATTCTTTAAAGATCCACCAGAGGGAACTGACTTTTCAGTAGTCATTTCTCTGTTCCGTTCTAATGGTGTCTTCCCAGCCACTACTGTCTCTGCTCTGTGATGAGCAGCCTGTGGGGAGCCACCGAATGGCCCCGCCTTGGGCTTGGTCTGGCCTCTGGGTCACCTCCGTCCTGCACACTAGGCCACCTGTCCCCGCCCCCCCAACCCCTGGGGTCTGCCGCTGGCGCGGTTCTGCTGGGTTCTGCTGTTGTTTCCTGGTTGACCGATGATGGAACCCGGGAGGTGGCGGATGTCCCTGACTAGGAAGCCTTCGCGTAGCTCAGGAAATATGGTACCTGCTCCTTCGCTGCCTTAACTATCAGGTCTCAAGACTCCAACTGGAATAAATCAGTGAAGCCCAGGAAGAGAAGGCAGTCTGGAAAGTTGCCAGTAATGCTGGAGTCCCCTTGTTAGGTGCCCAAAAGGAAACCTTCATTATATGTGTCTCCCGAGGCCAGGTGCCAAGCACTGGCTGTTCCAATCAGCCCTCAAAGGACTCCAGGAGTGGATGTTTCAGACATTTTATGGTTAAAGAAGAGGCTGGGAGAGGTTTAGTGACGGCCCCAGGTGCCACAGCCAGTGACTCAACCCAGACCTGTGAGTCTGACTGCAAAGGCTGTGTGTGTGTGTGCCCTTTACAGGACTTCAGTCCGGTTTGTACATTCTATACAGCTGTTTTGTATATTCTCAGCAATGGGAAAAACATTCCCACCACCATGCTGAGGCTCCTCCCCCTTCTGTTGCCCTCATGGATGCTCCTCCTCTGTGACCTTGGAGCCTGGCCTTGGCACTCCTGTGACTCCACCATTCACTTTCGGGTGGGTACTTGTCTAGGTGATGAGCTTTTGGAGGGCATCACCCATGCCTTACATTTCTTTGGGGAAAAAAAAAGAAATGTTTTAATAGGTCGAGTTATGTAATAAACACAAGGATCATTTATTTTGAAAATTTCAAATCCTATAGAAGTATACAGAGTAACATAATGGCTTTTCATATAGGTGTTCAACAGCGGTTTGTTGATTGATCCATTACCTCTTCTACCTGCTCCAAAGGGGGACCATTGACAAAGCTTCTCATCCCAGAGGACTTCAGCTAAAGATATTTGCTGGCTCTTCTTCCCTCCACTCTGTTTCCTGAATTTGGGGCAGCAAAGTCTGCAGCTTTAAAAGGAAAGGGGACAGATGGGGTTGATCATGGGAGAGAGGGAGGTGTGCTCCTGTGATGAGATGACACCAGCACGTCTGGAATAGGCAAGATGGGGACCTCAGCAGGTTTTCCAACCAGGGAGGCTGGTCATTATGACTCAGCAGGAGTGAGGGCCTGTGACCAGAGACATCCATTTATATCCTGATGGGGGCGGGCGGTGTGGAGAGGAACTGAGAAGCCTCCAGTCAGAGAGGAAGAAATGTATGTATGCCCTGTTTCTGTAAGCCTTATGATGTAGTAAAGAATCATTTCTCTTCCTCCAAAGCAATCTCTGGAGTTAGGATTCTGGCAAGAAAGTGACTGACCACCGTGCGTCTGCATGTTGGAAGATCCTTCTGACAGGGAAGCGACACCATATTGCTTACTCATAAAAATTTTGGTGTGGCTGTCGTGACCGTCTTGAACGGGTCCGTTAGAATGATTGTTCAGCAACACACAGGCCCCACTGAATGCATGAATGAATTAATAATTTTAAGTAAATTTCTGGTTTTTTTAAAAAAGGTATAATTGACATATAACATTATGTTAGTTTCAAGTATACAACATAATGATTTAATACTTGTATGTGTTGCATAATGATCACATACAATAAGTCTAGTCTAGTTAACATCTATCACTGTACATGGTAAAAAAAATTTTTCCTTGTGATGAGAACTTTTAAGATCTACTCTTTTAAGGAACTTTCAAATATGCAATACAGTATTATTAACTACAGTCACCATGCTGTGCATCATGTCCCCAGGACTTCTTTAGCTTTTAACTAGAAATTTTGACCCCTTTCACCTACCAAATTAATTTATAATCGATCGTTGTTCCTATAGAAACTCAAAGTAAAAGTACAGCAGGGCCAAACATTGTCAGTAGATGCTAAGTTACCCACAGAGCAAAGTCCCAGAGATCACAAGAAAATCAGAGATACAGGCTGAGCATTTCTCTTCCTGGTTCCCCTGCCCGCCTCTGCTCAGCCAGAGCCTTTCTGCTTGGCACTAACACTTTTCCAGAAAACTTGATCTCTTTTTTACTTAAAAGACCTCCCTTCCCCGGAAGACGATTCCACAAATAACCACTCCAAGGCTTAGCAACTCTCAGGTCAGGAAATCCTCCCTTGCCCCAAACCTGTGTGTGTAGCAAGAGGGATTTATTTAGATTTAAGCCCGTTTACTTTCGTTTTGGCCCCTTGTTGACGGAACAGCTGTTCACGAGGCTGTGCCATCAGCATCTGTTCTGTTGCTGAGGTCCAGAAGGGCTAGTGCCAGGGTAATTTTTCTTTCCTCCTACACTGGAGAACCTCTCCAAAGGAAGGTTTGAAGTGGGATGACGGACATCTTTGCAAGTCACACAGCCCAGCTGCAGGCTGCCTTAGTACTCATGGAGACCTACAGTGTCTATTACCTCTTACATGTTTTATGATCGCCTTAAGGTACTCCTCTGGAAATAGCCTCTTCTTCATAGCCCCCGTACATCTTCCTCTGTGTATCTGCGTCCGAAACCAAACGCTTGTCTACAATGCTTTCCTTCCAGGCTTAGGATGCAGTCTTGGCTCAATGTGGACCCTGCGTCGCTGGAAAAGGCTCCATAGTCATTATCTCTGGGCCCACAGCGCCACCCGGTGGCAAGTGTAGATTCAACTAGCCTCAGCTTCCTAACAGTTTCCTTCGTCCGGGGTAGGATTTGAGTTCTTTTTGGGGTTTCAGCTGGCTCAGTGAACCCATTAACCGGAACTTCTCTCCACTTTACAGGTGGCTATGAGAGGTTTTCCTCCGAGTACCCAGAATTCTGTTCCAAAACCAAGGCCCTGGCTGCTATCTCGCCCGCTGTGCCCCCGAGCACGGTGGAGTCCTTGGACCTGGGCTGCAGTTCCTGTGGAACCCCACTACACGACCAGGTGTGTGCGGAGGGTTTTTTTCAGAGTCTGCTTTTCAGAGGCTGTAGTTGCAGTGCTTCAATTTAAGGACAATGTAGTGAACCCTGACTGGCATGGGATATAAGGAAGGTTAGGAGTAAATTCTTTTTATTCCTTGGGACCCTTCCCTTTCCCTCTCTTCTTACCCCATTTAGGAAAAAAAATATATAAAAGCAAAACTCCCTGCTTAGCCTCTAGAGTTATGTGCAGACGAACGAGGCCTGCTGAGGCCGGAAGTGTGTGGCCTGCCCTTTAGGAAACTGAGAGAACACCCTTTGAAAGAGTGGCCTGTGGACCCCAGCCCCAGCCGAACAGCCAGGTTGTCCTCATTTAGAGCCAGTTATAAATGCCAAATAGACATAAATGATCAGCCAACGCTCCCCCAAGAAAACCAGCTTAAGCTGCTACATTTCTTACAAGCCCACCCCTTCCAGCCCTTTTGTTTAGACGAAGGGGGTGCATTTATGGGCTCCAGCCACTCTGCTTCCTAAATCCCAGATCATTCTAGTTGACTCAGAAAATCATCATTACTTTAAGCCAAGGTTACTTAATTTTGCCAAAATCCCTCCTCTTTGTGAGGCTGCCGTGGCATCTGTTTTTGATGTACCAAGTAAAGACATAATCCGACCAAGTAAGCCCCTAAACCACACAACAGGTAGCTTGGTGATTAGCAGGTGTAAATTTTTAATGTTACCAACGGGTGCCGCAAATCAGCATTGTGTCTGCCACTCCATTTATCACGGGACGTGGGCTGCTTGAACAAGACTTCACCTGTCCTGGCTTCTCTGTCCACAGCAGAGTGGGGGATAAAGGCTAGAGAACGCCCATCGAAGACACTGCTCCCTCCAGGAGCCCCAGCGGGATAAGGGGAAACCTGGAAGGGCTGTGTCCACAGGCATTCCCCCCAGGGCCTGTGAAAACCACCTCTCTGGGTCCTAAGCACCCCGGCTCTTTTGCTGGCTTCCTTACACTCATGACGTTGGGGGCCTTTGTTTTCCCTCGCTTGTGCAGGGCGGTCCTGTGGAGATCCTCCCTTTTCTCTACCTCGGCAGTGCCTATCATGCTGCCCGGAGAGACATGCTGGATGCCCTGGGGATCACAGCCCTGTTGAATGTCTCCTCTGACTGCCCAAACCACTTTGAAGGACACTATCAGTACAAGTGCATCCCGGTGGAAGACAACCACAAGGCCGACATCAGCTCCTGGTTCATGGAAGCCATTGAGTACATCGGTAGGTGGACCCTGGCTGGGGACTGGGTCTCAGGCCGAATGGGGAGGATGAGAGGGACCACTTGGAACTTGTGTGCTGAAGGAGCAAAGGATTTAGGAGGCCCGTACCCAGGCGTACTCTTTCCCTCTTCCTCGGTAGGAAGTCTTACGGGTTAGATGGTTTGTTGGGCAGGGATAAGAAGACTCCCTCCTACCCCAGGGCTGTTGGCTTATAGAGCCAATAACCTTTTCCTTGCACGTCTCGGATGTCCAGATAAGGCTTGGGGGATGGGGAGAAAGACAAAGAAAGGAACAATTGAGTCATTGTTTCTATTTCTGCAAATGGAAATTCTTAAATGTACGTTGGGATTTAACTGGCTTTAGCGCGTTTTTTCCCAAGTGCAGTGCGTGGGGTTTCGTTAAGTCTCAAAACACCCATTCTACGGTGGAATCCTACAGGCCCTCCTACGTGGGTTTCTTCCCACCCCTCCTCAGCGGGGTTATTCTTTCAGTGGGAATGACCCATCCTCCAACACCTCTCCAATTCTCCCTCCCTCCCCCACTCCTGCCCCGGCCAGCTCTGGCTTAGACCGCCTGCCCTGGTGTTTGGGGCAGGATTGGAGCTGCTGACGGAGGGGGCCACTGATGGTGTCGCGTTCTCTGCCCCAGATGCGGTGAAGGAGTGCCGCGGGCGCGTGCTGGTGCACTGCCAGGCCGGCATCTCGCGCTCCGCCACCATCTGCCTGGCCTACCTGATGATGAAGAAGCGGGTGAGGCTGGAGGAGGCCTTCGAGTTCGTCAAGCAGCGGCGGAGCATCATCTCGCCCAACTTCAGCTTCATGGGGCAGCTGCTGCAGTTCGAGTCGCAGGTGCTGGCCACGTCCTGCGCGGTGGAGGCCGCCAGCCCGTCCGGGCCCCTGCGGGAGCGGGGCAAGGCCACCCCGACGCCCACCTCGCAGTTCGTCTTCAGCTTCCCGGTCTCGGTGGGTGTGCACGCGGCGCCCAGCAGCCTGCCCTACCTGCACAGCCCCATCACCACCTCCCCCAGCTGCTAGGGCCGCTCCGGGAACCCCCCAAACCAGGGGCCTTCAGCAAAGGGTGTGGGGCCGCGGTGGGCAGCGAGGCGGGACTGACCAGCGAGGGGCAGGCGACCAAGCCCCTTCCCATCCATTTCTCTTCGGCCTACGACCGGGCTGCCAGAATGGCAATAAGGACTTTGAATACATATTAAAGCAAACAAACAAACCCCTCCAACTTAGAGCAATAATGGCTGCCTCCGCGGGCAGGGAAGACCTTGGTTTGATTTGTGTGTCGGTTTTACTTTTCAGATAGGAATTTCTTACCTCATTTTTTTTAAGAAGTAAGGCTTGAAGTTACGAAACCCACAGGTCCTGGCAAATGTGCCCACCCTGTTTTATTAAGTGGGGGGCGGGAGGGAGGGAGGGAGGGAAAGGGGCAAGAAGAAAACAAGTTTGCCAGAAGTGCCTGGTTCCCTGTGCTTGGCCCTTTTTATTGTAGTTACAAGAATTAAAAAGAAAAAAAAGTCTCTTAGGACATGGTTTTCCTTACTAAGTCACCAACGAGTGAATAATTATGCGTAATAATAGATAAACGTATTTATTAAGAATTTCCTCGGAGTTCGTAAATACAAGGAGTCTAGTGACTGACTTTAGAATATATGTTGATGTGGACTGGAGCACAGTAGCATGCTAATGTCAAAGCGGTCAGGGAATAAGTGGTACCTGGTAGGGCTGGAGGAGTTAGCGTGATGGTCACTTGTACTTGCCACCGAGAAGTAGGCAGAGTGGGGTGGGAGGAGGAAGAAAGAAAGGGGACTGCTTTTTAATTACTTTCCAAGCTGGTTCCTGGGCACATGGACCACTGAAGTGATTTTAAACCACAATACAGCCTTTTCTCTCTGATTCTCAATAATTCAGTTTGGCAGTGAGAGCATTTTTCTCATAGACTTGCCTGAGGACTTGTATATCAGCTGTGACAAATGCCATATCATATTAGGTGCTCCTGAAAAATTGGGTGCAATTCAGATTTTCCTACAGTGAATCATCTGGCAAGGTCATTAGGGAAACCAGCTAACTAGAGGACAGACCTGAAATTAATCCTTTTGTAAGTGGAAGCACCATCTTTTCTCTTTTGCATAAATTGGAGTTTTTAATTTCAGGGGATTACTTGGAATGAAGTATGCCAACGAATTCTTTGTGTTCTTAAAATTCCTGGTTCAGGCGAATAATTTTAAAGGCCTTCTTTTGAATAGAAAGAGAGAAGTGAACACATTTCGGGTCTCACTGAAGTCTGGAATGGCAAGAGACCGTGAGTGGGGAGTCAGGGAAGACTCTTTGCTTGGGAGCTGGCCTCTGGGCTTCTGTGACAGGCATCATGGGCACTTGGGTGCCATTTTAGAATCCTTTCTTGGGCTAATGCCATTTTAAGGGGCCTTTCCAAATGAAGGAATGGCTTCGGGAGAAAGAAGGATGTTTCTGTGGGTTGGGCTTGGGAGGGAGGGTGAAGGGAACAGCTACGTGTTATTTTGTTTGTAATATTGTGGAACAGTGTTGTTATGGAGTGCCCGATTAGAGGTAATTGCAAATTTATCTAGAAATGAGAGCATGTTTTCTTTGTGTGTGTTTTTTTCCTTTGTGTTTTTTAGGCCCTTTGAGAGTCTAGATCTAAATGAACATTCTCGCTCACCCATAAACAACTTTTCAGCCTCAGTGTCAGAATAGTGTTGATATGCTCTTTCTCATCCGGGCAATCCAGACGGGACCTGGTTCGTTACATTTCCTTCCATAAACATGAACCTGTGTTGTCATCGTTCATCCTGTCTTTGTCAAGTCCTGTTTTTAGGTGATGCCAGAGTTCTTGCTTCTCATTTTTAGGAAAGCCTGAGGCTCCCTCCTTCCCCAGAAGTTGCTTGGCTGAATAGTTAGGGGTGAGGCATGGAGGGTTTGGGGTTCCTGGACATTGGAACTATATACAGTACATTTGGACGTTCCTAACTTTTCCTTGATTCCTGGAAGTCGCTTCATGTTTTGTGATAAACGAGGTCAACCGGGTTCTACAGCTGAAAAAGCTTTAGGTGTTAACAGCAAGTAGGCCTGGGAGGAGGGGCTGCTTGAGGGGGTAGGGAAAGTAGCTTGGAACAGATTCACTTTTTCTTGAGTGTACATTTGCCGATACCTATGTATCCTGCTTTCCCAGACTGGATTCCAACCACACGGACAGTCAGAGCTCAGGACCGACCCCAGGCATGTCTTCCCCTGCTTTCTGGTTCAAGTCTCCTGGCACAGTGTCGGACTGCTATTTATAAAGCCATTTTCTTTGTACTTGATAACAACATGAATCCCAAAACTTTTGGAAATATAATAGGAAATTGGCTTGATTGGAAAAGGGGGGTTTTGTTTGTTATTCTCCCATCAGAAGGCATTTTGATGACTTGGAATAGCTCTAATGAAGGCACCACCATGGGGTCGGTCCAAATGGCCAATGGGTTTCAATAGAAATCCTTCCCCTAACATGTTTTTGGTGATGCGAAATTTCTGTACTGGCCAGAAATCGTTGCCACTTTCACTGATTGTCAGCTGAGCTGTTGGCACAAAAGACAGTAGACTCTGTATCTTCTATGGAGACTAAGGAGTGCTTTCAGTTCCCTTCGGGAGTCTTGTGTGAACCAAGGGTGTTCGTGTGGCATTAAGGGCAATGAACTTGACTTTCCCGCAGAGCAGTAGTAGGCTAAAGTCATCGTGAGCAGGTGGCCAGGAGCTCCCACTTCAGTCATTTCCTCCTGAGGCCATTGTCCTCAGGTGCTTATTCCAAGTGGATTCTAGGCAGTTTTTAACAAAATTGGAAGACAGGAGAAAAAAATTTAAATCCTTGGGAAGGTGGACAGAGGGAGGTAGGATGGTTGATGCAAAGAGAAGAGGAGGGGCTGTTAAAGTGGGAGTTGGCCACCAAGCCCATAGTGTTAAAGCACTGGTCACCTAGGCTGCTCATAACACCGATTGGAGAGCTTTGAAAATCCTGCCACCAGGGTGTCCCAGACCAACAAAACCAGGATTCTGGAGGAGGGACCCAGGCATCAACATGTTCCAAACTCCCCAAGTGTTTTCCATATATCACCAAGTTGGGAAGCTGCTTTCTGGATGGCAAGGTGCTGTTGGAAGCTGGGTCTCGATACTAGAGCTAGCTCGTCTCACAGAGACCGCAGCTGGTGGGCTTGTCACTGACCCAGCATGTCTCGCTGCCAATTCCAGCCGGCTGAGGGACAAGATGCTTTCTCTCAGGAGCTCAAGGAGCACATGACCTGAACCGGGCAAGCTTTATGCTCCTTGAAGGTCAGCAGATCTGTGGAGCACTGTTAAAGAACTGAATACAGTGTCTCCATGTCGATGTTTTTCCTTGAAAGTCTCCTTGTCTGTCAAGAAGGATGGAGAGTTTCACCTCTTTGAAGACACTTCTCCCCCAGGAGCACAGGAGCAACCTGTCCTTCCTTAGAGTTTATGAGTCACACCAGGAAGAGTCTTCGTCAAGACAGCAATGCAATACATGTAACTTCTGTAAATAGCCCCATCTTTCAGAGTGATGTCATTTCTACATTTGATATGCTTGTATTTCTGTAGGATGTATATAGTTAAAGGGATTTTTTTGTTTCTTTTTTTTTGGAAAGTCAACATGTCTGTTTTTATTTATTGCTTGAAAAAGATCATTTGACGAAAAATAAATACATTTTCAACCATCTCTGGCTTGGTTTATTCTTTCCATGAAAACTGTGCTGCTACGGTGACTTGGAAGGGGAGGAAAGACTATGGGTCATTAAATATAATCTTGTGCACTTATTAACATCTACAGCGGAGACCGGCTCCCTTAACACCACTCTAGGATGGTGACAGGAGAAGGCTGATAGGAATCTCTAAAAACCTGATTTCCCTAGGCAGAGAGAGACCAACAAAAAAAATTGAATGATAAACAGGGAGTGTTCTTCATCTGAGAATCTACTTTGTGCCCCCACACGGGGTGGAGCAATGAGGATGGCCCCTCAGTGGGGAGGTCAGCCTTAGACAGCCTGAGCGCCAGTGATGAGGGCTGTAACAGGCATGTGTAGGAATGCTGGACTCCTGTCCGGTTGATAATGTTGTTCCCAAGCCAATTTGCATCACCACTTTGGTGGCGATTATACAACTCTTAAATTTAGTAAATTCACTAACAATCATTGAATGGTACACTTAAAATGGGAAAGTTTTGTGGTATGTAAATTATACTCCAGTAAAGCTGTTCAGTGATTAATAATGTGAAAACATGCTCACTGCCAACAAATTCAAATAACACAAATACATCAAATAAAAACTGTAAGTTCCTCACCATATCCCTGCCCTATATCCCATTTTACTTTAGTAACCCAAACGAGCAGTTTGGTGTAATTACTTTGAGACTTTTTTTTTTTTTGCATTTATAAATTTATGTGTTTGTCAGGATAATATTTTAGACATTCGCCAGGATCTTTTCCATGTGGAGTCCATGTTACTTCTGCCCTGCCCTCAATTTGATCAGTTTACCACCCCAAGTTAGGGATGGCACTGGAAAACGCAGAAACATAACACATTCTTGTCTCTCGAGCTGCAAAGGCACACAGCACAAAGCAGTGGAATTGGGGACAGGTGTGTGCGCTCAGTCAGCCCCTCCTGTGCTAGGCGATGGGGGTGCACACACGGGAACCTGTGGCCTGGCCTGCTTTTCATTTCACAGCACATGCTGGAGGTGCTCCTTATCCTGACGATTCTGCCTCACCCTTTTTAACGGCTACATAATATTTTATAATATGGACAAATTTCTTATTTGTGAATGGGTGTAATTTCACTATTTCTTCTTTAGAATGATATAGGAGAGTGTTTCTTACTGTCTAAGTAGCTAAGTTTTTTGTCGTTTGTTTTAATTATTCTATGATTGTTAATGGTTTCATTGCACTGTGGTCAAAGAGGGAAAGTTTTATGTATTTGTTAATATAAAGTTAGTTAAGTATGACATTCGATACTCTGGTATTTTTATTTATTATTCATCAGTTTCTTAGAGGAATATAGTAAAAATGTGAGGAGGATTTGACAAAGTAGTGAGAGGTTTTAAGTTTTCACTTTATATGTTTTGACGCTGCATTGTGTATGCAAGGAGTTAGGATCGTTATGGCTTCTTGTGGCTCCTAGGTGATGTTTCTCTTTGTTCCATTCTGCTTTGGAATCGTTAATACCATTTCTACATTCCTTTAGTTACTACTTGCCTGATGTGTCTCTATATGCCTCCTTTTCATTTTAAGTGGCAGTTGGGGATTTATCTTTCAATCATAGAGAACACTTGACCATTTAATAGAAATATGACTATAGAACAGGTTGAATTCTGTAATTAGGACAAAAGTTGACTTTGGATATTTGTTCATAACAATGTAACTGCATCTGATATATAACCTATTGTTTTGAGTAGACACAGCAAGAGGCAGCAAAGAGAAACATTTCCCTCAGTCTTCTTCATTTCTACCTTCCAGCTGATATGATTCTCTTCCAACAGTCTGAGCAAATGGGCAAAATCAGAGAGGCACTAGCAGGATCACATGCTTACAGTTTTGTCATTATCATCACAACTGCTTTTTTTCATTTCTAAGATGACTGCTCCTGCTTTAAGTTCTCAAACTGATGAAAGCATTCACCTGGAAATCAGACTCTAAATTTAGAGAAGAGGCCTCGAATTTCTGAGCCACATGATTAAAAAAAATTATTATTTTTTCAATTTTTTTCTTTCCCATAGTAAAATAGCTTTACTAAAAAATTCAAGTGCATCAGAGCACTGGAAACCAAAAAAATCTACCGAAATTCTATATCTCTGAAACAACCACCCTCAATATTCCATGACCATCTTTTTATATATGTATATATGTGTATGAGTGTATATATACACATAGACATCAACACATACAACACAGGCTTTGATGTTCTATTTCACAAAGAATCATGACAGTTATATATTCTTGTGGCTTATAGGTGATGTGATGTTTCTTTGTTCCATATTTTAGACAGGTATAAATGTAAATATGCATATACACACATATAAAACATACATACAGTATTTCTTTCAAAAATGTCAGATACACTGTTAAAAAATACTTTCTTTTGACTCACCTCCTTCCCTCCCTCCATGAGATCCTGCAAACAACCATCGTTAACAACAATGTGCCCTTCTATAGCTCTCCATGCTCAGTCATATACAATATAACACATTAGTACATATATATCTATACGTATAACTACATATAGGGATCTTACTTGGTATTGTTTGCTCTGTAAAAACAAGACCGTACAATATGCAATTTGCTATATGTGGCTTTCTTCCATATATTACGGAAATCCCTCCAAGTCAAATGATGGATGATCTAATTTACTCCTAATTTTTAGTCCTTTACATAGATAATTTATTCATAAAGATCAAATTTTTAAAAATACAAAAGTGTATATAATAAAATGTCCTCTTCTTAACTGTTTCACCTCGGCACCCAGTTTGCCCATGTTTACAAGTGTGCCAGATTTTTACGTATTCACCCAAAAGATATTCCATGCATTACAAGTACATGAAAGTGTATATATGTTTATATAATTTCTCCTTCTACCCACTGCTTTTTTACCCACTAACGCTTTGTTATAAAACTTCTAGAGTTTTGTCATTCTGATAAATAACTTGCATTAACTTCTTTTAACTTGCATTTCTCTTATGAGATTGAGTTTTATATATTGAAAAATCATTTGCATTTTTTCTATAAACTGTGTTCATAACTTCTGATTTTCTTTTTTTATCTTACAGATTTTCAGGAACTCTTCCTGTATGAAAGCGATTAGCTCCTGTTTATAGTAAGACTTGCAAATACTTCCCCCAGTTTGTCATTTGTTTTTTGACTTTGCTTATGTTTTTTAAACAAGGATTTGTTAGAGTCCCTGGCTTTCAGTTCTTTTGGATATATACTATCCTGTCTTATTTTAAAGAATATTTAGACAGAGGACAAAGCTGCTCACCTTGCTGCTCAGCCCCCACTGCTGTGCAAGAAAACATCAGTTCTTCTTCAGTGTAATACACTGAGTGAGTGCATGGGAGAAGGGCTCCCCCAGCTAACTGCTCCCTTCGTAATTCTGGGTGGCTCCAAGTGCAAAGGGGAGGTGACATAAAGAATATTTGCTCTCCCTCCCTGTTTTCCTCAGTTTCAAACGAATTAAAAAGACTAGGATACCTTAATACACATTTGCACTTTTCACCTCCTTGAAGTCATAGGAGTTAAGGTCAAACTATTTTTATTTATTTAATATTTATTTCTTTGCGTGTAGCTCTGTGTTTCCTCTCTCAACTAAAAGAGGAAATATCTATGTATATACTTTGCTTGTACCTTTCTACCTTTATCTTTCTTTTTTAAAAAAACAGACAATTTTTTAGAGCACTTTTAGTTTCACAGCAAAATCGAGCAGAAAGTATAGAGATTTCTCATATACTTCTTGTCCCCACACACGCATAGCCTCCCTGTTATCAACCCCGGCACCGGAGCGGTACATTTGTTACAGCTGATGGACCTACATTAACACATCATAATCACACGTCGTGCACAGTTTACATTAGGGTTCATTCTTGGTGTTGTACATTCTATGGGTTTTGATAAGTGTATAGTGACATGTATTCACCATCACCGTATCACAGAGTATTTTCACTGCTCTAAAAATCCTCTGTGCTTCCCCTCTTCATCCCTCTCTTCCCATCTAACCCCTGGCAACTACTGATCTTTTAACTGTCTCCATAGTTTTGCTTTTTCCAGGATGTCATATAGTTGGAATCGTACAGTATGAAGCCTTTTCAGATTGGCTTCTTTCACTTAGTAATATGCATTCACGTTTTCTCCATGTCGTTTCATGGCTTGATAGCTCATTTCTCTTTAGCACTGAACAATACTACATTGCCTGGATGTAGGACAGTTTATCCATTCACCTACTGAAGGGCATGTTGGTTGCTTCCAAGTTTTGGCAATTACAAATAAAGCTGCTATAAACCTCTGCGTGCAGGTTTTTGTGTGGACATAAGTTTTCAACTTCTTTAGGTAAATACCAAGCAGCGTGCTTGCTGGATAGTACGGTAAGAATATATTTAGTTTTGTAAGAAACTGCCAGGCTGTATTCCAAAGTGGCTGGACCATTTTGCACTTCTATCAGCCATTAGTGACAGTTTCTGTTGCTCCACATCCTTACCAGCATTTGGTGTTGTCAGTGTTCCAGATTTTGGCCATTCTTGTAGGTGTATATTGAATGGTATCATTTTTTAAAATATGGGAAGTGAATTTCCATTTAAAAAGAAAACAATTAGGGGGTTAGGAAGTTGTGCTTCTTGCCCAGAATTTTATAATTCGGGAGTGCTAAAGGCATAATTTGAATGAATTTTATTTAAACGGAAATCACCTGTTGCAACCGTAACATATCTGCTCCATATTTATTGAGAAAACATGTTTTTTTAAAAAATAAAATACTGGTTGTTAATAAGATCTCAACTCTTCAGTCTCATTCTACCCACAAGCTCATTGTTTTAATTTGCAATTACCTGATGACATATGATGTTGAGCATCTTTTCATATGCTTATTCGCTGTTTATCTTCTTTGGTGAAATGTCTGTTCAGGTTCAGCCTTAATTTTTACTTGGGTTGTTAATTTTTTTAATATTGAGTTTTAAAGAGTTTTTTGGTCTATTTTGGACAGCAGTTCTTCATCTAACATTTCTTTTGCAGTATTTTCTTCCCGTCTGTGTCTTGTCTTCTCATTTTCTCCAGTGTCTTTCAGAGAACAGAAGTTTTTAACTTTAAGGAAGTTTAAGCTTATCAGTTTCTGTCGTGGGCCATGCCTTTGGTGTTGTATTTTAAAAAGTCATTGTGGTATGGAGTCTCTAGTTCTGCAGGTAAGGAGCTCAAAAGTTGCCATTTTGTCCTAAGAACATGTAAAAGGCTGAACGGAGTGAAAAATCAACTTTCTAGGCTACAAAATAGAGGCGAGGTCACAGGGAAAACCGCTGTCCCTAAGATGGGAGAGACGGACTGACAGGTAAATACTGAGAATAACAATTTCTTAGAGTTGAGACTCACGAGCGGAAACTGCTGTGGGAACCAGAGCTGGGTAGGAAAACCAGAATTGTAATTGATGAATTGCAGGAGGCTCAGTATGGAGAACTCAGAGTTAAAAACTCCAGGGGACCCAGTTAAAGGGAGCCACTACAATTCTACTCAATTTATTTCCAGGATCTTAAAGAGGTTTCCACAGTAAATACTGGAGAAAAATCTGCTTGTGCTTCTGGCAGGGGGTGGAGAAAGGAACCATGTTGAAACCCTCCAGAGCACTCTGTTCTTACTAAGCCCTGCCCTTGGAGAACTAGTAAACTGGAGCGTAAACCGGCAGCTGCTCATTCTGTGTCTTGAAGGTCCAGGTCCACTGCAGCACCCTGGGTTCCTATCTAGCAGAAAGCTCTATTTAGTTATCATAGCAACTATGTAGTAGTAGGAGTATACCCATTTTTAAAGATGAGGTAACGAGCACAGGGAGGATAAGGAACTTCCCATGGTCACATAGCTAGTAAGTGACAGAGACAGGCTATCAATTTGGGCCAGCTGATGGCAGAGCTGGTGGTCTTAATCCTGTAGTCTTTTGGCAAGCTCATTGCACTAACAGACTATCTAGTCACCTAAACTTCTGTTATACTTCCATTTTTTTCCCCTAGGACCCCCCAAAACATCTGATTTATATCATCATAACCATTTTCCAAATATTCCTATTAAATAACTATTTAGCAGTTTTCCTACTTGGTAGATAGAAAAGTAGAGACATACGGCCCTCACAGAAATTCTGTGGAATTGTGAAACTATTTAGTGGTACATGGCAGTCAAGGTTTGACAGCCCTACAGACCTCCAGTGAATCACATCCATGGTTATCTTATACTTTTATTACTTTTCTTACATACGCCTGATTTGCAAGCAGAATTACAAAAGTAAAGATGAATAGATTTACTTTACAAATCATCCCTTGGCCCAGAAAAGTATGCCAAGAATCATGCAAAATGAGCATGTTACCTACATACTGTCTTACTTTTGCAAAGTTGTTTTATTAGCACTGAATGGGAACTGGTCAAATGAAGACACACACACACCAGCCGCCTCCATTTCTGCTGTTTCTAAGTACAAGTCTTCAGAGTACATGCCAACCAGAAAGCCTGGCAGCTAGGCCCCAACTTAATGGGAACAGAGAACCTTCCATTATTTTCAGTATAATGCCAGGTGCTCCAGCTTGGAGGCCCATTGTACTGTTTTATGACTATAAAATCATGAGGAAAAGTGAACCGTGCCAAATGATAAAGGTTTACAAGTGCCGAGACACTGGGTCACTGCAACCAAGGCACTTGATATAGCCGATGTCATTCAAAACCAGTTCTTTAAAATTTGCTCTCAGAAGCACCGCCCCTTCCTATTAAGAGGATTTAGTTTTCTAGCAAGTATTTTCTGCAGAAAATAAATCCAACCCCTTTTCTACACGTCCCCCAGCCCCTGATCCATGGTGGCTTCGAGCCATAAAAGCAGGCCCTGGGAATACTTCTGTATCAGGAACCAAACCAAGGTGCTAAAACTATAAGTTGTTTATTTTATATTCCACTTGCTTTTTGTGCACAGTTCAGATCATTTCTATTTTCTAAAACAGCAATAACCAAATGAGAGCATCCGAGTCCAGTGACATTTAGAATATGATCTTCTCATGAGTCACTGATGATGGAAAACCAAAGTCACTCATCTTGCTGTTTTCATTCCTGCTTAAACACTCACACACAATACATAGACACCGTGTGGTGCACATTGATTGGTACCCTGGTCTGTGATGGAAAGAATTCTGGAACATAAATTATTTCACCACTTTTGAGTCTGTTTCTTCATCTGTAAAATGGGGATTAAAATATCTATTTTGCAGGGTTGTTAGAAAATGTATACAAAGTACCTGGTTCATCACATGGACACAGTAATAGCTCTATTTGCAGGGTTGAGAGTTCATCCAAGTACTTAATTTACGTCTCCTTGAATGCAACTCTGACAATCCTTTTGACAAAAAAATTACTAAGTTCTAGCTGCTAATTTGTTATCTAATAAATCACTAGGCATGGAGAGAAGAAAAAAGAAACAATTTTCTTAGTCCTACGTGCCAGGACTGCGCTAGGCATTTAACGTTCACCGTCGCATGAGGCAGGTATCCCTGCCCTCCCGAGGTGGAAAGAGTGAGTCTCTGAGCCACAGAGGTTGGGCAGGGCCTCCGAGCTGCCCTGGGAACGTGTGAGATCTGCCTCCAAAGCACGTGCCCTTTCCAGAGACATTTCTAAAAGGAAAGTGTGCTTCTCCTGTTACTGCTGTACTTCAGTAACTCCCACGTGGGCTTAGAGGTGAGGATAAGGGCCGTCCAGCACAGATCACATGGGAGACGAGAGGGGCAGTTGTTATTTGTATCCTGACAGTCTTAGGTGAGTTGTATTAAGGTTGGTCAGGCTGCAATGAACAAACAGGAAAACGAAAACGCTTCGGAGCTAACTGCTATCCACATACAGTATACTTTAAAAATGTTTTTTTTTATTGAATATTAAACAATTACAAGTACTGTAAGTTAGACATTTAGCCAAAGCACAATTACAGGTTAAATATAATCATAAAGATGTCTTAAATAGAAACCCACCATGCAGGCAGGTTAATTTCCTTGATGCCCCCTTTTAGAAAGTAGAGGGTGACAGAGAAAAAGGTCTTTAATTCCACATGAAAGATAGTGAAGACTAGAAGAATTTACATGCTGTAAGCGATTTTCTATAACTAAACAGATAGGGTTGCCAGATTTAGTAAAATGAAACCAAGCAAAAAATTGGGATGCTCAGTTAAATTTGAATTTCAGATAATGAAGACTTCTTTTTTTTTTAATAGTAAATATGTGGCAAAAATGCATGAAACATACTTAAATGAAAAAAATTAATTACCTGAAATTAAAATTTAACTGGGTGTCTTGTATTTTATCTGGCAGTCCTACAAATAGACAAATGCAAAAAAGAAAGGAGAGGGGATTGGAACCCCCTGCAACTGGTGGGTCACACAGAGACTAAAAATAAAAACAATAACAATAATGAACCAAAGTCACTACACTGGTTACTTAACACAGACCAACATCACAATGAGAAAATACAAGTACTACAAATGCTGTTACCAGGAAACATTCTAGATTTCCTTCAAGCTGGTTTTATAAATGTTTTGGAGAAACCTTGTTGAAAAAAGTACCTTTTTAGTTTATAGGCATCAAAGACAAATATTACTACCACAAAGACAGGATGAGCTTGAAATAATGGAAGCAGAAGCAGGTATTATATGCACATGAAGAGTTTAAATATTTTGTGTAATGAATACGAGGGTTATAGAGTTAAGGTCATCTTCCAGGTCTAGGCTATTAGCCTCAAAGATTTTAGTTCTTTTGTGTTTTCTAGCTTTTCATCCTGAACCTTGGGAGGGGCACAGGAGTGTGTGAGAAACACCCCACTACCAGAGTTTAACTGCATTTCTCTGCAGACACTGCATCAACAAAGGGCTTTTGTGGCTACCTGCAGAAATAGGTAGACAAATAAAAAAATAACAAAACAATCTGAATTCTGGAGCATAAGTCTGTTTGAGACGATGGGTGGCAGGGTGGGTATGGAGATGAGAAAATGTAAAGCAGAAAAGAAAACGTGAAAGAATGAAGAGTCAAAATGCAATCATCTGAGAGTGTGAATATTATTTCAAAGGAGGTAGAACCCTCTGGCAGATGTATAAAATTGTCACACCATGAGCATATTTGGTCTTAAGAGTATATAAAATCTTTAGCTTCCTACTGCTTTTCACTTATCACCATGGTTTATATTTTACAATGATTAAAAAACGGCTGTGCGACACTCAAATTCTACACGGTATCACTTTTTGAGTTGTCGCAGCGTCCCCACATACACAAAACTTAATAGGTTTGAAATCTTTCTAGCATTTCTCCAAACCAGATGATCTGGTAGCTGGGGAATTTCAGATACAGAGAAATTCAAATGGGTTGATTATATAAGCTCCTTTGCATGTAAGGGAGCATGATCTAAGAAATATACCCTCATCAAATAAGCATAACATGTATGAAATACAGGGAGACATACCCGACTCACTGACACCTTTCAAACACTAAGAAATGGAATTACAACTTTTTGTTTGTTAGGATATAAAAGGTTAAAAAGGTTCTAATATAGTTAAGGCTTTCTTAAGAAATATTTAACTGTCTTTTAATTTCAGAATGCACAAAGTGTCTGAAGAAGCCTCACCTTTAAGGGTAGTTTTTTTGAAAAAATGCATTTCCTTTTTATACTCTAGGTATGTCCAAAGCTCAGATATCACCTTCACGATTACTTTCTTTTCCTTTCTCTGTCACTGATTTGATATCAAACAAGTTTAACTTTAGTCCACATATATATTTGACACATGAAACCTTATCTTAATGTCAGTTTTTAGTGTTCCCTGAATGACTAAAATCTTTAGCACTATGCAAGATAATTTCCCCAAAGAAAACTGTCATATCGTGAACATTTTTGGTAAGTAAGAAGGCTGTTTATCATAGATTATCATACAAATGGGATCTGGACATGCTAGAGGAAAGGTGCTTAAAACCACACACCATTCTTGTTTGAAGGACAGTTTACAGAAATGCAGAGAGTGCACATTTAAAAAGAGGGTGAGCAACGTCCAATAACCATTGTGCAATTGGGAGATGTACTGAAATAGAGAAAAACCCGGACAACTTCTTGTATTCTAATGCTGTTCTTCCAGCATACGCCAATTTTTTTTTTTTTTTGTATAAAGGCTATATTAGAATATTAATCTATATTAATCTTATTTGTCATATTTAGGCATTTCTCAGTATATACCAATGTACTTTGCTATTTTGAGAGCAAAGGGAAATTAGTCTAGCCACTAACAACCTCAAGCTCAAATGAGCACAAGGATGGTATTTCATGAAAAAATCCCAATATTGTATATTCTACTTATGTTACTGAAAAGCTAGAAATTGCAAATTCCGAGAAGGAAAAGGTAAATAAGAATCTTGGCTGTACTGGTAGTATTTTGCATAGAATTAAAACTCTGAGTTCCATGCTGTCATTTGTTAACAAAGTGGCAGAATCTTTTGAGCAGAGCACATGAGGACTAATACCTGGTTCTTGTGATATGGAAACAGAGAGGTACAGTCTCCTTTTGCAAGACTCAAAAGGAAGAAAGGAGGAAACTGAGTAGGGTCGAAGGTAATTATTGGTGTTAATTATAATTCCAGACCAGCAATCTGGGGAAAAGGGAAGGAAGCCAAGTATAAGGAGGAAGTGTCCAATCCAGAGCTCTTAGCTTATGCCTGACTCAAGTATCCAGGCTGGCCAATGCCTGGTGAACTGGAACCATCACATCCAGAAGCCCTTTGATTTTAGAACTGCATAAAGCCGGTAGAGGTGTCCAGATTCGATCTTCCATCCCAGAAGCGCCTGTTCAGAGGTCATATTGGAAGTCCTCAACTTGCTAGTGTTTCTATATAGCGCATGTACAAGAAATTAAATGGATTTTAGCCTAATTTAATGCCATGCTTTCATATTCCAAAGGGTTTTTCACACTGCTATAGATGGAAATTCCAAATGTAATCAACGTTTGCCAGCTTGAGTGAACTCCTGATGACCTTTGGTTTTCAAGTTTTCAAAAATGTATTTGGCTCCTGTGAGATATCAACGCATTCTCTTTAGCAGATGAATAATATGTACACATTCTTTCAAGAACTACTATATACTTGAATCATTACAAGACAAGAAGCACTGCAAAAGTCTTCCTTACATAGTACCTTTACTCGGCACACAGAACAACGATACATAACATTGGCAGTTTAAATATTGAACCACAGTTTAACTTCTCAAGTGTAAGGCTGAAGTTTAAAACTGGCACAACCATTAATCTAGTTAGTATGATGGAAATGACATATAACCACAGTTGGGTAGTGGCTTATCTTTTTCATGAAGCTATAAAACTTTTGGTATCTATACCATATTAACCCCTTTACTTAACGAAAAATCACAGCTGTGTTTATCATTGAAAACTATATCTAAGTGGGGAGGCAAGATATATACACTTTCACAGCTACTGATAACTACACAGATGTCAATTCTTTTAACCCATTGTTACACACAGCAAAAAAGAAGGGAAGGAGGAAAAAAACCCTCTGGATGAATATCAAACTTCGAAGCTTCATATGGAATTCTAGTGCTATTAAACAAGTAGCCAAGACACAAACACCCAGCTCGGGCCACTAAAACTTCAATAGAAGCAACAACTGAGGCTAATGTTTTATTAATTTTGAGGACCCATGCAAGATTCAGCTATAAAACTCAAACTAGTTCCTGATGCCTAGTTCTAGCATTGGATTCAAGCCAGAAAAAAAGCAAAATATAAATTTTAAGAGCCTATTCTAGAATTTTTGCATGTAACCATTTTATTTTTTAGGTGATTAAATGAGGTCACAGCTTTATCAGCCTGAATTAAATTAGTTTTCAGGACTTTAAGTTGAAATGGCAAGTTTGTGTCACACTGTTTTTCCTTATTTTTTAAACCGCATTTATTTTAGTTTTGCTTCTAAGCTGCGTAGATGCATAGCATGTCCAAGTAAATAAATTAATGCACTCAATTCAATATTCAGTTAAGGTAAAAAGGGCAGGCGTGAGAACTGTAATGGTTAATTTTTTACAAGTGTCAACGTGTACTTGGCGAACGTTGATTAAAATAAGCAGAACAAAGTAGTAATTTCATGAAGTAACAGTATGGTATTTCTCCAATTTCATTTTAGAAAAAGAGCTTTGGTTTCAAATTTTTGTTCTCCTTGTCTATGAAGCAGTTTGAAAAAAATGGTTCAAAAATTTAGTGCAGAGATCTACATAAACTATTTAAAGCACCTCACTCAAAATAAATCTCAAATCTGGAGTAAACAAAAAGTTCTTGCATTTGTGCATATCTATCTGCTAAACAATATATAAACCCTAGCTTTCTAACCCAGAGAAACAATCAAGTAATATTTTTGTAACTCCAATGAAGTTCGATCATTGACCAAATTTGGAAATAAGGCAGCTTATTTTGGAGGTGACAATTCCAGTGGTACAGATTGAGAAGTGTTTTTTCTTTGAGGAATCCCTGCAGTCCTTCTCTGCTGCAATAGTACAGAACCACAAGCTCCTCACCTGTCCTAATGCTGCTTCTCCTTTACAGCCCTCCCTAGTTGTCCCACCTCTGACTGCTATGATAGTGTCACTTAAATCTTCCCTGGCTGTGCTCCTCTTGGCTTTTCAGCACTGTTCTGAATGCCTCTGAAGCAGGCCTGTACCGGAGGGAGGAAATGGCCCTCACCGGCTTTGACTTCTCTGAACTTGGGAGCTCCTAAGTCAGGTTGATGTTTATGCCTTTCTCTTGTAAGACTGGCCAATTAATACAAGGAAACAAAAACTTGATATTTTCCCTTTCCATCTCAATTTGCGTTTATAAGTACAGATATAAAATAAATTAAAGTAAAAAAAAAAAAGTGGAAACTGAGTCTTTGCTCAGCCAGAAGCTTGGGTTGCATTGCTAATGATTTTAGTCAGTGTGACTGTGCAAAATATCCTCAAGAAGGCTCTGGCTCATTATCAAAGTAAGAAAAAAAAGAACCAAAGAAAACAAGTCAATGATGCGTGTTGAGAAAAAATTAAAAGTGAGCCCGTCATCTGTGTATTTGTTACATACACATGCCATATATAACAAAGCAAATGTAGTGTGTGAATTGTGAACATTTGGGAAAGTATTGGTTACATTTTCTTTTTTTCCCATTTCTAAGTCTAGATCAAAGTAATCTTATTTTAGAAATGGATAATTGCAATGAAAGTGAGCCTGAGATATATTAAAAGGCCGCCCCTGTAAACATTTCCTCAAAGGGAACAGTAGCAGTTGAGTATGTATCAGTTACTCATACTATATTCATCACTATAGCAATGCTTCATAAAAGAGACAAACAGCTTATTCTAGGCTGTCAGGGATTTATAGAATATTGATTTTGTTGGAAACAATCCATTGTAATCCAGTCCCAGATTTAAATTCGATCTGGCCGTTACTGGTAGGCATTCACTAGGTCTTCTGCTCTGCAGCTGTCGCAGTCTGTGAAGGAGCGTCAGGCTTCATGATCTGGTATGTGATGAGATACTCTGGGTATGCCTGGAAAGGACAGGAAGAACACAGGTCACCCTTTTGGCAGCTGCCATATTAAAGCCTTACTTAACGTGGAAGCCTCAGAGGCTGTTGATCCTAAGTAATATTCTACATACACTCAGGAGCCTATGGAGGCCAGCCAAGAGGTACCTGAACAATTAGAAGATCCACTTACATTGTATGTATATAAACATGTATAATCCAGTAAATTGTTAAACTGTTATTTCTATTTTCAATACTATAAATGAGTTATACTGCTGCATTCATCCCTCATTAGAGAGCCATAAACAAGAAAACTAAGTCAAGAGAAAAATAGTTTTTACCTTATCTATCATAGTGCTCAATATAGCATGTGCTCAATAAAAGTTTGTAAATAAAAGAATAATTCTGCTGAACCGATTTCAAATTAATCACAGATGATGATGTAACCCATTGTGCTGGAAGGAAGAAGGGTGGGTGTGTTGAGTCACCAATAACAGAGAGACAACGGTTTGGAGACAATTTTTAAGTCACCCAACTATGAAAGAAATTATATTTACCACAGATAAATTACAAAATACTGAAAAGTATATGGTAAAGAAAACTGAAATTACTTATAATCTCAATACCCAGATATAACTACTCATGTTTTGTTTGACTGTTTAATATTATGGAAATGCATTTTTAAAATCATAGGCATGTAAATATATTAACATTTATTAAATCATTTTTTTGGTTGAATATTAAATCATTTTTTAGGTAGTTTAAGTTTTTCATTATCACAATCAAGACAGTGATGAACATCCTTACAGGTTTGTTTTATGACTATCACTGATTATATTAATACAAATTTCTAAAAGTGGAATTACCCAAAGTGAAAGCATTTTCTCTAGAAGTCTGGAGTTTCTAATTTAAATATAAAAATTTGATAAATTTATTCTTTGGTAGTTTTAAAATTTATTTGGAAACAACTGCAAGTTTACACATTAAGTTGCAAAATTTAAAATGGTACCCCAAACACCTGTATACCCTATACTCATATCCACCTACCATCAAGGTTTTATCTCATTTGCTTTATCATGTGCATTTCCCCTTACCTCTGTATATACTAGGCAGACAGACAGAAAGACGGACAGATATTTTTTTCCTGAACCATCTGTAAGTTATATACATCATCATGGTTCCTCATCCCTAAATATGCCAGTACTTATTTCCTAAGAATAAGGATATTCTCTTACATAAGCACAGGATCAACCTTGTAATTTTGTATTGATAGAATACTTTTATCTGCCTACCATTTGCATTCCAATTTTGTCAGCTGAATAATGTCCTTTCTCTTCCACCATCAGATCTAATTTAGGAGCAGGACCTTAAGTTAGCTGTCTCATCTCTTGAATTTCAAAGCCCTTCTCTGTCTTTTATAACACTGACATTATTGAAGAATCCAATCTTCCCACATTTTTTATTAGTACAACATGCCTCATTTTGATTAGACTGAGGTTATGCATTCTTGGCTGGAATATTGCACGAATGATGATGTACCTGTCTCAGAACATCACACCTGAAGGCACATGCTATGTCTATCCTTCATTGGTGATGTTAATTTTGATCACCTAGTCAAGGTAGAGACCCCTTTCTCCAATGTATAATTAGTGTGATTTTTTTTCCCTCCAGTGTCACGAATAAAAAGACCATAAAAATATTTTTTTCCTTATCAAAATTGTCCTCTATATTTAACATCTATTGATGAATCTTGACTGATCTAATCTTTACCACAATGGCTACAAGACGATAATTTTCCAAATCCAGTGCTCCCTCCACATCTGCCATCTGCCCTTGGCTGTCTGCTATAAGCAAAGCCTACCTTTCCCCTTCACTTATCTATTTATCAGCATAGAATCATGAATTCCTATTTTTTCCAAGGGTGTAAAATTTATTACTGTACTTATTTGGTGTTCAAATTGTCCCAGATGTGGCCAGTGGGAACCTCTTCAAGCTCGCTCTGTGTCCTTGTGGCATGGCCCCAACCTTTATTTATTGATTTTTTTTTTTTTGGAGCATTTAATTAATTTGTGGCATACCTGCTGTTCCAAGCTCATCTTATTCTTATTCTGCTTCAGCCCTGGAATTAGCTGTTTTTCCAAAGCCTGGGATTCTTTTAGTGGGGAATGGTTTTAGAGACCAAGATCTGAGCTCTAGGTGTGCTCATTTGCTATTGGCGTTTCTTTGCTCTCAGCCGGCAGTGCTAAGAAATACATGCACATATATACTCATACACACACAAATGCCTAGAGTACTCTTACACACGAACCTAAACATGCATATACTTACATGTGTACACACATACATACATGTATTGGAAATGAGTTCATATCAATACCTCCAATTTCAGTCCATCCCTACAGAGTCATTCTTACCTTCCCCCATTCCATATCTGTGTGTCTCTTCTTCAACAATGAGAATGCTAGCTCTCAAAATCAACACATTTACTCATTTGCTCAGTCATATAATTTACCTAAAAGAGTTTCACCACTTTGCGCACACAACCACAATGAATAGATCTACTAAGTGGAGTTCAGGATTTGTTTGTAATCCTTCCCTCTACAATAAGATTAATGGCATATAATAAAATATTGTTTTCATAGGTTATTTGTATTTAATTTCTTCTTTCTCCTTTTTTCCCTCTTCTCGATCAGTGAAGTTAAGGTATCCATTTGAAATTCAATTAAGTTCAGACAAATTGATTTTTGTTTTTAGACAAATTGGTAGGCATTTAGCAGAACTGTGAAAGTTAAGGACTGAGTTGACAATGATAGAAAGTTTTCCTGCTTGTTCACAATTTTATTTTGGAATCACAAGCAGATGGTAGAATTTAATGTACTGTAACTTTAAGGCTTAGAAAGCTATGATTCTATGTAACTACCATGATCAAAAGTATAGATGGTTCCTGACTTATGATGGTTAGACTGACTTATGCTGGGCAGTGGCAGTAAGGCTCAGCTCCCAGTTACGGTCACGAGCGTAAACAACCGATACTCCACAGTGAACTGTGCACCAGGGTTTTTGGGATATTGCGTTTTTGCACCCCATCACATCCACAAAACACTCATCTGGGTGCCAGTGTAATTTCAGCTGTGTATGTTAATGGTAAGTACCTATGCAACCATTTGGTTTCTCACTTTCAGTACAGTGTTCAATAAGTTACATGACACATTCAATACTTTATTATAAACCAGGATTTATGCTAGATGATTTTGCTAATGTTAAGTGTTCTGAGCATGTTTAAGACAGGCTAGGCTAAGCTGTGATGTTCGGTAGGTTAGATGTATTAAATGTATTTTCAACTTATGAAATTTCCAATTTATGATGGGTTTAATGGGACGTTACCACCCTCTAAGTTGAGGAGCACCTGTAAGAGATTCAACTCATGTGACCAACCAGTGACAAGTACATCCATGAAGATCCATTCAATAGGAGCTGCTCTTAGCTCTCCACTGCCATGCTGGGCAGGAAGGATACAAAACATTAATTTAGAATAGCAGGCCTGAAGGACAGCATGAGACTCCACGCTTTTATTTCTCAGTCACCCTCATGTTCATACTGCGTTACTTGGCTGACAGAAAACTGATGGATTCTGTGTGTGAAGTGGATGTCAAATAATTCTGATATCTTCATTTTGAACTAAAGCAACCAATGGTTTCAGACCATGTGGTATAGATACTTTACTAAATAGTTTTCTTTAACTTTTATGTGGTCTCCATATTCTGTATTAACATGTTTAGTAACTTTGTTATGCTCATCTGATGAGGAAGTAACATACCTGTTCTCCTCTGTAGATGACATATTCAGCATATGCCAGCCCATTCACACTTGGTCTCCCAATAACTGAGTGATGTCCCGGAGGGGCATGAGCCATTTTCATGGTGCTGAATTGCAGAAAGGATTTTCCTAGGGTCACTCTACAGAAAAGCATTTGTCTAAAAAAAAGAGGAAAGCAATGCTGTGAGGGACACTTTAAATCTTGGACTGATATAACTGTTAGGTTCTTTGATTTTAAAAATATTTAATACAAGGTGAGCTCATTTAAATGTCATTTTCATATTTATGAATAGAAATGGGATGAGATTTGATATATTGCTTTACTATAAACAGCAGGCTCAACAGTTATACTTAAAGTTTCAAGTAGTTTTGGTGTGGTTTAGGAATCAATCACAATAGCTATCCGGGCAAGTTTTGACGGATGAAGAAAGAACACTAAAAACTGAGTTCTTGTACAGGACAGAAATGAAGTGAAGAAAATGAGCAAATGGCAGCAGCTCCTATGATATTATGATTCGGATTTATTCATTAAGAAGGAGTAAAAATTGGGATAAGATAAATAATAAGTAGATCATATACAGCAATACTTGCTTAAATTTATGAGTGGAAATTATACTACCTGGGTAAAATATGAATAGGGCAGATGTTAAATATTATAGAGAAGAAAGGTTGATAGGAAAGAAAGTATATTATAAAGAAAGTTTGCCAACCCTTAATATAAATAATAAACATTCTAACTAAACAGTAAGATTAGTCACACTGTTGAATGTAAACAGTTATTATTCACACAGTTTCAGTATGGAATTTGATCCTTGCATTGTGACTAGTCAGAGATATTATTTTGAACCAATTAAAAATTATGCCACACCCAGTGTAAATAGGTCCTGCCTGAGCTGGCTTTTTTAGTGTGATCTATCCTTTGAGATGCTGGCTCAACTGCATTCTTCTGTTGGTCCCCGAGGTAAGGGTTTTGATCTACATAAGAGGGAGCTTTTTGAGCTCCATCCCCTCATTGTGGCAGCACTATAGTATCAATGACCTCTGCCCATTCAGCTGACTGAGACCACTGTCATGGCCGGTTCAGGTCCATATGCCACAAAAAGACCGACAGTACAGGCCTCATCTCCTGCCTTCTGCTTCTTGCCCCAGGGCTTCTCTGTTGTTGCTGGAGGCAGGAGAAGCAGCAGGATCTGCCCAGCAGCCCCTGAGGCTGCAGGCTGCGATGGGCAGGTGGAAAGTACTGGCTCCTGCCTCCTCACCGGCTTGTACTGTGCACTGTGCTGCATTCTGCAGCCCAAAATAAATTGGGGTGAGGGGTGTGGGGGGTGGGGCACCAATGCCCTGTGGGGTAAATGCTAACAAGTGCAAGACAGGAGCCAGGTAGTAAATTCATCTCTCTTGAGAATGTAGTAATTCATATAGCTTCCCTAAAGATGTCCCATGACTGAGCAACCAACTGCACTTGTTCCGAAACTGTGGCCAGATGTTCGAGGCCCCTCAGTCTCTTTCTGTGCCCTTATTCTTGCTTCTCTGGGACTGCACTTGCCAAGAAACTTTTGTATGTTACATATGCTTGGGAATTTCTCTGTATTACTAATCATGGCAGCCTTAACGGAAAGAAATTTCCTTCTGGACATATGGCATCCATCTTAGAACTGCTGATGGTTACAATTTGCTCCACAATGTAACTGAGAGAGATAAGTTTTAAGGTCAACAACTATAATGAATTTCAAGGTTATATGGGTCTTTTTAAGGTTTTAACCGAATTACAAGATCTCTTATTAACCTGACTTTGCAAAAATAACACATCTAGTTACTTTAAAGAGAGATGTAATAAACTTCGATCTTTGTAAAGTAGAATTCTTTTGTATTTTTTTCTATTGGCAGGGAAGGGAATAGAGAAGAGAATATTTTTTTCACTGACTTCACAGAGAGACTATACTATTATTCTCTTCAACTTCTGAGATTTAAAATCTTATTTTAAAAGCTAATATTCATTTGTTTATTGACTCCAAAGTTATTATTCTGAAAGTTGGACTTTTGAAGGTCAATTATACATCTTGCCTTAAAACATCACTAGCAACATCAGTAGCACATTAAAGATTCTACTTGTTTATAGAAGTTGTGTCTTAGTTCCAAGTGACTGCACCTTGAAGTGCTTGTTCTGAAGAAATAATTCTTATCCTTTTCTTGTTCTGTTTCTGAAGCAAGAAAAGTAAAGCCCAGGGAAAAAAGCCAAGATGGAGGGAGTTTCAATGTCACCTATGACTGGTTGACATGTATCAGGTTTTTATTGCTACTAATATCAGCTCTGCTGTCATTGCTCTTATTAGAGCAGAGGCCGATCAGCTATTCCCACCCAATCCCCAACGTGTCTGACTTATTAGGATTAAGAATGAGGATAACCGGTGACTTCTGAACAGCCTGAAAAGCAAATGTGGTTCATGAACTTGGGACAGCAACTGTTACACGAAAGGTAAGATGCTCACCGGTGACATATATAACATGACCGGTCTTTGTGTGTGGGGCAGCCCGTTCCTCCGCCAATTCCATAAACATACTGGTTGCTTTTAGAGGAGTTTTCAGCAAAATAAATCCCAGCACCAAACATTCCTCCGATGTATGCATGTCTCTCATCAAATCCCTTATGAATAATGGCATTAATGAAAGGAGAACCTAAAAATATAAAGATAGATTAGTTTGTGAACATTTTTCCAGAATCTTGATGAGCTTTATATTATTTGCACTTGGCAGATTAATATCAAGTAATTAATACATAACTGAAGTTAATTTTATAAGATGTCTATTACAAAATTATTATCATGTACTAGAATCTTATCAAGGACCCACAGTACTCACCAAACAAAGATGTTACATGGATTTTGCAGATGGCATGAGATTTTAGAGAGCAAAGTACAATGTGGCTTTGAAAATACAGATTATTTTATACCCAATCTTTAAACAAGCAGAGATAATCTGATAAACTACAATAAACTATTTCATTCTTTAGATGGCTCAACTTGCAATTGAAGTTCTGAAACAATTTCTGATAAGTTGTTTTCATTGTACATGCCTTAGAAACCCTGTACTAGAATGTAATGCATTAAAAGCTGGTATTAACATGTAATTATTTGGAAAAATGAACCATTTTTAACACAACACTAATATAGTAAAAAATACAGGCTTTTAATTTTGTTGGACTTTGTGAAAGCCCTGAGGTGTCTATAATCACTGTCATGACACTCACCATGAAATAACATGCGCTCATTGTGATGGTTATGATTCTCCTCAGACACTTCCTTTTGTCTGTGACAGAATCGTTCCCTCAACTTTTTGTTGACAACTTTTTGAATCTTTAAGGATGAGGAAGAAAGAAGCAATTTAGTGAAATGTATGTTAATTTGCAGTTTATGATTTAAAATGAAAGGTATGCTTTCCTTTAGGAAGGTCCAATTTTTGTTCTGTTTGTTTAAGGCATTATTTAAAAATGATAAAGTTGCCAGGTCAGGATAATTCAGTTCATACACTGGCTTTCAGTGACATAATTTTTCAGTTACGGTTTCTGCTTGTTATTCTGCACCAGACCTGGCTCTTTCAGAGTCGCCCAAGGAGTTAAAAAAAATAGGTTATTCCTAGATTCCTCCCCAGAGTTGCTGAATTTTAGGATATAGGGGCCTGTAAATCTGTATTTTTCAAAAAGTTCCCTGTGTAATTCTGATGTGCACTGGTGTCATTTCCACAGGTCTCTTTACCCAAAGAGTTAAACTAGTTCTTAACAGATTTTATTCATCTTCGTGGTATCCTTTTGAAAAACGCATATAGCAGTCATCTATCCCATATTATAAATTAAGATACTGAGATTAGGAGATATATGCATTCTGATATAACCACTGACTCAATCAGATTGGAAAAATCCAGGCCTTTAATGTTACTTTGAAATGGTGATAACAAAAATTACTTTCAGCTATGGTCCGAATTTGTGGATGAGCTGGGAGTTTTATCACTGTATTTGCATCACCAATACGAGCTGAGCTAGTCTTCTGTTTGCAGCTTTGGTGTTACCTGGGTGTCTCTGTTTCGAGTGAAGTATGGTCTTGAGGGGTTAGAGATTAATTATAGTGATGAGGGTGACACCTGATTGCAGGGCAACAGGTAACTGACTATCCTTGAGTTTTTCATTGTCGATATTTGATTTGCAGGCAAAATTTTTTTCATTGTCGATATCTGATTTTCGGGCAAGCTTTGTAATCTAATTTTTACCTTGAAATTTTAAAAACTTACTCGAATGACGTTGTATCTGTTAAAGATGCCACCAGCATTACCACCATCTCTGTGCTCTCGAATTGTACTTTGCATCTGCAAGAAACAAAATAATAAACTTTCTGAAAACATGCTGGTGTATAAATTTAAAGACACTCCTTTATTTGTTTTCAACATTTCAAATCTATTACATCATTTCACTCATAAGTCTAAGATTTAGCACTTATAAATAAACAGGCGTTCACTATAAATTGATCAACAAGTTTAGTAGATAAGATTTTCTGGTGAGAATATAGTCATAAACATAAACATTTAAATTCTGCATTTTATTTTTATTTCTTAATAAAAGCTTTGGATGACTTTTTCTTTAAAAACAATGAGGAAACATAAAATATCACGTGAAGTCATCTACATTACTATTTTATGTTACTGAGAATGGAAGCAGCGTTGTGATTACATCAAACTAAAACTTCTCATATTCGATTAATACCCTACTGGACAAATGCTAAAAATAAATGCAAAGAATTTCTCATAATCAATAAACTTCTGCTCCTTAGATGAAATATTCCATATTATCTCTTCAATTTGGGATCTCAAAGTGTATCTACACAGATCAGGGGAAGTTGAATATAACATATTACTACATGGAATAACTTCCTTCTGAATACTGCTCATCCTTCTTCTACTTTCCAAATTAAAACAAATTATTATGAAAAAGTAAAATGTTTTAAAGATCTAAATTTCTCATAAAATTGACTCAGAGTTAATTCTCTAATTCACCATTCCATACGTGAAGTTATTCATCACATTTTGACATTATTATCAGAATCTGCTAACTACTAGGAGACGATTAGGCAATAACACACCAGAAGACATGATGGTTTCCTGAAAAACTGGCTATGAGCTAAGATACTACCTTAAGGTAATTGTCCTGAGTTCCCAGAATGACAATGATATGAGCATTAATTAAAAAGCAGAAATAAACAAAAAACGTAGGCATTCCTTGCTATGCAAAATAATACCAGTAGGCACTCTGTTTATTATGTTTCAGAAGTGAGGCAGAAGCCATCAGTAGAGAAGGAATCTGTATGGCTTCTGTCTACCAGGAGGTTCATACAAATTGCCTTCCTATGGTGCTTTAAAATCATCGTGACTAGAGAGATGAAAGGTGACTCAGAGAGGAAAGGGAAGAATGACTCAAATTTCCCAAACGTACATGAAAATTAGGCATGAAATTCTATAATCGTGAGGCAAGAGTCTCATTCCATATTATTCTTAGATAGCATTTTAACAATATAAAAAGAAATATTGTTCTAATAGGGTCCTTACTTAAATGAGTTTCAAGAAAGTCTCCAGAACAAAAAGAGATCTAAATCATCCATTGAAAACCTTAGGCTTATGATATGAAAACCATGTGGCACAGTTCTAATTCATAGTCCTACTTTAAATTTGGCAATATTCCTCCACAATGGTTATGCGATAGGATAATAGATAGGCAAGTGACCATAAGTAAAAGTAAGACAAGCTTACCTCTCTTGGAAAAACAGGTTTAACCATAGATTTCAGGAAATGATAACTAAAAAAAAAATTTTTTTTTGATAACTAAAAATTTTGATGTACATTACCTCCTCTTCTACTGACTGATATTCCTTGTCCTCTGGAGCAAGATCTAGCAAAATAGTTCCCTGATTAACACAGTGAAAAGTCAAATAAGGGTTGGTGCCTGCAGGAAAGAAAAATTAACATAGTTAACATAAGTCTTACCATTCAAGCTCTATCTTAGGAAAAACTTTGTCATAAAGAATTGATTTTTGGAACAAGTCTAAACTATTTGAAGTTGGAACTTAATGTATAAGGTTATATTAAACAAGTACATCCAAAGACATGGGAAGTAATGGAGATGTGCTTGGGGATCAATTAGAGTTCCTTATACATACAGCAGGGCTCAACAATTAATTGTTGAACTAAATTAAATCATGAACAGATATGAAGCTACAGTTGATACAAAAAAGAAGCACACTGTAATTATAATGTAGTTGGATCTAAAATATAAGAAGTATCCTTTTCTGAAAACTGTGAGATGGTTTCAAATGGTCCCTTACAATAAGTTTAAAATACATTATTCTTGTTAATTTCACTATCTTTGTTCATTTAATACAGATAAGTAAGCAAGACTCCAGCTCAGAACTTCCTAACCTTTAGTTTCATGTCACTCTTGTAATTTTATTAGCTTCGTTTGACTAATTCAAGATGTTTCTTTTCTCTCTTCTTGCTTTCCCATAGTGGATGCACTTCTAACAAAGAGAGAAATGATAAACATGGAGGCATACAAAGGAGAAAGATAGGAGGCTTGTAATAGCAAAGTATGATGGAAAAAGACTAAGCTGATAGTTCTAAGGGAGGGAAAAAGGTTCAAGATGAAGTAAGAGAGAAAGGTCAGATTATGAAAAGCCATGTTATGAATGTCTGATTTTATCCTAAAAGCAACAGGATTCTATCGAAGGGTTTTAAGCAATGAAATGATGTGATCATTTGGTCATACTGAAAGGAGTCTCTGGTTACAGTGGAGGGAAGGTACTGGACGGGAAGCAAAGGTGAAGTTCAGAGATAAGCTGGAAAGTGGTTGTGAGATTCCAGGAGAAAAATGATGGTGACTTGGATTAGGTGACAGCAGCAGAAAAGGGCAGAAGTGTAAATTCCAGAGATATTTAGGGCATAAACTGTCGGGAGAGAGGCAAGAATGACTCAAATTTCTAGCTGGAGCAATCAGAGGGAGAGTGATGCCAATAACTGAGATGGGGAAGGCAGGAGGTGCTACATCCAGTGAGTGCACAAGCTCTGGGGTCGGACCACCTGAGTTCAGATGCCAGCCCTGACACTTATCTTGTACCACTAATTTCTGAAACTTATTGTTTCTGAATAGCTTACCTTGTTGTCCACCTAGGAGTCTTTCTACTCCTTTGATTAGTTTATGGCGGTGTCCATATGCATTGATGCCTATTTCTTTCAACTCTTCATGACCCATATCAGCCAATACATCTAGCGTAATCTGAAAAGTGAAACAAAATTCATAGCTAAATCTTTAACAGTTCCTCAGATAATGAAAATGCTTCTATTTGTCTTCAATGCTATATATCCACTCAAATTAAAATCATTCTTTCATTTCCATGATAAGCAGAAACTTACCATCTTAAAGTTGTCTTGATAATTTTATTAGCTTTTTGCTCACTTTAAATACTCCTCAATTTGCTTTTAGTCAGTGGAGAATTAAAATGGGAGAAACAATGCTATAGAAATGTAAAATGATCATTGCTAAATTTCCTTTTGATTATTTAATTCTACCACCTTTTGCTTGCCTCAAGATATAAAAGGGAACAACCAGTAGTTTGCGAATGGGGAAATACCATATCCTAGTATTCAGCAGGTAGCAAAGTTGAATGGTAGGGGAAAGAGAGAGGTGTTTAACACAATGAAACAGAATGTAGCAAAAGGAGTAAGCAATTTTAGGTAAGGAGGATTTTTATAATAATAAGGAGGAACTTCCCAGAGCAAAGATATAGTCAAGCATGGAAAAACTGCCTTAGAAAGTAATGAGATTTCTATTATAAGTATTTAGTTAGATTACAGACCATTTTATATAGCAGCCATACAAAGAATTCCAATTTGGAGAAGAGAGTAGATGGATTTTAATTTCTCTTATAAATTCTCAGATTTAACAGTTCTTCAAGCCTATCATATATTCTATTTTTGTACAAAACAGTGGGTTTTAATTTTTGATTATTCATCCCCTGTAGACAGAGATGATTAGTTAGCTATCATCCTGACTCAAAATTACCTCTTTTGTTGACTAAAAGTAACTGTGACTCCACTGCCACCCAGTGGCAGTATTCTGAATGCATAGAATGAAATCGTGGGTGACCCACCACATTTCTTGAGGGCTGAACGTATAATTTTCTAGCTCAGAAGCTGACCCTGTGACAATCCAAATACTACTTCATAAGATTAGCCTTTGATTTTCTTTTTCCTTGGGAAACTGAGGAATCCTTTTACAGATACCTCTTTTCCAATTCAAATGAGATATTTTTATCTATCCATAGCTTCTCTACCTTTACACTTGCACATTTTTAAAAACTGACAAATTAGGCCTGGAGCGCTGCTGATTTTTATTGTCAGAATGAAATATTATATATTGAGTCTGATCATCTCAGCACATCCATCACTCAGTCTTTGGAAATAATTTACTATATTGCTCCTAAATGGCCATTTAAGAAATAATTGCTCCATTGCACAAAATGGGCAATTCATTTCCAATGACCCAAAGGAAGTTTTCAGCAGAGCTTTTAAAAAGCAACAGTTCTGAAATATATATCTTTGAGACAGAATAGTTCACAACATAATAGGAGCCTTTACATTTTTAGCTAGATGTGACTTTAATTTGGAAACCACGCACAGGGTTTACCACATTATCATCGCATTATTTTCCTTCTGTATATTCTAAACCTCAGTTCAAATAAGGGTTGACATAAAAATAGAATCTCTTATCTTGTAGTACCTTTAATTCAAAGAATCCTTAAGCTTTCCTGAACTGATACATACAGTGCATATCTGGAAGCAGCAGAAACCAGGCCAGCAAAGCATGGTATTCTCTACACGGTTCTAAAGAAGAAACGGTGAACGTAATATATTTGTTCATTATATAGCTCCAAGCATAAAATGAATACCTCATTTAATCCTCACTATAACCCATGAAGTACTATTAATGTCCCTTTGCGGAAACTTAGGCTCAGAGAAGTCATAAAAATCACACACAGATGACTGAAATGTATTGACGTTTCTATCTTTCCCTTGCTTGTATTTCTTAAAAGGGATGACTAGAAAGCTAACATAACTAAGCATTAAATTAGTTTCTTTGGCTTACATGGTACCCACCTAGTTCCGTATCTATCAGGCAGTGGCCACTGGAAAACCTTAAATGGTAAGCTAAGGATTTCAGATTTACAATTGTTCATTCATTCATACATGTTTAATGACTACTTTCTAAATGCTAGATAGTTCCAAAAAAATAACTAATTAAACATTTCATTTCATTCTAAAACAACCCAGTATAGCTCAGAAGGTTAAATAACTGGCACAAAATAACAGTAAGGGTGTGGGGCCAGGAAACGAACAGAGTACTACCACCAAAGTTCATGTATTTCCTATAGCAAGGAAATAAAAAGTAAACACAAAAACGTGGTAAAGGCTGGTAAATGTTTCGGAAGAATCCCTGTGGGAACTCTTGGGAAGGTTACATACTTGGTAGAGGCTATAAGTAGGGCTGGGAAGGAACAGGAAAGGGGTCAGGGAAGGTTCTTAGAAGAAGGTAACAATTTAGCTAAGAAGTAGGAGCTAATCAGGCAGAGGACGGAGGGAAGGGTGCTTAAGACAAAGGGAATAGCATATGCAAAAGAAAAATCAAGTAAGAGAATACAGAACATTTTAGAGACTGTAAGTATTGATGTTTAAAAAGGTTACAGGATGATGTTTATAAAGAAATAAATAAAGGAAGGGATAGACAGAGCAGTAGGCTAAGAGTAGATCGTAATGGGCTTTATGTATTAAGATACTATCTAAAAGGTCCGAGGAAGCCTTTTCAGTAGAGTAACACAATCGAAGTTGTATTTTAGGAGACACAACATAATGCCAACAGTGGCATTATAAAAGGCAGTTTTGGAAGGGAAAGCGACTGTGAACAAGATGAAGATGGAGTGGAGTGGAAGGAATGAATCAGAGAAAGCAACTCAAAGGGAGAGATGACAGGGCCTTGTAAACAGAAATGGTCAAGGGGGAATAAAGGAATGGGTGTAAAAATTATTCTAAAACTCTGAAGCTGGGTGATTATGAAATTATTGTATCAATAAAAGAAATGAAATACTGGAAGTGGAGCAGGTTAGTTATATTTTAGACATGTTGCTCCAAGATTCCCGGCTTTTATACTGTTAGAAATATTTTTCTAAAAAGTATCTGTAATTCATTAAAAAAAATCTTAACTTAGTTATATCCAGGAAATGACAAATTTGTTGGGCAAGTTATTTATACTCAGCACACATTAAAATCAAATTATAATCTTTTAAGTAAAAATTATTCATGTTATCAGCTAAATCTTGCACATAAAGCAAATGACATTTCAAGAATTTTAATTCAAGAAGGGCTAACTCTTGTTTCTCAGATTTGTTCATTTTACCTATGGGTGGAGAGAGAAAAATGAGTTTTAATGAAAAAGGCCTTTTATTTGGGCTTAAAAGGTTGATAGCCAGAGTAATAGTTATTAGAACTAACTTTATAGCTATGTTCACAATGAATTTACTTGAGTCCATGATTTTGTCTTTAAAAATCTGAAACAAAAATTTGTATGGTCACTTTTCATGAAAATATGTAGGTTTACCATAAATATGTCCACAAGGAGTCTTTCATGTCATAGTATTTATGTTCCAGGAATTGCAATGTAAATCAAATTGGTCTTTCCCACAGAAAGTGTTCTAGTTAGGAAGCTACATTAAAAATGAAGGGCCAAAGTGACACTAGTACTATATTCAATTAAGTGTAAAGGACACAGGTATTTATTATTTAATAAGGAACTTGGCAAAGTATATACGTCAAACAAGTCAAGTTAGTTAGAGACTTCTGAGAGAATAACTGAAGAGGTGAGGCTATGATACTCTGAAGAGTTTTCCTGGGACCAGAAATAAATAACTGCATTCCTCATTCCACTGAGAGAGAAGTACCCATGAGTAGGAACAGAAGCAATAAAATATTATGTGTCAAAGCATCTCAGGAAGCAGTATAACTTTCTGGCTTCAGCTAAACAGATATATATTAAATGAGTACAATGCACGCATCCTCACGCCTTCTCTCAGTACACAATATGTTGACCATCATCACATATTACTAGTCTGATACAGAATATTAACAGGATAAAATTCCATGGTAAGTTAGGAAATGGGTTACAAAATTTATTACTCTATAACTGAAGGCTAGTCAAGTAATACTTGCAGTCAAAATAAAAATTAATTTGATTGCTTGGCGATTGGGCCAGAAGACTGTTAAACACAGTTCAACAGAAAGAAAGATAATGTCACTTGTCTGGAGGCAAGGAACTGTACTAGGTAATATATATTAAGTGGAATAGTCAACATATTGATTTTAAAAAAAGAGACAGAAATTATTCTGGCAAAGAAAAAAGTGAATGGAACCATTTACTCAGAACAAAATTGCAATGACAAAGATAACAATGAAAGCAATGAAATCAGTATAAGCTGTCAAAAGAACCAACTGTTAAGACCAAACTATTAAAATCAATAAAATGAGATAACCATGCTACCAGAAATCCATTATTGAAATACTAAATATATAAGGTAAAAAGAAAAAAATAAAACAAAATTATGATGTAAACTGACTGAAAGAGTAGGAATTGAAGTCCTTTGAAAAACTTTCAGTAGTCAACTGGAATTGTTTATTTGAATTAGGGTCTTAGTTTTATCAAGAAAAGATGTGTGAAATTTCAGTTTGTAGACATGATTTGGGAAGAAAGGATAATGGCTGGAGTATGGCTACAGCAAAGGATAATGTTTTTAAAACAGCTGTAATACCGTCAGTGACAAAAAGGGAAAAAGATTCTTAGAATTTAGGGTATTCTCATAAATAATTTCCAAACCAGAGGGAAAAATCAATGGTAGGTGAAGCTTAAAAGAAAAAGAAATTATTACAACAGTCTATAAAATTCCTCACTTCCAGACGGAAGACCCATCTGATGCTTCATCAAAGCGTATTTTAAAAACTGGTACAGAAGTACAGTATTACTGAGAATTTTAACTATCTGGACATTTGAAGGTATTATTACATTATATAGGTAAGGGAGGTGACAGGTTTAATGCTTTATTCAATGTTACACAGCTCATAAAAGGGAGAAAATCATCAGAATTAAGGTCTTCTTAATTAAGGTTCACTGCTATTTCCACTTAACTGTTTTTTTTTCAGTATTTAACTGTTAATGATCTTTTTTTATTAAAATTTAATTTGATTATTAGTTTCAAGTATACAGTACATTGGTTAGACATTACTACAGTTTATAAATGATGCCCCTAATTGCTCTTTCCTCTGGCTCTCCACCTAGCCATTACATTCCTTATGCTGTGCTCTCCATCCCCGTGACCATTTACCAACTACTAATTTGTACTTCTTTAACCCTTCACCCCTTTCTCCCAAATCCACAACTCCCCTCCCCTCTGTCACCAGATTGTTCCCTATATTTGTGATCTACTTAACTCTTTTGATCACTAAGAGCATTAAAGACAAACTATAATAAACAACAAAGAAATTTAGCTAAAAAAACAACAGACACAATATTAGAAAATCTTCACAGTATATGAGAAAGATCTGAGGTTTGTAATGAACTTCTGACTTTAAGTCTACGAAAAAATCAGAGTAGGGCAAAGAGGCTAGGGAAGAATTTAGAAACTATGTCCATAAAAAGAATAATTGAAAAAGAAGATACATTTATCTTAAAATAGAGCAAACTTTGTAGGGGTGAGTGGTTGAAAGGGTAAGTCCATGACATATTGACTAGATCTTAAATATATGAAGAGCTACAGCATGTTGTAGTGAGCTGAATGGTGGCCCTCAAAAAGATATGTCTATGTTCTAATCCCCCAAACCTGTAAAGAATCTTATTTACAAAACTTTTTTATATCTTTGCAGATATAAATAAGGATCTTGAGATAAGGAGATCATTTAGGATTAGATGGGTAGGCATTACATTCAATACAAGTGTCCTCAATAAGAGACACACAAAAGAGAAGGCCGATGCAGAGAAGGCACTGTGAAGATGGAAGCAGAGACTGAAGTTATGTGGTCACAAGCCAAAGAGGCCCTCAACCACTAAAAACTAGAAGCAGCATGGAACAGATTCTTCTCTAGAACCTCTGTATGGAGTATAGCCCTGCTGACACCTTGATTTTGAACTTCAGGCCTCCAGTACTGTAAGGGAATAAATTTCTATTGTTTAAGCCGCCAAGTTTGTGGTAATTTGTTAGCCCCGTGACTAACACATATGTAGACCAGAGATTAGATTTCTGTGCAAAACAAGGTAAATGTAAACATAAGATCAATGGATTACACGTGGGGGGCAGATTATGGCACATTTTAAATTACATGCATTTTATTACACATGCCCAAATTTAACAAGTTATCTTCCTATATGGATGTTAAAAAGGTAATTCTTATATCTGGGAGAATGACTTAATAATCTCTAAAGATCTTTCCTATTCTAAGATTCTATGTATGTCAATAATAGTCAATTTAAACTCAGAAACCTACTCACTTTTTAATCTTTATTTTTTATTGAGACATAATTGACATATAACATTAGTTTCACATGGACAACACAGTGATTCAACATTTGTATACACTGCAAAATTATTATTCAATATTTAACACTGACCATGGTAATAAGATCATAGGATATTAAGTTAAAAACTTATTATTCCTGTTTAAGAACAGAATGACAAACAAGGATCTTAATTCATAAACACCCTAATGATGACTTCATATTAAGACCTTCACAGATACTTAAGATGTATTAAAAAACAGGATAGGTCTATTTGACTACATGGTTAAGTTTTGGTTCAACATTATTTTAGACTCTAACTGGACAACAGAAACTTCATTAAGGGATGATTTTGAAAAGGTACATTGTCCACATATTACTTTGCTTTCCAATTTAATGACAACTGCTTCATGAAAATTTTGCGAAATAGTTATTATAAAAATTCCTCATTGGTTTTAAGTGGAGTCTAGTCATATCAATCAATAATGCAATGAGATAAGTGCTAACACTTTTTGGAAACAAAATAATGATTTCAAAAACGTTCTTTTGAGGTGGTTTTGACATGTAATAAAACATAGAGCCAGACTGCTTATAAAAATATAACAATATAACAACTTAAAGACTCCCATCATCTGTTAGACAATTTTGGGGAAAGGTATAAAATACTGGATTCCCTTGTCTTCTTTAGAAATTTGTTGTGGGTTTTAAAACAGCAGTTAAGAAGCAAAAAAGAAATGAGTGAAAAATAACTCTTAATATTTAATTAAAAAGACTAAACTATATAAAAGAGAGCTTACCTGTTCTGTTTCAAAGATGTCCCGAAGGTGTTCAAGACCAAGGCTTTTTAGGAATTGGCTGATATTCATGTCAAGACCCCCAACTAAAACAGATAAATTAATTAAAGTTTCTTAGAAAAAAGTTTACCAATCTAAAGGAAGTTCCAGTATATTTTTTTAAGCCATGGCTCTCTGATACTCTTGGCTATGCACATAATATTAACAGTGTAAAATACTCCTAAATTTCATTCAAACACTTCAAGTTATCTCTGAATTTGGTTGAAAAGTAAAAGCAGAGTTTATTTTTATTAAATCAGTAGTATTTATATTAATTTTAATATTATAAAGCGCAATCTAATGCTTTTAATGAAATATTTAACAGTGGGTATAAAATTCCAAATTTATCAGCTATCATTTTAGTTTTCATTCTTTAAATAATATCTTAGTGTTTTCCTGATCAACTTCAGGAATAAGACTCACTCAGTAGTTCAATAAGATACTGCGGTAGGAAATGGATGTACTGGGATATACCTAAGAACAATGTAGGTACCAAGAAACTTTTTCTATGAAGACATATTTCTTATAAGGTATTGTGTATATGAAAACTTACAGATAAGATGTCTGTAAGAGAGGTGTTCAATAATTACCAGTAGAAAAAAAGTCAATCTGTTAATTATAAAAACAAAAGACTTAAGAACCAGGGTATACTCACCTTCTCCTTCCTTCCTCTCTGTGCCCGCTGCACCATCCCCCGTGTTGGACGCTCCTCCCACTGCCAATTCCGCTAAAGGGCCAGTAAGGTTATCTATGCTGCTGGCAGCGGACAGGCAGGAGGGGGTGGATGCTGGTGAGATCAGAGAGGCACTCACTACAGTAGCCTGAGGCTTAAAACAGGTCGGTAGGGCCTCTGGGGGCATGGCATCTATCAGCAAAGCTCTGATATCGTCAGCCTATAAACAATCATAATACAAAAAAACACAAAAAATACTGCATTTTAAAGTGGTAAGTTTTTTACTAAGGACCAAGTGCTTTGTGAATTTATTCTTTAATAAATGCCTCATATCCCCTATTTAAATCATTTCTTCCTCTTTCATCTTCTGACGCACAGCTCCAAAGAGTCTCAGTAGTTTCAGTAAGTAAAACTGGAGAAACTATATAATTTAAAAAAATTCATTTTTAAAATATCTGATGTACAGCCTGGTGACTATAGTTAAGAATACCGTATTACATACTTGAATTTGCTGAGATCATATTCTCGCCATACACACATAAAAAGAATTAACTATGAAAAAAAACTCTAAGAATGTGGACTATGTTGATTCTTGAAAACACTTTCTTAACACTAAGTGAAAAAGTATGCACACAATTGTTCATACTGATTACATGTGCATTTAAAAGATGTGTAAGTTAATAAAGATTTGAACGGAGTAAAAAAAAATATTTTGTCTTTCATTAAAAAAAGCACATTTGTTGATTTTCGACCTTTTCTTTAGAAGTTTCCATATTTGTTTACCATATTTTATTTATGCTTAAATGACTAAAATAATTTTTGTTCAGTTATTTAGTGTACATTTAATTTAATGCACAATTAAAATCTGGTGAAATTTTAAAGGGACAGCACTTTAATTTGGCTAGTTTATTCATGAACTTTTTAGTTCGTTAGGCATAACTGCTGTTAAAGGATGTGGGAGCGAGCCTCCAAAGGTAGCTAACCATTAATTCCTTCCTCTGTGTACGTGCATGCCACTCCTGCCATCAAGAGGTGGTGTCTATTTCCTTTCCTTGGAATCTGGGTTGCCCGTGAGTTGCTGTGATCAATAGAATGCAGAGGAAGTAATGTTCTGAGGCTTTTAAGCACGGCTTTAAAGGACTTGCAGTTTCTACTTTTTCCTTCTAAGATACCACCCTCCATGCTGTAAAGACATTTGGGCAATTGAGTGTCAACATACTATGTAGAGAGATCCTGTAGGAGAAAAGGCTGTCTTAGTGTGCAGCCTCAGCTGTGGTCTCAGCTAAAGTTAAGTGCACAAACAGCAGAACTACCTAGTTGAATCCAGTCAGCCCACAAAACTGTGAGAAATAAGAAATATTTAATAATGTTTAAATAGTAAATAAATAAACATTAAAAATAAATAAATCATTGTAGTAAGCCACTCGATTTTGCTTAAGCTATTAGTTGTTTTGATATCGTTTGTTACTTAGCGACAAATATATCAAACAGAATGTAGCTTGGAAATGTATTTCTGCCTCAAAAAATTATAAATTATTGTGACCATACAGTAATTCCCTGCTTTTCAGAAAGTTCTGGGTAGATGACGCTGTGTTTAATTTTGTAGTTAAATAATTTTTAACCACAAAAACTTAATTTTTGGTTTTGAAAGTATTTCTACAGTACATCAATTTTCTTTACCATCTTCAGAAGAGTAAAATACTGCCCAGAAGTTAATTTTTCTTTGACTACCTCAAAGCCTCAGGTAAATTATCATAAACGTCAGTTGCCAAATATAGAAGGTGTAAAATTAAATGTAATTCTTTGAGGATTAGATATGTGATTTTCCTAAGATTCATCTTCTCCCTCCAAGTATGGCAAAATGAATTAACTTACTACTCAGTTTGCATAACAGAGCTTTAAATTATATTAAAAAAGTGAATTTAAAAAATTACAGAAGGAAATCTGTTCTTATTCTAAGTAAAATATGCATATTAAAGCTAAATCTGCTAAGCCCTGGAATTGAATGACATCTCTGAAAGTATAATAAGCAATTCTGAATATTTTGAAATGAGGACTTACTGTTGCCAGATCTAAAGGTGTCTGGCCTTCTTGGTTCTTCATAGTTGGATCTGCACCATGTGCTAGGAGGAGGGCACATAACTGGGTCCTTCCTTTTTGGGCTGCTTCATGAAGAGGAGTAAATGCCCATTTATCTGTTGCATTTACACACGTGTTGTATTTTATTAATAATGCTGCTATGTCCACATGCTGAGGAAAAATAAAAGGAAGTGAAGAGTTAAGAATAGGATTATCTGGTAAAGCTCTACCACATATACTTGCTTTTACTTAATATCCCTGTATTTTGGACTCCATCTTGCCTTGCCTCCCCTAAAATATTAGTTCCACAATTATTCTTTAACCTTGTAGTCTATAATTCTTCATAGGAGCATTAAAAAAATTTTATTCAGTCTTCTAACATTCAGTCCTATTTTAAAAACAAACACATAAAATGTTAACTACTACCTGACTTCAAGTCTCCTGTTAATGGTCTGTCTGTCAAACATTTCAAACAAGCATTCTATACCCACTGCTTTTCTTATCTTTCCATTTCTCTTCTAAATCATTTCCATCTGATCTGTTTATTAAAACAGTCACCTCAAAACTTCTCAATATTCTTTCTTCAGCCTCTGGGAAAATAATGTAACACAACACAACATTTTACAAAAATTAGTCTGTCATGTCCCCAATGATTTAGGGGGTGAAGAAAATGTTAGCAGCAAATACATTAACTAATATCCTAGGCATGCAATGATGAGATCTTGAACTGTGATAATCAGAGAAGAACGAAAAAGAAAGCTAAATCTGAGAAATTTTAAAAGGGAAAAAACGGATTTTAGAAAGACAAATTAAATGACCCATAGACGAAGAAAGAGAAGAAAAGTCAGGATGACTACCTTTTCAAAGAAATTTGCTCCAAAAGATTAGGGAATGAAACTAATAAAGACAAGGTTCACTCGGGGTACATAGTTTTTGAGATAAAGGATCAAATGATGTAAATGGTTTGACATAAAAGGCTGGAGCACAGATAAGAGGGCATCATTTATTTATTCACTTACTCTCTCTTATCCACTCACCCACCAAACAAATATTTCCTGAATACCTACTAAGTGCTTGGCACTGGGTGTAGGGACTCAAGGGGGATGACAAAATGGAATATTGAGTTGACAGTTGTAGCTACTCGATAAATGAGCTCAACAAGAAAAGGAATACAGAAAGATGATCACAAGGGGGATAAAACCTTGAGAATGATATTTTGGGAAAGGAGAGTGGCAGACAAAAGGGGCAATAAGAACGTAGAAGAACTAAAAAGAGGCAGGGCCATGAAAAACAATGTAGGAGAAAGTTTCAAGGAGAGTAGGTTCTCTCAATAAGTTCTGTATAGCAAAAGCTTTTAGCTTCTTCCCAAAAGTCCTTATAAAATAAGCTTAAGATAATTGATTAAGCAAAAACAAGACTCACAAATATAGAGGACAATTTGGTGATGGCCAGAAAGGAGGGGAGTTGGGGGCTGGGAGAATGGGGTAAAGGGTTAAAGAAATACAAATTAGCAGTTGATAGATGGTCATGGGGATGGGGAGCATGGCATAGGGAATACAGTTAGCATTACCTAATGGCTAGGTGAAGAGCCAGAGGAGAGAAAGAGTAATTAGGAAGATCATTTTATAAACTGTAGTAATGTCTAACCAATGTACTGTATACTTGAAACTAATAATAAAATAAAATTTAAAAAAATGCATAAAGAAAAAAAGACAATTGATTATAGAAAGGTAATAATGATTCCATGATTAGGCTTTTGAAAAGAATAAAAATAACTTATTCTTATAAATACATTTAGGGATGCTAGTTTGGTTACCATTTAAAGTATTTCTGAAATCCATTTCAACTTCAATATTCTCTAATTTTGTGCAATTGGCACATTTGGGTTCTTCATGGATATTTCCTGGCATATTTGATTACTTTTAATAATTAACTAAAGAGCACATTATCTGTTGAGAATAAATTTCTAACTCATGATGTTGCTCAGCTGTGATATACTGAGTTATTTGAAGCTGACTTTCATGAGAATGGGACAAGAGATGGGGAAGAGAAAGACAGAAATATCCCAAGATGGGAATTAGGGCATGTTTCTTTATATTTTCCTTAAGACAGTCTTTGCTCTCTTGAAGACATTTCAAAAAATAAAAATAAAAAAGAAAGGCACTTTTTCTGAGTAGTATTAAAAATTTTTAAATATAATATACTATCAAAGTCACTTAAAACCCAGTAATTTATCTCCTTTATTCAAAGATATATGTTGAAAAGAATAGCTATTTTTGTTCGGTTAACCCAAAAGCATGGAATAATTTCAAGCTACTCTACAATAAGGTTATAGACTATTTAAATTGTGTTTCTGATGATTAATTTTATTCTACTCCCATGTATATCGGCAGAATAATATAATTTAGTAGACTAATTTCAATAGGTTTCCAAAATTAGATAGTCTAAGGAAAATTATGTGTGTGTGTAAAATGAATTCTATCTATGATATGTATCCTTAAACTTTCTTTATATTGAATTTATAATTTATGCTTAGAGAAACGAGTTACATGCTTTTTCAATTTGCTGACAAACATCTGAAAGAGCAATAAAGGAGTCTATTACTACCCAAGTATGCTAAAAACACAATTCGTAAGTCTTTTAAATAGCTACACCACTAGGGCAAAAATAGTAACTGAAATTTAAGGCTGACAAATGCAATAAATAAGCTACAGCTCAGTTCTATATAATATATGAACAAAGTATTGAACTAGAAGGTCTAGAAAAGGACTAAGCTCTTGGAATATTTCCAGGAGAAAGTCAATTTAATATGGTTTCAGAACCCAGCTTCAACACAAAATGCTTTAAATGATAAATATGATGTAAAAACATTGTGTGGGCCTGAATTTAAGAAAGGTAAGAAGGAAGTCGAAAAAAGAGAAACATTCTTGGTCTTTGTAAGGGGGCATGAGAAGATGAAGATATTCTCATTATAAAGGGCAAGGAAGAAGAGAGTTAAGAGAATATGGAAATTACAGTGACTAGTTTTTATAGTTTGTCAGACTTTGGCAAATCTAGAAACTGTCCTCTCCAACTGTGAGAACCCCTAGTATGTAAAATCTGGCATCTGTGGATTTTTATAGTCAAGCAGGTACTAAGTAGATGAACATGAGCATGCATCTTATTCCTGTGTGATTCATCAGGTGTGAAGTGGGCCTTGGTGACTTCCAGGCAGTCATTTTCAACAAATGGCATCGAGGCAGTGCAATACATTCCTCTTCCTCTTAGTCTACTTTCAGCTGATGATTACAGTTTAAGTGCTTTGAGAGAATGACTCTGGACTTTGTGGGGTTTTAGCTAGTCATTCAAACTCTATGAAACCACATCTACTAACAGTTCAACCATTTATTTGAATATTTTTTAAATGTTGGCGATAAATATAAGCAACCACAATTTCCATGCCTAAAAAAGAACCTCCTGGCTTTTACAGTTTCTAAAATCTACTCGATGCAAAGTTAAGGTTTATTATCTGCATCAATAAATATTAACTCAGCAGCCATTACGCACCTATTATTGTGCTAGATAATGTTGAAAAGACCAAAAAGTTACAAAAAGCATGGTCCCTGGCCAAAAGATAGTTCAGCTTAACTGGGAAGGCTAGAAACACTCTGAGGAGATTATAATTGTGCTAGATTATGCTATTGGTTAGATACTACTCACTTCATGTATAGTATACATTTAATAAAGCAGTAAATGGCAGCAAAGTTTCTAGACTTGAACTTTAGCATGCTTACCCCATAGGATGCTGCATTATGAAGAGGAATTAAACCACCTTTGTCTTGGGCATTAACATCTGCTCCATGCTCTAAAAGATATTCAGCTACTTCCAGGTTATTGTAGCCTGCTATTAAGAGAAAAAAAAGACAAACATGTCAGCTGTTAAAAAAAAAAAAGTATAAAAATAATAAGGATCAGAAAAATGTTAAAGTCTGAATACTTTTTGCTTTATAAGCTAATACTGTTATCACATAATTAAGAGTCTTTATAATAAAGACATTATATAAAATTATATTAACTGAAAGCATTTCACTAAATAGTACTCTTTATGCTCAGCATTTCTTTCATCTCCTGTTAATCTTATTAGGTATCAAAGAAAGGACAATGAGACTTGAAAGTGCTGGTGATGCTTACCTGCCAGGTGCAGAGGGGTTGAGTTTCTGCCCTGGGTGTCTCTGCAGTTGATATTCTCCGGGGTACAGAGTTTCTGCACCCTTGCCAGGCAACCCTTCTTGGCAGCATCCAACAAGGCAGCATCTCCTCTCAGTAAGTCCTGAATATCTGTGTCTCCTTCTTTTACCAAATCTAAAGGTGTATTTCCATCTCTGTTCTTTTTAGTTGGATCTGCTCCATGCTGCAAAGAAAAGGCAAATGGGGTTTGTATTTTCTGTAGGATCTTTCTTAAGGTTTGCTTGTTTCTGTTTACTTTTAACTTCACTTTCCCTTATCCAAGGAAAGATGTCTATTCTACATGTACTTTGAACAGAGGCAATATCCTGTTTTATTTTGCAAATTCCCTACATAGCAATATACTGGATCAGCTTTCTAACTACTTCTCAATCAAAGTCCCAAGCCTCAGGACCAATGGTGATGGTGAATTGGGTAAAGTACTGAGTACCTTTTAGTTCTCATCTGATAGACTTTCACAGGCTCCAAGATGTATTTGGAAATGTCTTTTCCTTTTAAGAATGACCTCTTCCATTAAGAATGTTAATTTTGACAAGATTTCAATTACATAAAAATATTCAGTAGATATCATGAAAAATAAGTGAGAAGAGGAAGACACACAGGTAGAAAAAAATACTGAATTTTAAATGCAATCAATACAAAGAAAGTTTGGTAATTTTAATATCTTTTTTCATTGTAAGTCTTAACACCTATCATGAACTTAGGTATAAATGTATTAATAACATTAGCCTACTGGAGAAATTTGGAAGAATCAAGTTAGACAATGAATTCACAGTAACCCGAAAGCTATTTCTTACTAATTAGTGATAATAAAATGAGTATCACATACAGTCTTATTCTCAAGACTCATAAGAACATATTTGATAATGGAAAAGTGGTGGCAGAAGAATTTGATTTATACTTAACCAGCATAAATTTTAATCTAGTTAAAAAAAGAGAGAGAGAAAATTACATATACTTTGGTCATTTTTCATATCCTTTAAAAAGAACACAAAATTATTGAGTTAGTTTCATATAATTACTAGCTTCTATTATTTCATGTATATTCCCAAAATTCATGAACAACTCTGTTTAGAGATTATCTTATATTTTAATAAAAATCTGATATTAAAATAATTTTTTTGATATGTTTAATTTAATGAGAAATGAGTTTGTTAACAATAAAAGAGCCAGTAAGAAAAAAAACAAATGATCAAAAAACTTGTTACTTCCTTGTACAAATGTTTTCTGATATTAATACCATTAGTATTAGATAAGTAATGCAAACTGATTCAACTCTTTCCTTGATAAATGGTGATGAACTGAACTTAATCAAATCAGTTCAGTAAGGCACTCCAGACACTACTCAATGCTATGTAAGTATCATGCTATCACACTTAAACATCCCCTTAAAATGGAAAATGGAAGCTGTCTCCATAGCACTTATGATACTTAACAGAATAATTTCCTTTGATGTAATTTTACATATACATACTAACCATAAATTACTTTATATTTCACAACTTTTAAAATTACATACTTTTAAAAGGAGCTTGCAGATTTCATATTTTCCTTTAGCTGCTGCTTCATGTAGAGGGGTAAATTTCCATAAGTCCGCCACATTGACAGAAGCTCCATGCCTCACTAAAAGCTCAGCTACCTCATAGTGTCCATATGAACAAGCATTATGAAGGGGTACCAAGCCACTAAACAAAAAAAATTATTTTAAAGACATATAACACATCTTTGAGTTAAAATGCTTACAGTAAAAATGATATAATTCTCCTATGACACTGACTATACTAAACACTCACTTAATAAAATTCTCTGGTTTTAAAGATATAGTCATCCATTTCCAAATAAGAATTAATAATTTCAAAAAATGTCTCTTTCAATATAAGGACTTCCCTAGTTTCTTGGTGATAGATATAAATTTCACAGCAATCCTTATTCTTAAAATACATATATATCTCCAAAGAAAAAGGTCTCATTACAATACTTTTAATTGAGGTTTCATTCAGGTAATTTAAAACAATAGTACAAAGTGGTTTCTGGTTTATCATCGCTCAGATTTTCTTCCATTTGGGTTTTCCTCATGAAAACGGTATGCTTATTTATAAAATATACAATGTAATTTAGCTTATTTATTTAGGCAAATTCTACCTTTTGTTTTTGGTTTTTATTACTTTTGGTTTCCGTACATAGGTTTAAATAGTTAGGTGCCAAGCAATGAAAACTCAAAATATAAGTGATACAGAACTTCAGTAAGGAAAATAATGGTGTCAAACCATAAACCCTGTAGCTGACAGATGAGAAAATCTGGCTGCCTCATTATGAACAAACTATTCTGAGATGACTCCGAGTTCTGATTAGAAGGAAGCTGACATTCTAAAAGGGCAAAAAATGTTCCCATAAAAAAGGGTCCATTAAAAGAGTAAGTTTAAGTTGCACTTAAGACATGGCAAAAACCAGGTGCCAAGTGCCCTTTTATTTAGAGAGATCAGTGCCTTTTAAATTTTTAAAAAATGTTTTGAGGTCAGAATACTATATGCTAAAATAGGCAATAGAAACAAATGTTGGTTGCTCTCAATGCACTAGAACAAACACTCTGAAAGAGCTAGTGATAATATTGAATACTCATGTCTGATGTGATAAAAGAGACATCTATAATGGTTAATTGAAATCTAAGTTGTGTGGTTTAATTCTACAGCACTCTGGTATGTTACTGTACAGAAAGGTACTTGCTTATTTGTATTTTGAGATGATATGAAATTAACTCAGAATACGGAGGCTCATTTCAGTTAAAGCTTCCTTCTTGCATTTCTAAATAGCTTCCATGGATGCTTTAAAAACTCTGTCTAGATAAACAGAAATAATTTAGTAAACTAATATAAGAATATAGAATATCTGAAATAGTAAAAAGTGAAATTATGTTTTTATTAATACTGATGACTTTGGGATGAATGGCTTCTTTTTGGAAGAGATTATATATTTTCAATAACAAAACAAGGAATAAACAAATTATAGGCTATAGAAACACATTCATACAATGCAATGAAATATTTTGTACAGGCATTAAAAGGATGAGACGAACTATTAAGTACTGATATGAAAAGATGTTCCAGATACACTACTGGGTGAAAAAAGAAAACTGCAAAGCAGACTAGAATGGCATCATCATTTACATTAGAACCACCGCCGCTGCCACCATAGCATGCACACCCGGATGTGCATATAAAATTTCGGGAGGATTAGAACGAAATTTTAATGTTGTAATCTCTAGGTGGTAAGGTGATAGGGAATTTTCACTTTGTATACTGTACATTTTCATAATGTTTAAATTTATGCTTTAAACTTTAAAAAAATGCATTATTTTTTAAAAGCAGAAAAAAAATCAAAGCCTTAAAAAATATTAAAATAATTCTTTTAAGTCTCAAGAGAATGAATCCTGAACAGCTAAATGCTAACACATACCCTTTGTCTTTGGCGTGGACATCGGCGCCGTGGTGCAGAAGGTACTCCACAACAGACACACGATTATAGCCTGCCGCGAAGTGTAGGGGTGTAGAATGCCGGCCCTCCAAATCTCTGCAATTCACATTTTGAGAGCTGCAAAGTTGCTTTTTATGGCACATACACACAGACGAATACAAAAAGAACAATAATATTTACTTATTAGATTTTGCTCCAAAATATTGTAGGTATCTTAAATTATTATTTTCTAATGAATATTATTTTCAAAAGATTAGATAATACAAGTGATGTTTAAAAATCAGCACTGTGCTTGTCTTTACAGTCTCTATTAATATTCTTACTGCTTAGAGAACAATCAAATCTTTTTTAACATTTCCTGGTCAAAATCTTAATCAAAAAGAAAAACCCATAATAAAGCAAGCATTTGCAAGGCAACTGATGCCTTCCTTTTTTTTTTTTTTAAATCTTCATAAGGCTTTCCTTCCTGAGACTGCTTGTCATAGCATGTCTGCTTGTACTTAGCCATCCTTTGCTCAAATAAGACAAATCCAGGTTGACTGCAGAACTACCCAGAGTTCTTGTCTTCTCTGACGTGGCAAGCAAAAAGGCTCTGGAAAAATTATATTAATTCTGCCTGGGCTACCCACTTGGCCCTTTGATCCACTACAACAAAACCATTCAGTCCACAGTGCTTTATTTGATTGTTAGGGGATGTTTGTCTAACTCTACAAGTCAAACTATTTCTAATCATATTCTAGTTTTTGGCCTTTACTTCCTTCTCCTTCCAAACCTCTCCTGTCTTCTTTTCTCCTTTTGACTCTCGGGCTGCATTGTAAGTGGTGATAGATGAATTATAATATTTGAACAGTAATTTACAATTTATAAAAAAACACTCGTTCTTTCAGTGAGAGAATTACTACCTATCTGTGATGCTGATCATTATCTCTATTTTACAGATAAATAAACCAAGACCCAGTGAGGTTAAGTGATATCCTTTTCTATAGAGTTGGTAAGGGGTAGGGTAAGGACCCAAACCCTGTTTTCTTGATTATTAATCTCTTGATCTCTTTGCTACGTAGTTGGTTACTTTCTTTACCGGAATTTAGGGAAGGGATAAGAAGAAAGGCAATGAAAAGACGACAAGTCAAAAAAGCAGAGAAAACAGTGGCATTTTCTAGGCTACAAGTTATGATGGCAAGGGCTTTCTAGGTATTGACAATATTGCTGCCGCTTCTGCCACTGTAATGAGCTACTGTTACATAAAAACTAAGAACCTGGAAGATAACTGATAGTCTAAGTAAGGGTTTTCACATTAGTGGGTAAAAACAGGACTTTTCAGGTGGTATAATTTTTCCATGACAGAAAGAAGTCTGGACAGTATAAGAGAGAGGCTATAATTTCATCAACTCTATGTGGAAAAACACCAGACTCTAAATTCTGAAGAGCCACTGTCATCTGGCCAGGTCAAATATCCTATCTTTTCATGACAAGTGAGTTTGTGGCTATATTAATACTTAAATTAGAGATCCAAAAAATAAAGTTAAATAGAAATGAAGAACTTACTACATAAACTAAAAAGGCTGCAAAAATTGGTAGTGAACACCAATGATGTTTGAAGCTGCTTCATACTGCTGCTACTTTTTTCTTATGGTTTTTATCTTCTGAATTTATTTATTTTTCCAGAGAATACTGGCCAAATAGGGATGAGGGAGGGAAAGAAGGACTGATTTTGCCAGGTTACAAAAATAAAAGCCCATTCTGCTTATTAAATATTTGCTTTTTAATATTTGGAAGTTCTTTATTCTCTGTTGTTTTACATTCTTTTTGAATGATAAAGCAATTTTATATACTTCCTACCTGCTTTTCATAATTGCAAACATATTACTCAGCAAACAGCCTTTTCTTCTAATACCTAATATCTAATACTTTCTAAAGCCTCTAGTAAAAGAAATCAATCACAATTAATTTTCACTTAATTTGTGCTTTGGTTTCTTCTGCCACTTCAATTCCATTCATAAAAATAAAATTGGCCTTTATTGTAAATAGACTGTTTAGGAAACCTGAAAGCTACAGTATATATGCCAATTATACATAACACAAATTGAATTATATTACTTTGTTACATTAAAAATAAACTATTAATATGATGGGCACATAGTAGCAATGCTAGTGCTGAGATTATCACGCTGCGATATAGAAAAGGAGTCTGGCCATTTTCATATTAAAGATGTTCTTTTATTAGGATACACTTCAAATGATAAAAATATCTTTAAGAACAAATACATAATTTTAAATCTAATAAAACTTTAAAATTTCTCCCCAGTGGTTACTCCAACTGATATTTACTATTTTTCTTTAAATAACTCAGATGTTATTATAAAATGAGCTGCATATTGAAACAAAAATAAAATTTCTAGACAACAGAGCTTAGAAAATACTGTCATTTTCAACCAATGTATGTCATCAAGAGTGCTAAAATTAGTTTACTAAAAAAATCACAAAAATAGAGCTTAATAAGAAGTGGCAACATTTAGTATGTAAAAGGTAACCTGGCATAACTGTCAATACAATATTGCAATTAGCCTTTCTTTAAAAAAATAAATAAAAAGAAATATAAACAAAACCACAAGACCAACACCCAAATAAAACCCAAAACCATACCCCTTTCTACTATCTTCATCCCTATATGAATGACTGTAGATAGGAAGTGAGTTTTTAAAAAGCATATTTGATATTAGAATAAATTTTTATCTGATAAACATTAAATCTATAACCATCATTTCCATACCAAACAAAACTGATAAAATTTTCTTGGCAAGCAGAGTTATAGAGAAAACAAAATCTATCTTCTGCATATAAATAATTCCAAATGGTTCCAGAATCATAAAGGTTTCTAGAGGAAATATGAGAATCTCTTGGAAAAGCTCAAGAAACATTTTTTGAAACATGACTGTAATATTATCTAGGCTTGAGCTAGCTTAGAAATTTATGAATGCAGCCAAAAATAACACTTTAATATAAATGAAAATAAAAGAGCTTTCACATAACCAGAACAGTGACTAAAACAGTGGCTTAATGGATATAATGCATATACTAGTAAATCTTTTGTGGTTAAAGATATCTCCTGTTTATGGATCTACTCTGTTCATTCCTTTCATTGTTTGGATTTGAGTAGTTTCACTTATCAAGCTTAAAATGAATTGCGTTAGAAAAGGTTCAACAATGCTACTCAAGATATTAAAAGCAATGACTTACCTTCACAGTTTCCAAGTCTCCAGCTTTAGATGCCTCTAGAAGTCGATAGTCAACATCTGAAGTACGTATTGGTGTACTTTCTACATAAAAGGAAGGATTACTGTTGGTTTTTAAGAAATCATAAAGTAGTTAACGAGGGAAAATTATTATGCAAAGAGAGAGATTAAGGGGTCAGATTCTAAGGTCTAACATAGGGTTTTTCCCCAGTCTTTTTCAGATAAGAAATAAGTGGTTTCTTACTTCAATATATATCTATCTCATCCAAAGCCAAATTTAAATAAATTGTAAGACACACTTATCTTTCTCCATCCCTACTACTCTGTCCTTCACATTTTCTGGACAGAACTTGGCAAAGAGGCATAAAGAAACAGGACCATGAGATCGAGAACATCTTCATGATACATTGATCTTACAAAGTATTATAGCAAAAAGCTTTGCCATGGATTTTGTTATGTAAACCGAGGGAAGCCACTCAACTTTCAGTACTTAATGTTTAGCTTTTTCTTTGGGCCTCAATTTCCTCGACTGAAACAATAAGTACTACCCCTAATATCAGTGATCTTAAAAGGCCTACTAATATAAAATTTTAATTCACATTTATTGAATGATTTCAGGGAAATGCAACTGAATAAAATGTCTAAAATTGGAAGGTATGATACAAATGCTAAGTAGAATATAATTACATCAGGTTGTTAAGTATGAGGCTACAAGTATGAGGCTAACAAATGAGGTGTTTTGATTAATCCAATAAAAAAAAACCCAAAATTTCATTACAAATTGGCCTGAAAAAAAAAGGTTTTTAAAGAAAACAATCTGTACTTGATCATTCGAAGTACATTCATGGACATTAAGTGTGGCTTTTATAGTGCACATGTGTACACATACTCAGATAACACAAAAAAGGACTAAAGTCCAGGAGACCTGTACTTAGACTAGGCTCTATTAACTGTGATGATGGACAAATCACTTAATAGCTTAGTTTTTACACCTATAAAGTGAGTGCTGGTTTCCCTTAAATTCTCTTTCAGATTTAAGATATTATCATATGATCTGACATATTTCCCGAGTCCATTGTCCAAATAGGAACATCTAATGATGCTAAAAAAAAAAGGTTTTGGATTTCAAAATACTTTGTCTCTTTATAGTTTATAGTGCTTAATTCAGGAGAGGCTTTTACAGAATAAGTTATAAGAACTCTTCAACATAAGAGAAACAGCATTTATTTAGTCATAATAATAATAGCAGATAAAATGTTAAAATTAAAGAGGAAAGATGAGAATATTTCATATACTGAAGTACATTTTTTGAAATATTAACAACTATTTTTCTTTAAAAGGGAGTATATTACATTTGTTAGTTTATGGAAGTGTTGAGGAAAGGAATCGGGTCTTGCTTATCTTTATATTCCTTTTAACATGGGGAGTATTCAGAAAGCATTTGCTGAAGTGAATTCCATGTTATTTCATATTGGGGTCAATGTGTATGACAAATTATAGCTCTTTCTTTGCCTGCCCTTATTCTGTTCTTTCATGTCTCATATGCCTCCATTCTAACTGTGCATGACATTGATGGCATTTGTAGGTGTGTATATTATGCCTCTATGACAGTGACTCTGGCAGTTGGTAAAACTCACTGAAATAGCCTTTGGATATTTATAGGTAATATTTTTAGTTTATCATTTCAACAGAATAAAACAACAATTATGTATACAGAAGTAGAACTTTGAATATTTTCAGCTCCTAGCATTTGAGGGATACAATTAATATAGCTGAATTTTTTTAACTCTAAGAACTATTTGAAATTGGCACACAGGTCTTGATGTAGACTGATTTGCAAAATGGTATAATCGTACAATCAAAAAATTTCATGCAAATATAAGAATGCTTCTGAGAACTATGAGAATTTCTTAGTCCTAGTCAAAAAGTAGAAAGTAAAAAAGTTACTTAAAGATACTGATTAGGTATTATCCAAGTTATAGAGTTTTGCATCCATTATAAATCCTGAATAGGCTCAGAACAGATTCATTTCTAGAAACAACGTGAACAAGGTATTAGCTGAAAGGACATACACCCAGTCCAGCAATTTTATACAAAGAGTGCACAATTAAAAGAATATAAAAAGGAAATTAAAAAGGAAACAGGCAAAAGACTAGTTGATATGCAAAATACTGTATTAGTCAAATCCTTTATATGCACACTGGCTTTTGCAGAGTATGAAATTAAATATTTCACCTAGGGTCAAATGTTAGAGATGGGCTTCTAATTTTTTCTCTGATTCTATTCTGGGTCACCAGAATTAAAAAAACAAACAAACAATCTAAAGTTTCAAATGCTGAAAGGTAGTTTGTGATTTTAAAAAAATCTCCTGTAGATTGCCTGTTTAGCTAGTACTAGACTATAGTACTGGCAATAGGTATCAGTGGCTTATTTCAAGGTACAAATGTAAATGGGGATTTTAATATTTAATTTAGCTTTCATAAATCCTCAAATCCTCACTTCTATAAAGGATTAGGTAAAAGCAATGTAATAACTTGAGATATAAATCAGAAGAATTCATGTCAAGATTTGTTCTAAAGAACTGTCTGCGATGCTAGAAATATTCTTCATCTGTGTTGTCTAATAAATCTGTTCGTCATTTGTACTAGCCATATTTCAGGTACTGAATAGCCACTAGCCATGTGTGGCTATTCAGTACCTGAAATATGGGTAGTACAAATGACGAACAGATTTAAAAATTTTAACTAATTTAAATTTAGCCACATGTAGCTAGTGGCTACCAATTGAACAAAGCAGGTCTAAAGAAAGCAGGTCTTCAGAAAAAGTCAAACTTCTAAAACAATGTTTTAAAATGATTGTTTATAAAGAACTGCTTATCCTATTTTCTTTACTCTGACATTAATTTTGACATAAATATTGCCAGTTTACAATTAAAACTTTATTACTGTTGGCAACTACAGATTTGGGAGCTGAAAGTGAAAATTTCTAAAAGTGGCTCTCAAACCTGATATTAACAGGTATATTCAAATGAATCTTTAAAATGTTACCCAGAACAGAATCCCAACAACTTACTATATATCATATATATGATATGTGCATATTTTAAGAAGTTGTTATTGAGATAACTGGAAATTGGATTATTTAATGTACATATAACTGGAAAGTTCAGCTAGTTCATTTTCCAAAGACTATAGACATACGAGTTTCTCGTAGAAATATTAGTTTAAAAAATTATATCCTCTTCCAAACAAGAAGAAGTTCCCCTTTTAAAAAATCTTTCTAAGGACAAGATGCTACCATATAATTATATTGTTTGTATTATCTTTCCAGGTCAATAACGAATATGAAGAATTAAACTAAAAAGTTCTGGCACATACTAAATTAAGCATTTAATTAACTTTATGATGTTTTACCTAACAAATCAATTTTTAAGAATGATCAAAAAATTTAACATGTGATTCCAAAACGAGGTAAAGACATTACAAAAAAAGAAAACTATAGGTCGATATCTCTTATGAACACTGAGGCAAAAATGTTCAACAAAATATTAGCACACCAGTTTCAGCAATACATTAAAAATATCATACACCATGATCAAGTTTGATTTATTCCTGGAATGCAAGGTTAGTACAATATCCACAAATCAATTAATGTGATACAACACATTAACAAATCGAAAGATAAATACCACATGATCATATCAATAGATGTAGAAAAAGGGTTTGACAATATCCAGCATCCATTTATGATAAAGACTGTCAGCGAAGTGGGAATAGAGGGAACATACCTCAACATAATAAAGGCCATATATGACAAACCTACAGCTAACAGCATATTGAATGGGGAAAGGCTAAAAGCATTTTCCTTAATATCAGGAATAAGACAAGGATGCCTACTTTCACCACTCCTCTTCAACATTGTATTGGAGGTCTTAGCCACAGCAATAAGACAAGAAAGAAAAATAAAAGGCAACCAAATTGGAAAGGAAGAAGTAAAACTCTTGTTATTTGCTGATGACATGATACCATATATAAAGAACACCAAAGATTCCACTAAAAAACTGTTAGAACTGATCAATGAATTCAGTAAAGTAGCAGGTTACAAAATAAATATTCAGAAGTCAGTGGCATTTTTATACACCAATGATGAACTTTCAGAAAGAGAAATTAAGAAAACAATCCCATTTCCAATTGTGTCAAAAACTATAAAATACCTGGGAATCGAATTAACCAAGAAGAGAGAAGATCTGTTTTCAGAAAATTATAAGTCATTGAAAAAAGAAATTGAAAAAGATACAAATAAATGGAAGCATACCGTGTTCATGAGTAGGAAGTTCATATACCATGTTCATGAGTAGGAAGACTCAACATTGTTAAAATGGCCATACTACCGAAAGCAATCTATAGATTCAATGCAATCTCTATCAAAATAACCAATGGCATTTTTCAGAGAGCTAGAACAAATTATCCTAAAATTTATATGGAGCCATAAAAAACCCCAAATAGCCACGGCAATCTTGAGAAAGAAGAACAAAGTTGGAGGTATCACACTACCTGATGTCAAACTATACTACAAGCCTACAGTAATCAAAACAGCATGGTACTGGCATAAAAACAGATACGTTGATCAATGGAACAGAATAGAGAGCCCAGAAATAAATCCATGCCCAGATGCTCACTTAATATATGACAAAAGAGGTAAGAATATACAATGGGGTAAAGATAGTCTCTTCAATAAATGATGCTGGGAAAACTGGACAGATACATGCAAAAAAAAGAAGCTGGACTATCCTTCTTACACCGTATCCAAGAATAGACTGAAAATGGATTAAAGACTTATATGTAACATCAGAAACCATAAAACTTCTAGAAGAAAACATAGGCAGTAAACTCTGTGATATTACTAACAGGAATTTCTTTTCGAGGAGATTCATCTCCTAGGGCAAGGGAAACAGAAGAAAAAATAAACAAATGGGACTACATCAAACTAAAAAGTTTTTGTACAGCAAAGGAAACCATCAACAAAACAAAAGGACAACTGACTGTTTGGGAGAAGATATTCGCTAATGATACATCTGATAAGGGTTTAATATCCAAAATATATAAAGAACTTATACAACCCAACAACAACATAAAACAAACAATCCAATTAAAGAATGGGCAGAAGACCTGAACAGATGCTTCTCCAAAGAGGAAATACAGGATGGAGGTTTCTCAAAAAATTAAAAATGGATGTATCTTTTGACCCAGCAACTGCTCTTCTGGTTATTTATCCAAAGAAAACCAAAACGATAATTTGTAAAGATCTATGCACTCCAATATTCATGGCAGCACAATTTACAATAGCCAAGATATGGAAGCAACCTAAGTGCCCATCAACAGACGACTAGATAAAGAAATTATGGTTCATATATACAATGGAATATTACTTAGCCATTAAAAAAAAAAACAAAAAAAAATGGAATCCTACCATTAACAACAACATGGATGGACCTAGAGGTTATTATGCTGAGTGAAATAAGTCAGACAGAGCAAAATAAATACCATATGATTTTGCTTATATATGGAATCTAAGCAACAAAAAGAAAAAAACTAATCAAAAACAGACTAACATATAGTGGACAATTTGGTGACAAACAGAGGGGAGAGAGGGTTGTGGGGCTGGGAGAATGGGGTGAAGGGTTAAAGAAGTACAAATTAGTAGTTGATAGCTGGTCACGGGGATGGGGAGCACAGCAGAGGGAATAGTGTCAGCATTAATATGAGGGGCTAGGTGGAGGGCAATGGGAGGGAGGAAGCAATTGGGGGGATCGTTTTATGAACTATATAGATGTCTAACCAATGCATTCTATACTTGAAACTAATTTAAATAAATAAATTTAAAAAATTATTTCACATGTGAGACAGTATTTATCTTTTACCAGGAGTCATATATTCTAACCGCATTCATTTAGAAGACACTATAAAAGCATTAATGAATCTAATCTGCTCAATTTATTCAATTCTTTCCTCTGCCCATTTCATAAATTATCTCTAATAATTATGTATAGTCTTGTTAAAAATTTTGATGTAACAGCTATATGTTTGCTTGATTTATGGTTACAACTTATAGAAACTAACTTAAAATTCAGTACTAAATCGTTCTTAGTAAAAAGTTTAAGAGAAAAATTTAGAATGTTTTAACAAAAAATCACACCTTTTAGAAATTATAAGAATATACTGAGAAGGCAGAAATATTTCTCAGTCAAAGAAAGCTTATCTTCTTTAAGCAAATGTACTATTGCTTTGTAGAAACAGAAAGTTAATTGAAGTCCTGTTTTTGATAGTTCAGGCTTGAAATTCAATAATAGGAAATTTCATTCCTTTAGCTAGATCTTATTTGTTTTGATAGTGAAGATGCCCTAGACAGGTCTTACTTCAACTGTCTAAAGACCACCATATAAGACTGAAGTAGAATGATCAGGATAAGAGGGAACTAGCATGAGGAAAATAAATCCTAATAATAGCTTTCACAATGTGGCACAGTGTTACTCTTATGAGGCTGGTTAACTCTGATTCAGCTCTAAAAACATAAATCCTGATCTCCGTAAGTCTGGAAAGGTCCTCTACTTCAGTGTCTAATAGTGATTCTCAATTGGGTTGTACTTTTCGGAGGCCATTCAGAAATTTATAGGGTCAATTTTTGTCTTTTAGTGTAGTCATGTCCAAGCGATTACTATTATAATAATTATAAATTATTTTATTGTAACTTACTGTCATTTTTCCCTTTATATTATAGTTAGGACATTTACTATATATATATTTGGAAGGTATATGTATAATTAGATCAAATCAGTTATTAATTCATTTCTAGATAGTAAAGGGGATGTTATAAAATATTCATTATCAAAAGGGGCTCTGTGACTGATGGAGTAAAGAACCACTGGATTATAGGTAAGAAAAAGAACTAGGACTTCTGATTCCTCATCTGTTGCCTTCTCCATTTTACTCTTCCAGTTTTTTATGTCATTCTGGAGCAGATATAATCCACAGGTAATATTAAAGAAATGAGAAAGAAGAGCCAATTAAATTAAAATTCTTTTGTATCAAGTTAATTATTTTTCAGCAAGTGAACTGTGTTATTTCATCTAATTTTGGGGCTTTAGAAACTAGTGTCTATTTTTGTATCAGTTTTATGTTTGATCTTCCTCAATAAACTAAGTAAAGTGGCTAACACTGTACCACTTAGCCAAATTTCATAATTATATTTAAACCAGGAAAAGACAAGATAATTTCAGAAAAGTGCAATGAAGTCACGAATTAAAAAACACAGGTCAGAATATAACACATGGAAGAACAATTAATTAAAGATCATTACCATATGAATGATTGGTAATTTTCTCTATTTGATAGATTTTAGAGCTACCATAATTTTACACTGTTTATATGAGTTTTAATTAACCTTTGATCATAACACATGAGTCAGGTTTTGAATTTAAAACTAAAAAAATTAAAGAGGATATTTGCTTCCTTCTCATGATATCTACGGATGGACAGGGCCGCAGGCTAAACTACAAGCAAGGAAAGGCAGGAAAAATAGTCAAACAACAACAAAAAAATTCCAAAGAGCTACTTAAAACAAGAAGTACAAAGTTCATCTGGGTTTATCAGGGACACAGAAGAGAAAGAATAGACTGCAATGGTTACGTATTTCGACTTACCACTCAGAATCTGCTGCACTGCTTCATTTCCCATCTGCGCCGCTGTAAAGCCTTGTAAGGAGATGATGGAGGGATCAGAGCCATAAGTTAGCAGGAGGCGGCAGGTCTGCAGGTGACCTGCTAGGGCAGCTCTATGCAAAGCAGTCTGACCAAGAGTGTCCAGTGCATTCATCTGAAAAATCATTGGGTAGGCACATAAAATTGAGCATCTATTTTATCTCCTTTTATTCTCAAGCAAATAAATTCTAATGAGAAAAACTGTCAAAACTTTTTGAAAAATGCCACAGATTATTCATTATTGTTTTGCTCACTGGTTCTGAAGAAATATTACCTTCTTAAGTTACCCTTCTCTGACCACCCTATTGAAAATTACAACACACCTATGCCTTCCCTGAATGACTGTCTTCCTGTCCATCCTCCACCCTCTGCCACTCTCCTCGAAAACTGGAATGTAAGGTTTCTGAGAGCCAGGACTTTGTCTGACATCCACTGACTATCACATCAAAGATGTACATTAAACACTTTTGAATTAATGGGTTTTACCGAATTTGTTCTCAAGATATAAAGACAACAGAATATGTAAGCAAAGACAAAGTAGTTCATTATATTTTTCTAATTTTTGTAAATAATTATAATAAAATGCCCTAATTACAAACATATTTAACCAAAAAAAAAAAAAGATTTGAATATTGAAATGTTCCATTTTTCAAACTCTGAATAATAATTGAGCTAGTTTTAAGACTCTTAAGACAATAATACACTTTGGTAACATTTTCATAATTTGATCAAACCTAACTGGTTCTAACTTGTTTTCCAGGATGCCCCAGCAAATACCTTCTACTCCAGTCAGACCGAAGTCCATGTTCACTGTACATACTGCTTCTTTCAGAGAAGCCTTTCTTTCTGCCTTTTCGGATTATGAGATCCAGTGCAAGTCCCCCCTCTTCTAAGAAGCTTTTCTTGATTACCTGAAGACTTGATAATTCCTTTTTGAACACCTATGTCAATTCAGCACTATCTTATAAATTATTAACACTGGGTTAGTTTTTGTTTACCAAGTAAAACTAAGGTTATGGAGAATATAGACTATTATATAGGTCTTCTAGGTCCTCTAGAAAATTCCTGTGAATGGTACATAATAAATTCTCAAATATGCTGGTCGGTTATTCAAAATATTTGTGCACACTCACCAAGTGCAAGATAAAAAAAAAAAAAGGATTTAAGACAATTGATCTCCCTTTCTCCAGTCTTTTATTGCTGCCAGCAAGGCTGTTACACTTCTTTAGGCAAGAGTTCATCTTAATTGTTAATGGTGTTTCACAAAATTCACCATGAAATACCAATGTATTTAATTATATCATCTTTGCCATCAGAAAAATGACTGTTTATACACAGAGAGCATAAAAGCAAAGCAATTAGCATGTACTGACAGAAAACACAAACTGCTAAGCTAAACTTGAATTTTTCTATGAATAGTTCTTTGTTATTTCTTCACCACAGGAGAAAAACGTAAAACTGAGAATATTCTAATCATTAACAATCTTCTGGAAATTAGATAAGTAACCCACTAAATGATTCCAGTCATAGGGATAGAAATCCTCAATGCAGCTTGTTAAATAGTGGGAACATGGTTTGAAAATTACTACTTTAAAATACAGCTCAGACCAAGTTATTCCTCAGCTCAAATTTAGTGACTCTTCAATGCCTTCAAATAAACCTGAATAAATCCCTTACCATATCATTTAAGATTACATAAAAATTACTTTTACAGCACCTTCCTATTATGTTTTTTCATCACAATCTGATAGGGCTGCTGTGCTCCAGCTTTATTAGATTACACAGAGCCCCACTTCATGAAGGTATGAAGGTGTGAGTTTCCAAAATCATTGCCTTTGGTCAAGATTATCCTTGTAAACACCTTAAAATGCAATGGTAGAGACAGCCGTAAAGTTTCTCAGTAAATCCAACACTAGCCAGTTTTACCTCAGGTGTCTTAGCAGATGGACTAACAGCTGATAAAGTGCACTATGTACCTTTAAACATTAAAAATACACATGTGTAAGAAGAGGTTCTCCCTACAAATATATATTGTGGAACTGAGTACAATATAGAAAACAGAAGATTCTCTTCTATCTTTCACTCACTTTGGCTCAAGCACTCGTGGAGTGAAATATTCGGCAAAAATCACCACTCACTAAAATTATTTAAATTATTATTTCTTGTTCTCTCTCTCTGTTTTGGAAGGAGTGGTCCTGAATGCAACTCCACTGTGTGCTCTGCATTCTCATTTGTCTACTGTGCTATTCTCTCTACTTTTCTTTCCCTTGTATTTACCTGTCAAAATTGGAACGAAGTTATCACCAAAGAAATCTCAAAAGAAAGGGATGTAACTAACATTTATTAAGCACTTACTAATATTAGGGTCTGTGTTAGATGCTATTTGTAAATTGGAAGCTATTTAGAAGCAATGACTATGACAATCTTAAATTTAGCTTTCTCTGTACCCTCCTCAAGAAATAAACAATGTCTAGGACATAGCTGGGGCTCAGAAACTGTTTCCTGAATTAAAAAAAAAAAAAAAAGAATCTATAAATGGTTACTGGAATTAATTTGTAAAAGGAACTTTTTGGCTAAAAAATAAAATTGCAATCATTTGAAGAGGACTGACTGAATTTCCTAGGAAACTAAATCTTGATCATATACTGAAGCTTTATGTCCCCATCCTTATATTTACATATATATTTATATGTATATTTATATATTATATATTTACATATAAATATATATGGTATTTTTCTCATTTCTATAGATAGTATTATATTCTAATATTTCAGAAAGCCAAAATCTTAAAGTATAAGACATTGGTATAACACAAAATTCTTAGTAAATGTATATAATTTTTATTATGAAAGAACGCTGTAGTTCTCTCAAACTCTAAATGGTATCATAGCAACGAAAGATTATAGAGCGCTTTATCAGATAACAAAGCTGAAGCACTACAAGAAGTCACTGAAAGGTATCAGCGAGTAATATAATAGAAGCACTCATTCTGTGGAAAGAAGTAGAATAACAAAACTAGAATAATTTGGTGATACTCTGTACAATCCACTGAGAAAGAACAACAAATGGATGACAGGGTAAATATTAGACATTCTATAAGGGTTTTTGTGAGGAAGAATTATCGCTCATTAGAAGTGAATGTCATATATTTCTCAGATTCCTTAGGACTCAAGGCTTGTCCCTCTTTGTGGTCAAAAGATGAGTGTGGCTTCTCCATGCATCAATTCCATGCAATCTCATCCAACACCAAAAAGGAAGTATTTTTATACATCTATTTTAAAAGAGAAGATACCTTTCCCAGCAGACTTCTCCTTATGGCTGGGATCGGAAATGTTTCCTGAACCCATCCATACCTGTACCAGTCACGAGTAAGGAGAATGAGATTACCAGAATTGCTTCAGACCCAGCCTTCCCTGAAGCTCACATACCTGTACAAAACAGAGTTCTATAGGAGTTGGCAAGCTATGATCCATAAGTCAGTTCCAACCAGCTGACTTTTGTACTACCTGAAAGCTAAGAATGGTGTTCACATTTTTTAATGATTACATTTTAAATAGTTATATAAGTACCTACAAAGAATCTTTGACTTTGTTTCTTGATCCATAAAACCTAAAATATTTGCTATCTGGATTTTTGAGATAAGCACTCCTTTTCTGAAGCATGGATGAAAGGGAAAAATGATTACTGGATAGAAAATCGACTGTTTGCTTGAGTCATTACAGATCTTCTAATTGGTTCAAAATTTTAAAAAAAATTTAAGGTTCCTAACTGCCTCTTATACTTAACTTTATCAATACCCTTAATGTTCTACCTTTGTTTATTCTTTTATCAATCGGTCAGGAGATATAATCAGCCATGGGCTATAACCAGAGCTCTCTAAGAAGGAGTCAACCTAATTTTTTCCTCCATATATTTTGAGGTGGTTCAAGAAGTGCAAAATGTGCATGCCTTCCAAAGTAAGTAATAAATTTGATTTGAGAGAGAGCAGTAACTATTTTACATGATTACAGATCAATTCCTACCTCCTGATTTTTTAAATGAGTAATCTGGAAGGATTTGCATTACTGTTCTAATTCAGTTTCATGTGAAGAAAGGTGATATTTTGGAGCTAGTGTAATTTCATTTCATTGTGATCACAGAGAATTACAAGGAACTCTAATGCTTAAAGGAGATTCTCATAAGTTTGGATTTACTACCTTAATTTCTACCATCCTATAAATTCGGTAAATAGCAAATGACAGTAATCCACTGAATTGGAGAAGCAGAAAAGGAGATTAAGTGACCTGCAGATGTCATCCACAATGTCATTACTGGAAGCACTGAAAAAAAGGGCCAACTAAAGTACAGAATAGAGCCCATGACCCAGAAGATCTCTGAGGCAACACTGTGTTTCTGTATTCTTGACTTTGACAAGTATGACTCACACATTGAGAATTCTTCACTCACACAAAAAATTTAGGCTTAATAACATTTAAAAGTTTCTTTACAGATAAGAACCAAATTCTTAAAAAAACAAAGAAACAAAAAAATACATTCTAGTATTATACATATAATTAAGTGCCTCAATGGTCATCGAGCTGAGCTAGCAAATAAATGAGACTGCTACTCACAAGGATTCTTCTAGAAACTTTCAAATTAAATACATATGTAATTGCTGTCCATAGTTTTGTGTTTTCAACCTAAAATATATATTTGACAGATTTATTTTACATATATCATCAATTATTCTTCATATTTAAAAGAGATACAACTTTAATTCTTAATATAAATTATTTGGAACTACCAACATACATACCTACTGAAGACATTTGGGAATGTTAAATCAACTGTTTCAGACCCAGTCCACCACAAGGATATGACAGAGGATGTCCATAAAGATGCTTACCATTCAGCACTAAGGAGGCTATTTTAACTAAAGTATAGAAACTGCCTCAAATAAGACAAATGCTACATTTAATGTGTTATGTCTCAACTGCGGTAATTAAATGGTTAGGAATGGCTTGAGATATATATTCAGAAGGTGTCAGAAGAGTAACATGTCTGGCATTTTTAAAGACAAAACATGCTCCCCTTTTTTCCCTTGATTCAAGAGATAGCAACATGAGGTATGTATCTTTATTTCTATTGAGCAGTAACAACGATTTCCCTAAAGATGATAATTGGATAAATGATAAAATTCACAATGGCATTTGGCTTAAAATATAGAGGACATAAAATTATGACTCAAACATGCCAAAACAGTTCTGGAAACCAGCAAAGAGCCTCTAAGGAAATGGCTTAGGGGAATCTTTCAATATTCTAATCTCAAAAAGCTAACCTTGAGGCTGAGTTCATTTGCCTCCTAAATTTAAAACTATTATTGTCTATCTCACTCATTTGGTAATTAATCATGGACTGTTCTGTGACATTTCTGTAATTAAGCATTTATTGTTAACTCACATTATAATTTTACTTAAACTGTGAACATATTATATGTATGTCTCAATCTCAAAACCTGATTTTAAGTAACCTGAGAGTTGATACTAGTCTCTGTATTCCTTTAGCTGGAGTGACAATGTGTTTTTCTTTCCCCAAATCAGAACACCTTAAAAGTGAAAGTGAACAATGAAAAAAAAATTAACAGGCATTAATAAATATACAATAGAGGAACAAAAGATAGCGACCTGAACCAGGTCTATGTTCTGGTGGACAGAAACTATACCCTAGGGAACAGGCAGCAGGCATATTACAGCCTTTTTAGCTGTAGGGAAAGAAACATTATCTCGGTATCATTCCCTCTTTACAAAAACCTTAAAAAGCTATTTTTTTGAATACTGCTAAATGATTACACCAGCTATTATACATAAACCTTGAGTCCACATTTCTGTAGTTGGTTTCTTGAAAGAAAGTAGTTTCTTAGGAAGTAGTTATCTTCCTGAAGCAGGATGCCACCTACCTATTCAAAAATTTCCAATGGCTCTTCAAGTATTATGAGAACAAAATCAAAACTCTCTAATTGAGACTACCAAGATCTTGCTCCAACATAACTTTTCAGATTTTCATTATTCCCCTTTTCTGTACCTACTAGACTAATCATAACTTTTGACTAACAAATAAATTCCTTTGCTTTCCTGATTGAGGCAATTGTTTAAAATATATTCTTTGGAGTTTGTCTATTTCTATATACCTAATTCCTGGACATTCATAGCTGAAATTTTACTTTCTCCACGAAATTTCTCCATTCTCTCCCCGAGCCTGCCAGTACCAATGAAAGTAATTATTCTCTCCTGTGAACAGCGGTCTATCTGTACTTCTTTTATGTTACCACTTTCTAATCTGTGTAACAGATATTCAAATAGACTGTGTTAGACAAGACTATTATTAGATTTTAAGTTCCTTTAAGAGAAGAATCTTGATCAAACTGAAACTTCATATATACTCCATAGAAATAAATATAATGCCTTGTACTTGAAACGTTTGGTAAATGAACAGCTTGCAAGAACAAATTAGTAAATCCTGGTGATAAAGAATATTGTTTTCAACATACTATTCTGTATACTAAACAAACATGAGAGACTATGACAGAGTAATTAGTATTTTATTTAATAGGTTTTCAATCTTTTAATGTAGAGTATAGAATTTGTCTAACGAGTTAAATATTAATATTGAAAGACATAAAACTTAAGTGTAGCAGAAAGCCCACTTAGTTTAGTATTTTATGCTTGAAAAGCAACAATATATTATTTATATAATAATGCAGTTTGGTACCCTCAAAATAGGTAATAAATCTATAAAACTCTGTTCTCTTTCATTCTAGCTCATACTAATCTTTTAATTAAAAACACCAATTGTCTTCTTAAAGTAAGGCTATCCAAATTTTTGGATCAAGCACCTCATGAATAAAAAATGTTTTAAAAATATTCTCAATATACATATGTGCTCATTTGTAAATTATAACCAAGTAATGCTACATTACTGTATTATATGGTATTATATAACTTGTACAAAAGGAGATATTATAAAGGATGGGAAAGAGATGAAACAATCAAAAATTTAAAAGTATTTTAATTACTAATGGTACAAAATATCTTTTGGCTCAATTTAAAAAAAATGAAAAATCTTATAAAGAATTGTAATGTAGAGCCACTGGAAAAGACGCATTGTTAGTAATGCTTATTAAATCACACTGCTTATTTTTAATGTAACTTACTAATTATGCTAAGGTTTTAACTGAAATTCTGCTGGTAAAATTGCATCTTTCTTGATGTTCTTACAAACTCATTAGGAGGTGCTGCATTAAAACATTTTTAATAAATTAAAAAACCACCTAAACACAAATTAAGACTTTTAAAATAGGTTGAAATTCTGTTTTCAAGTTTTTAAATTATGTAGATATATTTACTGAGTGATATATTTACATCATTTTCTTTTGGCAATAAAATACAAAAAAACTGGACATTTTCTAAAATCTATTTTTAAAATGTCCTCTTCATTTTTAAGTTTTTTTTTTAAAACTCACTTTCTCATTCACTCTAAAATATGTAACTTTTACCTTTAAGGATCTGATTAAGTTTCTTTTTAAAAAGAAGTTCCTACACACAAGTAATAGTCATTTGTTACCAAAGAACTATCAGCAAATTTTCAACTCTCTTATTTTCATTAAAAAAGACAAAAACAAAAACAAAAAAAGCACATGGACGCACACAACAGCTAAGTATGACAATTCTTGAAAATACTAATTCATGAAATAGCCAGACAACCTCTTTATGCTGTAAGACTGTCATGGTCATTCCTTCTGATTATCAACAGTGGTATTTACAAAGGTTCTACCATTTAGGATAATGTCCAGACATCTACTCATTTGGACATATGTAAAATGCAGTATGTTTCAATATGCTGAACGTGAACAGATGAGTGAGTTTGTCACTGTCAGTCCTTCCATACTCAAACTCTCATTCTTCCTTAGGAAATATCTTGGGCTCAGACGTGACTCAGACAGGCTGACACATGAATCTAATGAGGCTGCCAGCATCAATCTGTATATGAACTATTAACAGATATTAATTTCTTTATTCTTAAATAAAGATTACTATTTTCACAAATTAAATTCTTTAGTGTTGAAGATGAGAAAATTATTATCATTACGTTTGAAGGAATACAGATATTCTTGAAAATAAGTAGTGATATTTTGATTATCACTTATACAAACTATTTTCTGATAAAAATGACTATTGAAATACATGTGATGTTGACTGTCAAAATATATTAATTCCAGTATTAACATAAAACAATACAAAGTTAAAATGTACTTCCAGTGATAAGACTGTAGCGATATTTTATTGCTTTAAAGAAGAATGCCAGTAAAGTACAATAAAACACAGGTAATTATTTTAATTAGCAACAAGATTTAAATCAGCTTTAAAGGAGAACCGATGAATTCAAATACATGCTAACAGTCTTTTATAAAATTACTTTTCTCTCTAATTTTCCTGAAGAAATTAATAGTCTTAAGATCAGCCAGCTACTTGACACCAAGTCTGGCACTGTATTTCAGGTGTGTGCCTTACCTTTGCTCCATGCTTATGCAGAACTTCCATGACATCGTTGTGAGCTCTTTCTGCTGCAACATGCAGAGGAGTCATGAAACTGGAAAGGAGAAAAGGAAAAGGTAATTTCCTAACTTTTATGACATTCCTTTTTTAAGAATTAAACAACTCCTTCTGCAATTATACTTACTCTTTATTTTTTTCATTTACATTTGCTCCTTTTCTAAGTAACAATTCTGTCACTTGTTTTCGTTTGGGATGCAGAGAGGCCACAGCACAGTGCTATAAAGTAAATAAAAGTTAATAAAATAAACTTCTACTTAAAAGTAGATTTCTGAATTAAATAGCATATTTTAACTATTTAGAATATTGTAATCTCAAAATATGCTTATATATTTTACATTACGAAGATAATCAAAATTTCTCCTAAATATATTAGAAGTACAAAAACATAAGCCTTTAAAACAAGATGACATATGCTCTTAGTTAATAGACATCTACTATATATTTATTTTAAGGTATTAGAATATTGCCTCTCCAAAGCTACGAAAATCTATAACTAAATTACTTGACCCTTCATTAGGTTGTCAGCCACATAAATCAATATTTCTTAAACTCTTCCACGAGGTACTCCTAGCACTACAAAAGAATAAGCCTATAAGCCCAGGGACAGGCAAGAAGGTACTAGATCTCAAGGAGCTTAGAGGGAGAAGGATTCAGAAATTTTATGTCTTATCCTATATTTATACAATTTTTATATTGAATTTCATTTTATATTAATGTATTAAAATTTAAAAAGTAAAAAGCTATTTTCTAATGAATAAAATGAATGCTCCAAAAATGCAAGTCGGGTTTATTCTGTGGCTTTGAGTCTCTCCTGGCATAATGCTGTGTAGCTTGAATGTATCTGAACCCCAGTTTGAGAGCCATATATTCAAGTGTATATACAGTTGGCCCGTTTCAGTTTGGTAACTCTTTCAATGTTGTTTTCGGCACATACTGACTACAGTTTGACTTTTTTTGTGCCAGATGTATATGTGAGAATGTTAACTAAAGTACATGGAGAGGTTTGTGATAGAGGCATCACAAATGTTTAAATTCTGAATTCAGGAGTAATCTAACCAGACCTATACCTGAAAATGTGGTCAATGAGAGAAAATAAACTAATTTTTCTGAAAGTACATTAGAAAGAAAAACATGAATAGTTTTTAAAAGACAATTTGTACAGTCTGAAACAAAAGAATTCATAATCTTACCACTTTTTATATAATGAATTGTAATAATTCTGAATATATTTGCTCAAAAAGATAATGCAAGTATCTTTGACAATATTTTAATCTTCTATAGAAAAACAAATATGGTGTTTATCTAGCAACCACAAGAAAAAAAAGATTCTACAGATAAAATCATATTTTATACTTTATGAAAGCATTGGCCACAAAGGTACATCTGTTACAATATGGTTGGGTAAAAAATGTAAAAATAATTCCCAAATCGAGGTTAAGCATTAGAATTTTCTCACTCATTAAAAGCAATCACCTCCTGAACCAAATGCAGAAATCAATACAACCAACATTAAAATCCAAATTCCTGGCACTTCAGATACTAAAGTTACTTTAAGGTTTCTAAACTGAAAATCACATTTTGTGCTCACACTACTACTATGGACCCATGGGCTGGATTAACAAAATCTTACCAGTGCAGTTTCATGAGACTGTGGCTGTTTGAAATTAATGATTTCCAAGGCAAGTGTTTTTTTAACTTTGGCTAGGTCTGCTTCTCTGGCTGCTTGTAGTAAAGAATGACCTTTAAATTCATCTGTTAATGACATAATAGTTGACATAAAAAAGATTTAAAATCTTTAAAAATCATTAGCATAATTATAAAGTAGAAAAATTATTAACTTTACATCTTCCTCTTTTAGCAACAGCAAGAACACTGCGATATGATAAAGGTGCAGGAGTTGAAGGTGTAGATTAATGAAAAATTTTGAAATCTATATGCTCTGAAGTAAGACTGCTTTATACTCTTAAGAGTTCAAAAAGATACACACACACAGATACTCCAGAAAAGTTTTAAAACAAGCAATCTAATTGTCCACCAAATGGAAACCAGTTAAATAATTTGGATATACTTATACACTGGAATATTTTACAGCTTTTCAGGAAAAAAGACAGATCTATATATACTGATGTGATATACATATTATTAAATGAAAATTCAAGTAGCACAAGAGAAAGGATATGTTGATCCAATTACTACTACTATTGCTACCACAACTAAATGTAAGTAATGATATAAGAAAATATTTAGAGAAACATCCACTAAAATATTAATAGTGATTATGTCTTGGCACAGATGTGGAAAGAATTGCATTGTGGGGGAATTGCCAGAATTTAAAATTTTTTCAAAGGACGATATTTTATGTATTATTTATATAAGCAAGTAAGAGATTTTTAAAAAGGCATTTCTAAATTGACTGCATAAATAAGAATCCGATACTGTTATTTATTACAAAAATATAGTCTTATTTCCTATTTTATAAGTTTGGTTTGTATTTTGAAATGACAACATATTCATAAAAAGTTGAAAATTGTTCAAAACAGAAGCAAATGATGTATGACCTAATATATTACGTAACAATTCCAGACTCTCTCACATTCAAGCCTTTGCATCTGCCTGGTACTGAATTTTTTCTCTTTTCTTTTTTCTCTTCTCCTTTGAGGGCCCCATCTTACTTCCTTCTTTTCCCTCAAAAAAAAAAAAAAAAGAGAGAAAGAGACAACCTACTCAAAGGAAGAAGATATCTGCAAATGATATATTCAATGAGGCGTTAATACCCCCAAAATATAAAAAACTCATACAACTGAACATCCAAAAAACAAAGAATCCGCTTAAAAAATGGGTAGAGGGTCTGAACAGACATTTCTCCAAAGAAGACATACAGATGGCCAAAAGACATATAAAAAGATGTTCAACATCACTAATCATCAGGGAAATGCAAATCAAACCACAATGTGATATCATGTCACACCTGTTAGGATGACTATTATAAAAAAAATCAAGAAATAACAAGTGTTGACAAGGATGTGGAGAAAAGGGAACCCTTGTACACTGTTGGTGACTGGAAATTGGTGCAGCCACTATAGAAAATAGTACGGAAGTTCCTCAAAAAAATTCAAAATAGAACTACCACACAGCCTAGCAATCTCACTCCTGGGTATTTAACCAAAGAAAACGAAACACTAATTCAAAAAAATATATGCACTCCTATGTTCATTGCTGCATTATTTACAGTAGTAGCCAAGATATAGAAGCAACCTAGGTGTACAATGACAGATCAATGGACAAAGAAGATATTATATGTATGAGAGAGACAGACAGACAGACACACACTCCTTATTAACTACTTACTCATCATTTAAGGTCTCAGTTTAAACGCCCTGCATAAACCTTCCAGACATTACTCATTATTGGGTTAGGATTCCATCTTATAAAGTCCATTGCACTTGCACTTGGCCTTATATCACAGGACATATTACACTGTCTTATTTGCTACGGTAGTCCTATCACCTAGTACAGTGCTTGAAACGCTCAACAGGTATTTGTTGCACATATGCTGCATATTTATAAAATAAGTCATGGTGTTTAGTAATACATTACCACTGCTAAATTCTTCAAAGTATTAGGACTTTGAAACTTCAGAAACCCAAAAGTGACGTCAAATAAAATGAAAGTGAACCAGTATTTTCAAAATAACAAAATTACAGATTTTCATTTAATGACAAAATTAGAGAAAAATAAAGTGAGAGAATTATAAACTATCATATGAAAGGACCAGGATCCTAACAATGGCAAAGGACAGTGATGTATTGAGAACTGATGTCAAGCAGAAAGTATGGTTTTGCTGAGTTCATCCATCAATCTTTTGAATTCAGAAATTTAAACTGAACTCAAATTATACTGGCTTTTTTTCTAATGACAAATGTTCTATGAACATCAAAATGATAAAAGCAATTCTACATTTTCAGTTACTCCTTAAAGTTCAAGAAAAGTAGTTCAGAAAAAAACTAAAAAGGCAAATTTATGAAAAGCATAAACAGTAAGACTGCAGTAGAAAGGAATTATGATGCAATAATACAATTAAACAGTACAATATTTTCTCAAGTAACAAGAAGTAAAATATCCCTTATCTTTGCTCTTTAGAAAGCAGCAGATTTCTGCCCAAATTGACTTTGATATTTAAAACATTTTACTGACAAATAATCAAGAATAAAAAAATAACCCAGAGAATGAAAAATTTATCAACTACGTAATTGTCCTTCTCAATGTGAAGGTTATATAAAAGCCTGTTTGTAAAACTTTAAGAAAGCTAAATAGTTAAAGGGAGGGTGGTAAAACTGCAAATTACTTGAACTTACCCTGAAAACTTAGTATTTATAAAATGCCTTAAAAGTTTCTCTTTCTAAAAGAATTCTAAAACAAGAATGAAAGCTACTGTCAGTATTTTCCGTTTCCATATGTATAGAACCCCAACTACCTTGTTCATCTGGCTTCATGAAAACATCAAATAAAAAAAATATACAAGGAGGAGCAGGAAAAAATGCATGTGATGAAAATGCTGTAACCATGGGTTAGATTAAAATATTGTTTTTGTTTCCTATACAATGTTCTTAAAGAGAATTCTGTAATTGTGAATGCTTAGTATAAAACAGTGAACATGATGAAAACTGCAGTTAGAGAAGTTCCAACTTTGTTAAATCCTTTTCTTTAAATAATTTACTGGTAGAATCTTAATAAAGGAGACACTGAGACGTCTGTAAAGTACTCGAATCAGGGAATTTCTTCCTTTACAAACTACAAATTTAGGTTAAATCTTAACATTTATATTGGAATCAGACTAGTGAAATACAATGTAAAATCATAATACTCATAATTTACAAAATGAAGGAAAGGAGAAAAATGTTAAATGAAGACATGGGGATAAAGCTGAGCCTGGGGGTATAAACTAAAAGAAGGAAATGAGAAAAAGATAAAAAAATAAGTTTTGAGTTAAGTTAAATTTAATTCAATAAACTTGCTGAGCACAAGCACAATGCACTGTGCTAGGCTGGGGGTAGGACATAGACCCAAACACAAATACCATCCACACATTTTATAATAAAGCATTGCATAGGTGCTAAGAACACAGAATAACAAAATCAAAGGTCTTTCTAAGAATTTAAATTTCACTGGGAAGATAGAGCATACATGTAAAAAAATGAACTATATAATGCAAGAAAACATATGGCGAGAGTCATCTGAGTGGGAGAGAGAATAAATGCACTTCTATAAGGATTCATTGCTAAGAGACATCTGCCCAGTTATAATCTGGTTTATGCTGGCCTGTAATCTAGTGGAAGTCATCCGATCCAATACCAAAAAAAGTTTAAATCTCCACTTAAACAAGATCAAAACTGCAAGGAACTCTTCCTGTTTTAACATGAACTAATTTAAAATCTGTTTAAACTTAAAAGATGTTAGCATCATTTTGACTATGCCTTCTTTTTTTAAGTTTTCATTTAAAGATTTTCTCAGGTGCTTAAATCCAGTTACCTGATTCTTAGAATCCCAGATGTAAGAGAGAATAATAACCATAGGACCAGTTGAAAATAAGGTAAATACTACCTGGTTTAATTTAAACCTGAAATGCCCACATATACAGTTAAATATATCTCAATATTTGATATGACAAGTAAATGTAATTGTGGTATCCAGAATGAGATCCTGGAAAAGAAAAAGGACTTTAAGTAAAAATAAAGGAAATCTGAATAGAGTATGGCCTATAGTTAATAATGTGTCAATATCGGTTTACTGTGGCAAATGTACCATACTAATACAAGATGTTAATAATAGGGGAAATTGACAATGGGGTATATGAGAATTCCTTGTACTATTTTTATAACTTTTCTATAAATCTAAAACTATTCTAAAACAAAAAGTTTATTTAAAAATAGATGCATATACATATACAGATAATATGTATCAGTATCTGAGATTACTTCCACCCAATCACAAAAATTATATTGTGTAAATTTAGGCAAGTGATTTCACTTGGGCTATAACACACAAAAGAAAGAAAACATGATTGTGTAACCTTACAGGGCTTGGGAAATAATGAACGCTAAATAATGTTAGATATCTATTATAACCACTAACATAGAAATATAAGCTCTTTGAGCTCAGAGTTTTTTTTCTGGTTTGTACAATGCTTTATTTCTAGTACATGGCACATAGTAGGCAGTTAATAAATGGTTATTGATTGACTCATTCTCATTAGCCTTGAATAAAAGGGTGGGGCATCTTAACTCGTGAATGAGAATTAGGCTTGAATAAACACAAAACAGTATATAAGATTCTTGTGGAATCATTAAGAAAAGTATATGATCAAATATGAGGATTATAAACCAGTATATGTGTAATAATGGAAGGATATTATCCAAGTTAGACAAAACACCAGCCTTAATAACTAAACAAAAATGAGATATTCCATTTTGCAACAAACAATATTGATTTCAGGATAAAAATACATACAAGTCAATCTCTCCCGGAGCTCAGGAGTTGGAGCCATATCCACAGCACTTTTGCCATGGCAATTGACTAATGTAGGATCAGCACCATGGCTAAGCAACAAAGAGCAGACTTCTACACGATTCTTGGAAGCAGCCTCATGGAGTGGAGTGAACTGCCAGAGATCCATAGCATTAACACAGGCTCCATGCTGAAATGAAAAAGAAGTTTTAGGTCAGTAATCATTTCGCTGGATTAGATAAAACGCAGAAGACATTTATTTCACTGTAAATTTCAGTTATAACTTTTTGAAATGTTGATAGTATTTTAATTATATTAATTTCAGTTTTTAAAAAGTTTAAAATAAGTTGAATGTTTAAAAAATTTTAAGGCAGCGATAATACTTTTAAAAACTTTTATTCTTTTAAAAATCTTATTTGCCAAAAAACACATGAAAACTCATGACAAGTTAAAAAAAAAAAGCAAATGATATTTAATATTTTTAACTTCTCTTACCTTAAGTAGCAGTTCTGTGACTTCATAATGTCCATATGAACATGCATTATGAAGAGGTACAAGTCCACTAAATAAAAACAGGCAAATTAAAATACTGAAATTTCGAACAATTTATAGTCATTTATCCAAGAAGTGCTAAGAAACAAAAATATAATAAATCCCAATACAATTATATTAAAAATTTTAAATAATACTTATTAAGAGACTACATAGCATAGCTAATGTTTAATCTTTTGTATTTACCTTCTATTTTGTGTGTATTATCCTTAAATATAATGATAAAAACACCAATTAGAAAAGCATTTAGGCAAAAGGACATGTGCTAATTGACAACTGCATGCTTTCTATATCAAGTATTTACAGAAAAATGTTAATTGATAAGAGAACTGAAATATTCCTACCATTTTGTTTCACTTTCAAGGTAATTTCTAGCATAAGAATTAAATATTCAAACTATTATAACTTGTATTTCAAAGTATCACGTTACATGAGTCAAAGATCTCCTTTTATTGTAGTGTACTTCTCTTGATGACTCACCTATTGTACACCCATCTGCTTTCAGACATGCACAAGGAAACAGATATGTACAAGAGCATCAGGCATTTATTTGTACCCCTATACTATTGGGACACTGTTCACATATGGCATAAAACCTGGCAGAGGCGAGAGAGAAACAGAGCACGGAAAAGAGCAGATTTGAAATGGATGGATTCTCCTTCTGATAACTGTCTCAAGTACTGAGCTCATTTTTCATTTTTATGTTTCCTGACATGGAAAGGGGCAAAGTGAAAGAAACCCTCCTCCACGGCTTTTCTTATGCTTCCATCTAGAAGAGTGTAATATGAATCTCCTTTACCTGGGCAGTGAGGTCAATTATCTTTTAGATCTTAATGTGAGATAATGAGAAATGTTAGCCCATCACAATAGGACAGCAGACCTGATTCATATGTGCCTGGAGACTAGATAGGAAAATGGCACAAAGTTTTCTAAAATACACCTATTCATAAAATAAATGACATAACTACTTTCTTGGTTTCCACCACCCCACCCCCATATCAACCTTCATAAAGATCTTTTAAGTTTTCCCAGTTCATATATCCAAGATTTCATGAGGAAAGAAACCAAATTAGAATATTATATACTTAATGATTTTGGTTTATTAATAAAGATGACCCCTTCATACCAGATGAATATGATAACTCTATTACTGGATTATCAGAATTTTCAATTTGTTTTGTCTATCCTTCTGAAATGCAACTTGAGCTGAAAACTATAATTGCGAGTGAGAGAAACAAATTTTAACTTCAAATAATAGAACTATAATACAATTATTATGAGAAGCATCCTTAATACATAGGAATATGAAAATAAAGTCAAATCAAACTTACAAACATTCTGAAAATGCTACACAAGCTGTAAAGAAATGGGATATATGACTTTCTTTGTCTAGTGCTCAACAACTTTAGTTTGTCAGATGTTGAAAACGACGCATAATAATCCATGAGCAAAACCATTAGAAGAATTAAACTGATATACCTACCCTTTGTCTTTTGCATGAACATCAGCACCATGCTGAAGAAGCAACTGAACTATCCGAACTCTGTTGTAGCCTGCTGCTAGATGTAAAGGAGTGGACTAGAAAACAGAAAGAAAAACACATCCTCTCTTCAGGTAAATAATTCTTGCTTTGCGATTTAATCTGTATTTATTTAGATTTAAACACAGTGAATGTTAACATACACAAAAAATACCAGGTTGGAGTGCCAAAAATTCACATTTCCTACTTGGTTGAGAGACAATTCACTCATCTCATGACTAAATTCAAACTTCAGTGCCATCTACTTATGTCTCCTACTCATTTTTCAAGGCCTTCAGTAATCAAGCCCCAAACTAACATCTCTACATTTTTTCTTGCTTCTTTCCAACATGAACCACTCTTATTTTTCTGAGAAGACATGATGGGCTCATAACCCTCATAACTGAAAACATTCTTCCTTGTGCTATTTAAATCTTGTCCACCTTTCAAGTTCTAAGTTTTCAATCCCAATTCTATCATAAAGATTTACCTAAAGAGCTAGTTCTCAAAATTTCTCTTTAATAGGAAAGGTTGAAAAGCTTTCCTAAAGAACTACTTAAGAAATTTCAGTGGAAACAAAAAAGGACAATGGAACATATTCATTCATGTGGCTGCTAGCAATGGGTCAAAATTCATTTGCTACATTGCATGCAATGAAATATGCCAAGATAGTAATTAATTCTTCTATTTTATCTACTACACATGCAGTATAAATACAAGAGGAAAATATAGTTTCTTCCCAACTAATTTCTGCCACATGTTAATTTGAACCAATTAAAAGTTTCTCTGCTCAAATTTAATACAGAAATTAAAATAATCAAACTTCTCACCTTTTAAAAAAAGATAAGAAATAACATTATTTTAGTTAAAACTTTCTCTACAACCACAGCAAGTGTCCCACGTTAGCTCATTTATTTAAAGTTTAAATACTGTAACAGCTTCTCATACAGGGTCTAATATACTTTCATGTACTCTCATTTTTCCTGTCTTCTTTTTGGGCCTTGAGATTTAGTAAGATTTCAATTTATTTTCTTTATATACTACTCCAAATGTCCAGATACAAAAAAAATTAATGAATACTGTATTACCTATTACTGTTTCCAAGGCACTCCATACATTTATACATTGACAGTCTCTGTGAAATATTTTTGAGCAACACACAGCTAATAAGGAGGAGACCATGTACCTTACAAGAGAGTCCTGAATAGGAAGTCAGGAAACCTGACTACATTCTTGGAGCTTAAGAAGCTGTGAAAGTCATATGTTCATATATCTCAGGTTCTTCATGTATAAAAGAGATAAAATCACCCATCCTAGCTAACTGAAAATGTGTGAAAATAAAACTTTCTCCCATATAAAAGTACTTTTAAAATGTAAAATGTTATACAAAAATAGATGATTAAAATTTTTGTATCATCAAACAACATGCCCATCCACGTTTCTGCTTTCAGACACATGTCAAATGTTATTGCAAATAATACCTCCAGGGTGTATCAAATTATTTTCAGGACTGTTTATCACCTCCCTTCCTTGAATATTTCAAAGACGTCATTTCACTATCTTCTGGCTTGTATCATTTCAGACTAGTAATCTGCCAACAACATCCTATTTCTGTTCCTTTGTATATGTGGTTTTTTCCTTACATACTTTAATACTTTATCACTGTTTTTAAGCAATTTGATTTTGATGTATCTTGGTACAGTTTTCTTAATTTTCCCTCCCTCTCTCTCTTTCTGTCACCCTGCTTCATGCTTGCTAGGCAGTAAGCTTGAGCAATCACACAACTCAGCTTATTTAATTCCTGTCTCCTCTCAGGGATCACAGCCATATACTTCCTAATGTCCAATTTCTGAAAACTATTGTTTCATATATTTTGCCTAGTTTTTTTTTTTTTTTTTTTAGTTGTTTCAGGAAGGAAAGTAAAACTAGTTCCTGTTACTCCATCTTGGCTTTTCAGGACTGAATCTGACTTTACATTGCAGCTGGGAAGCTTCCTCTGGAGATAATGATGGCTTTGGATGACTGGTCAGTTAAGCCAGGAAGCTCTTTTAAAGGACACAGCTGACATTTAATACACATGGAAAAGTGACATTGTCATTGCTGATGCACAAAAAGATTTTGCTTTTTCATATAAGTATCTTTTAAAATTTTTATTTGTATATAGTTGATTCAATAAATTTTTATTTCTTTTTCTTGAAAATGAACCAAGTCCCTAAATGAATGAATACATATACACACACATTATTTATTCAGAAGGGCAAAACATAAAAAATATATACTTTCTGGATTTTTAAACAATCAGTTTGAGACTGAAAAGTATTTATAATACTTTGAAAATGGTAATATATTTAGTTTGTAAGCTGTTGAAATTTAATAACAAATAAATTAGAAGGCTCTGTAACTGGCAAAGTAGAAAGTGATAGGAGGCCTGAAATAAAGCAACTGTGGAAAAAAGGCATTAAGGAGTGAGTGTCAAAAACTATTAGGAAGCAGAATTGATAGAATCTGATAAATGACTGATAAAGGTAGTAAGGGATATAGCAGTTCCAGTATGGAAATGTCAGTGACAGGTGAAAGAAATGAAGGGAACAAGGGAGGGAGGAAGAGGAGGGAAGGGTGGGCAGGGTAGGGGAGGAGCCCAGAGGGAAAGAATTCGAGGTTTGGGTTTATTGAATTTGAAATGCCTATGTGAAAACCTAGTGGTGATGGGACTAGAATTCAGGAGAGGCGAAGGCTGAACACAAATTTGGTCGTCACTGGCATTCATTTAAAATATTTTAGCATCTGCCATGTATCTGGCACCATGTTAAGTACTAGGGATAGCATGGTAAACAAGAAAGGCTTCATATTTTGCTCTTTGTTCTTATTCCTTAAAAACAAAGTCCTTAACTGAAATACATATAGAAAATTTATTTAGAAGGACAAAAGATGAGGAAACAAGTGTAGTTTCTGAGGAGTTAACTAGACAAAGCAGACATATACAATTAAATGTGACAAATACAGTAGTAAAAGAAGTTCAGGATGCCAGGGGAGGCTAGAGGACACATACCTTAATCACTATGGAAGTTAGATGGGAATAGGGCCAGGGAAAATTCTCAGAACTACTACTTTCTGAGGGGAGACTTGAAGATAAACAGAAATCATTGAGGCAAAAGGATGGGAAACTATAATCCAGGTAGTGTAGAGAGCATACATTAATACCCAGTGGACATAGTATAATTGAGGAACTAAAAAAAAAAAATCAGTGGCTAAGTGTAGTATATGAGATTGGGGGAGATTCTAACAACAATAGGGAATCCCTAAAGGACTTTAAAAAATTACTTAAGATTGGAGTTTGGAAAGATCACTTTAGTTACTCTACAGATAAATTGGAGGGGGAGGGCAAAACCAATTACGGGAAGATATGAATAGAAAACTAGGACTAATCTAGGAGATAGTTTTGTCAGTTAGCAAAATTGGTAGTAGCATCTAAGGAGAGGTAGCTGAGCTATAGGAGTGGATGAATTCACAGGGAGAGTGAGTACAAAACAAGATAGATGAGATTTTTTAAGTAGTCATTCAAATGTAGATGTTAATTATGTAAACTAAACAGTATCAACGGAAGGCACATAAAACTGTAAAATGCATGCAGTAAATTTGAGGAAGTGGTAAAAAACAACAACAACAAAAATACAAATTGAGAACAAAGGCAGATTTAAACAAGCTTATGCTACTAAGAGCCCAGAAGTTTTTCCACTAGGAAAAAATTTACAACTAAATATTATATACCAAAAGATATCTTCTGATGCAAAACAATTAAAATTATGTGGCCAAGACTAAATTTAGTGAATGGTTACCACACAGTCCCAACTTTACACCCCAACTGCCAAATGGCAAAGTAATGATAAAAGGAATTTTCTGAATGCTGGGATAATTAACAGAGTGTAACTTTAGTTTAGAAAAAATAAAGCAGACCCATTTGTACAATACTCACACATGTTATTTGATAATTTGGTGATGGCTGTAAACTAGTAAACATAAGAATCGCAAGAATCAAACACTTAAGATATCATTATATTCAGGGCAGCAATCAGCCCAGTTTTTACATCTCAGATTTAAGAAACAGATTTTTTGTTGGGAATATGTTAAAAGTCAAACATGTAGAGTGATAAAGTATGGAACAACTGAAAATACAAAACTATCTAAAAATCTAAATATTATTCTGCTGTAAAAGAAATGTTATTATTGATATTTTCATATTGTAAAATATTTACAGAAAAAGAATCTTTACTTAAAAAAACATCATAATTTAAGGTTTTCTTCTTGGAACCTGGCCATAAAAAAACCCCAATCTCTCATCTTTGCCTTTTATAATATAGATTTGCAGCATAGTATAAACCATTTAAGGTAGCTTTAACTTATCTTACACATATATGCATAGCTCAAATAGTTGACAGGTCGTCAACCTTGTTATAAAATTGCAGATGTACCTTTAACATAAGTCTAGGCAGCAAGATATAAGAAAATGAATAAAGGCTTTTAACTCTCACGTTTGCATTCTTGCTTTGCAAAATTTATAAGGTATATGGTTTTGGACTAATTTCTTCATATCTCTGAGCCCTGGCTGCCAATATCTGTAAAATGAGAATTACAATTTCTACCATAAAGGCTAATTTATGGATTAAAGATAACTATATAAAGTACCTAAGAGAATAGCACATAGAAAAAGCTCAACAAATGGTAGTAACTACTTATTATCATCTTATTAAGCATTTTACACTCTTAGACGTTCTTAAAGATCATTTATCCATCCTCATCTTACATTACCCATCAGCATTATTTGACATAACTGATCACTTCTTCCTTCTTGAAATGTTTTTCCCCTTGGTATCTAGGTACCCTAGATACCTACCTCACTGGTCATTCCTTGGTCTTCTTTTCTGGTTATTCCTCATTTTCTTGATATTGGAATACTCCAAGACTGTGTCTTTAGACCTCTTTTCTTCATTATCTATACTCATTCCTTTGGTGATCTCATGCAGTCCTGTGGCTTTAAATAACATTCATATACTGACAACTTCTCAATTGTATCTCCAGCTTAATCTTCTTTGCTGAACTTCAGACTCTTATAATCTAACTTCCTACTTGACATCACCATATAGATATATAGAAGACATCTCATGGTTATCATGTCCAAAACAGAGCTCCTAGTATTCCCCACAAAACCTAGTCTGTAGAATTTCCCATTGCTATTAATGGCAACTCTATCCTTTTAGCTGTTCAGGTCAAAAACTTTGAGAGTCTTTCTTAATTCCCATATTTCTCTCACACCCTATGCTCACTACATCAGACTATTTCTGTTGGCCAAATATCTGAAATATTCCCAAAATCCAATCATTTCTCACCATACCTACTCCCACCAACCTGGTCTAAGCCACCATCTTCTCTCAGGTGGCTGGTTGAAATAGTCTTTAATGTGGCCTTCTAGCTTCCAGCACAATCCTCTTGGAGTCTACCCAACATAGCAGTAGAGTGATTCTGTTAAAAAGTACATTAGATACACAAATTCTTTGAGCAAACTCTTCTAATGGCTCTTCATTTCATTCTAAGTAAAAGCTAAAGTCTTTATAAGGGTCTAGACTGCCATAAACAATCTCTCCCATCACTACCCTCCAATTTTGACTCCATCTTTTAGTCTGCTTCCCTTGGTTCATTCCATATAGCTCAACTGCCATAATTATTAATTAGCTGAAAGCACTGGGAATTAGGTTGTGCTAATAAGTGAAATATTTTCTGAAAAAATTAAAAGCCTACCAGTAACAAAATATTTTTCCACTTAAATTTAATTCATATGACTTCTTAACAAATCCAAACAATGGAAGAGAAAATATTCCTGAGGATTAAATATATATATAAAATAAATTTTGTGAATACTCAATGCACCTATCAGATTTAGAAGACCTAGGTGTTATAATGTGCCTAGAAGAGCAAATTCAATTTCTAAGATCTTTTCTTCCCACTGAGCAAAGAAATCATGATAACTATTTCTCAAAATTTAAATGTATTATTACATATTCAATCCCAAGGTAATTTTAGCATTTAAATTTTAACACAAAGCACATATTGCTATTTCACAAATGACTGCTGGGTACAGGGGAAAGGATTCCTTGATCTGATAGTGCCGTGAAAACTTTTGAAGTTAACGATTACCATACAGACAGAACATCCCAACCTCTAAAACACTTTTCATCTAAAAAGCATATATTTTTAAAATTATATCTTAATTTCTTAAGACTATTACTATTTTTTATAAAGTACAAAGTTTGGGGGATTCCTTAAAGAAGACTTTAAATGAGATTCCAAAATAACCAATATTCCAAAGTGATGATCTCCTTTCCTCTAGTGCTGTCTCTGGACAATATTTTTGCAATAAAAATACAAAAAAAATTGCCAAGGACAGGTCCTAAAACTATACACCACAAAATAATGTATTTATTTATGTGTCCGTCTCTTCTAATCCACTGTGAGCTCAGTGAGAATGGAGAACATAACCTGAATTTTATGTTTCAAAGGCTTAAAATAGTACCTCATGTATAGTAGGGTATTAAAACAATGAAAGTTATTGTCGGCTTTTGATTTACATTAGCAAAAGGGACCAGAGGACATGAATAATCCAGCTTGGTGAATCTGACTTTAAATTTATGTGAAAGATTTACACCTATATTTCAACATAGGCCTATATGATGTTTGATGCGTTCCCTGGGAAAGAAAAAAAAACAATGTGAAGCCAAGGTATAAGTCATCAGAGAGCTATCTAACCTTATAACGTATCGTGTATTTTGGTTTTCTTTAACATGAAGTTTCAGTTTGACCTAGATGAAATCCTCTGGAATATTCCAGACTAGGGTGACTAACTCAAACTGGTTTGTCCAGGACTTTCCTGGAAACCCATGCAAACTGGGATGGTTGGTCACCCTACTCAAGCCAAACTTAATGCTGAATGAGTTTCTTGGTTTCTGGAGCAGTCTCAAGTCATAAAATTGTGTGTGTGTGTGTGTGTGTGTGTCTCTGTGTCTGCACACATGTGCAAGGGTACATACAAATGCTTTCAGAATAAGGCAAGACATTACGACTTAACCAAATTGGGAGAAGAATCCTATTACGAATTGGCTCAAGAGAACAAAAGGTACTACTCTTTCCATCTAACAATTCATTTCTTCAAAAGACTCAAGTGTAGTCTTTCTCAGTTCCATACAAATTCAACAATATAACATACCATTCAAATCTTTCTCCACTCTCTCCAGTTACAATTACAAAATAGTTTCATAAGATAAAACTTTATGATATTTTCCGAACTTGAACACTCATGTATCCATCACCCAGATTCGACAATTATTAATTAGTAAGATAAGTTTCTGCTATTCCTTTTATTTCTCACTAAAGTGTTCTAAAGCAAATTCAAGACACTGTAACATTTATCCCTACATACTTATGTAGATGCCATAAAAATTATAGGCATTCTCTTTCAAAACCCCAATCTTATTATTACATCTAACAAAATAGTGGTAAATCTGTAGTTATTATCTAATGTCCGTGTCAATATTCAAATTTCCTGATTGTCTCAAAAACTTGTTAAAGTTGGCTTGCTGGTCAAGATCAATACTCTTGGATACTGTGCCTTTAAGTCTCCCTACATCTACAACAGTCTTCATCCTCTTCTTTCTTTTTTCACAATATCAACTCGTTGAAGAAACTGTTAGTTGTTCCCTTCCTTGTTATTGTTTAACTTGTGCCTGTATCTTCTGTATTTCATGTAAAATGGAAGTTTTCCTCCTTCAAATGAAACTTTTTTGGCAAGAATATTTCATAGACAGCACTTCATGCAGGTGACACACTGTATTTGGATATTCTACTTTTTGTGATAAGACTGCTTAATGTACCACCAGTTTTGCAGGTACTACCTCTCTAAACTCGTGAATCCTAGATATCTTTGTAATTTTCTTAACTTCCTGCCATCTTTTTATAAAATATATATAAACAAACATAAAATCATTACACTGAAAAATTCCAATACTTATTTCCACTTTTTTCAGATCTGATTTAAAAAATGAGGTACTACATACGTATTCTCTCAGTTTTAACTGGTCTCAATATCACTTTACATTTACTCACCATTCCCTTTTAAATTATAAAAATAATATATTCCCTATAATATGAAATAAAACGTTCTATTTCTCCCTCTAGCCCAACAAATCCCTTTCCCAAAAGTAATCACTGTTTATAATTGCACACATATCATTTGAGATATTTTTCTGTCTATAAACATGTGTTTTTCTCAGTTCTTATTGCTGCTATTTTTGTCATAGAAATGGATATTATATTTTCATGCAATTTGCTTTTTTAGCTCTTAACATATTAATACGTACAGGTCTATCTTATTCTTTGTATAGTATTTCCACTGTATAAGTGTACTGTAATTACCTATTGCCTATATAAGGACATTTACGTTGTTCTGTGTTCTTGGTATCTTAACAAAACACATCTCTTTCAAACTTATTTGGTTAAGACAGATCAGTGTTCCCCCTCTCAACATAAAATACTTTATCGGCCATTAATACAAAATTCCCAGGAAAATATAATAACCACATAATTAGAGCTTATTAATTTTCTCTCAGGCACAGAGACATGATTAATCTGCTTGTCAGGCATAGCTAAGAAGTTCTTTGAGACAGTGATACTTAAATCGAAATGAAAACAAATTAAAAGCTAAAGAATCAATATGGGCATGAGTCCATGGAAATAAATATATCTCATCACTGCTGCTTGTCTTTTGAAGGGATATTTTAAGTAGTACCATAAGGACGAATAGACAGTCTCCTTGAAGTTTCTCAACTCTTGAGCTATTATAAAGAGAATCTAAAAGAAAAACTATCTGAAGAATGAAAACTGATGAACTAAAGTAGAAAATTTTTTTTAATTAAGTTTATTGGGGTAACATTGGTTAATACAATTATATAATTTTCAGTGTTCATTATAATTTGACATCTGTATATTCTATTGTGTGTTTACTATCCAAAGTACAGTGTCCTTCAGCTACCATATATCTGATCCCAAAATAAATTTTTAAAAGATATTTTAGTCACATCTTTCTTACAAACTATGTCTCCTTTAACTTGTTTCTTCTATAGATTACACATCATAGATCCTCTTATAATAATGTTTTCTTTCCTATTATGAGTCTTTTGCTTTGGTCTTGGGCCTCTTGGTCAACTACTCTCTAAAGCATAGTGCCTAGAGAAATCACACCTAACCACAGAAATGGTTTCATCTCAGTGGAACTATATCAGAACTATTCATTAATAGACATAATACCTCTTCTATAACCAGGAGTGTTTAATGAATTAATATTTTTAAGTCACAATCTCTGTAATGGAGGTAGTTGGGTGACAACAGTATTTGGCTTTGTCACATAGTTATTTTCAGTCTAAAAAGAAGATATAAAAACATTTTGAAAATCAAAGTATTTTATTAAAAATGATAGCAAAATTTACTAGGTACTTTCTATGTACCAAGTACTGTTCAAAGTGCATTGTATGTATTAACTTGTTTATACAACTACTACCAGAGCTAGAAACTATGAGTATTTTCACATAACAAATGAGAAAACTGAGGAACAGGGGGATTAATACAGTAAGTTAATAGCAGAGTCAGAGACAAATCCAGATAATCCGACTTCAGAGCTCTCACTCTGCCTTCCTTCTTTTCCTTTGGCTAGGCACTCGGGTCGTGGGTAGGATGTTCAGAAATGAGATAATTATGGCTAAGTAGCAGGAAGAGTTATTCTTGGTGGGCAGGGATGGCCGTGGTAGTTCTGACTACCTCAGCACTCTGATCCATAGGGCACCACATATCAAACTCTATCAATAATGAGAGTGTGACCATACCATTGGATGAACACTCTAGAAATGCAGAACTTCTTAACAATAGAAGTTGTCTAAAACATTAATTATTGGAGGACAAGGAGGAATAATAGAATAATAAAATTGGAAAATATAATTTATCTGCCTCTTTCCTAGTGTAGGATTTTTTCACGTATCTCTAACAGATAATCATTTGGTCAACCCCTCCAGTTGCCTCAACTGTTTCTTACAGAGAACTTCCTGACTGCCTTCCTGGGCACACTGACCGGTCAATGCCCTCCTTAAAGCATGAAACTCTAAATTCAGCATTAAATCCAGATGTGATTTGGTACAAACCAGTGAGCTCTCATTTTTAAAAAATGTATTCAAGCAGAGCCAGATGACAAAGTCACGTGGTTGTCAGAGTTATCACACTGAAAGTTCCAATATTGCATTGGATGTTAGACTAGCTGCCATTCAAGTTCTCTTCCAAATAAGATTCTATGGATACTAGACAGACTACATGAAGAGAAATAAAATAATGATTGATATTTTACAGACTCAGAGAGGATGTTCTTCCAAAGTAACATATGTAGTCATCTTTAGGAAGGGACCTAAGGCATTTGAAAATTTGCAGAATTTATGAAATATATTATAAAACGAAGTTTCTATACTTCAACTCTCTTAATTAGTAAAAATTTATTTTTAAATTGATAATATAAAAGACTGTCTTTAAATGTATGCCTTGGTAAGCGAAAGAGAGAAAGGAAATGAATAGATGAGAAAGTAAAGGAAATCCATAGGATAATCTTTGTGAGAATAAAGCTTTGAATGCCAGCTTAATTCAATTTTCACTTAATATTATCATTGTGGAAACTCCAAGGGGATTTTTCAACATCTAGAAATCTGTGTTTCTCTTTTCCAGCCTCAGAATCAGCAGAAAAATTGAAATGTATACATGAAAATGAGTTTCTAGCATTCTCTCATAAGGTTTGTATGGGGAAAAAAAATGCTTAGCACTCTCAGAAGATGCAACACAATTCCGCATTGTTTAATTAGGGAAACAGCTGACACGCTTTATGGAAACCAGGTTTCTTGGTCTGATAGTACCTGATGTTTTATATTTTTAAGAAGAAAAGTTGCCACACTACTCAAACCTCAGATGAATTCCTTTTTATAATTAATATTTACAATCTTAGGTTTTCAAATCTAAACATCTGAGATTCTAACTAACTTTCAACAGACGACTTGTTCTTGAAACAGGAAACAAATTACACTGGTAGGCATTTAAAGATTATTTATGATAATCACCATCCCACCTTCGATCACTAGATAGCCATCCTAACTGTGTAAACTGGGAGAATGAAAAATCTCTTTGGCTGACTTTAATGTGATTAAGAAAAGCTCTATGACTTTCGAGATATGCTGTCACCTCAACATTCCTTCAGTGATAAAGTCCTTGTTGTTTCTGAGTTTGCATATGTGAAGTCAACAGCCAAAGGTAGACAGGAACAGAGAACTCTAGCTCTGTTCCCTGTCCACAGGCCCCTTCCCCAATTCTAACAGATATTGAACCCTCTCTGAAATTAAGAGATTAGTTTAATGGATATTTTTATGGTATTCAGAGTAGGGTATTATCATGTTACTATTAAAAAAACTAAAGTATATTTATAAAAAGAAAAATCAATATATGAAACATCTTATATTTAATTTATTTCCAAATGTACTAATTTGGCTACCCAAATATGCATTTCAAAAAATTTTGCAAGGTATATATAGTATTTTTAAAGTTTTACTACTGATGTTATTCTTAGTAGAGAAAGACGTTTTCTCATTAGTCACTGAAAACAGTCTTCTTTTAAAAATATTATGAAGATTCTTGATGCTTTTAGAAATTTCCTTTTATAACTCTAATTTAACTTAACAAGTGAGTGAATACATGAACATGGATGTCGACGGGGGAGAAATAGGCTTCCTGAGTGATTATACTTAAAAAAAAAAAAAAAAGGAAAAAGGCAGCGATGTGAAGATAATCGGATATTACAGACAATGTTTGTGTCGCCCTCTCCCCATTCATATATTGAGGCCCTAACCCTCGGTAATGATATTTGGGGACAAGACTTTTAGGAAGTACTTAGTGTTAGATGAGATCATGAGGGTGGGGCCCTCATGATGGGATTAGTGTCCTTAAAAAGAAGAGACACCTAAGAGCTTGCTTTTCCTCTCATGAAGTAGGGGATCCTCCACAAGCCAGTAAGAGAGCCCCCATCAGAAACTGACTATGCTGGCACCTTAATCTTGGACTTTCCAGCCTCCAGAACTGTGAGAAATAAATTTTTTATTCTTAAGCCACCCAGTCTATTGTATGGCAGCCTGAGCTAAGACAACAGGTAACTGGTAACATGAATTAAGAAATCAATAGTTTGTTGGTTTTGCATTATGGCAAAACAACTGTTTCTAATAATGCTAATTCAAAGCTACAGATAGCTTCAAAGTTTAAATCCATAATTAACTCTTCACTTTCTGCTGCTTCTTATTAGACCAGAAGGTTTCTGAAATTAGACTTCTCTTTGTACCTAAACAAGCCTTTTAACACAGTAAGGTTCACCCTTTACAAAAAGGATTTAAGAAATTTTTGCAGAATACTCTACCGTCAACTGACATTAATTGAAGTTTAAGCCAAAGAGATTATAATCAAATCATAATTATTATAGGGGCATTTTTAAATCTGTTTATCCAGTAATAATTGATACATAAAAATGTGTAAATAGCTCCACCCACCATCCCACTCAACGGAAGAACTAGAACATCAGCAATACCACCGAGGCTACTTTACGTGTTTCTTTCTGATTCTATTCCCTGGCCACTCCGCAAGCTACTGCTGTAGTTGTAGTCTACCCTATAAAGTTTTCTTTGCTTGTAGAGGCAGAAAAAGCAATTTTAAATGTAAGTTCTTATCATTTTAAAAGGAGATACAGAAGTGTCATTTTTGTAATTTGGCTTCTAAATCAATTTTTAATAAGGAATCATATCCAGCAAAATGATTTAGTACTCACTTCTTTTCTGTCCCTCAACTACAAATATGAAACTGAAGAAAACTTGTGCTTTTTGGATAGGAGAAACCAGAGTTAGGAGAAGGGTGGCTAAGCAGAGCTAAAATGAACTCCTAAGTTTTACCTCCTACTTTTTAACACTGTGGTCTCTTTCTACTAAAAATTCTTTTTTCAAAGAGAGCACAGTTGGCACAGGTACTAATTACTTTCACCAGCAGAAATGTCATGCTTGACAAAACAGAGACTGTTTTACTAGAAGTGATTCCCTAATGAAAAATAAGACATTTTCAAGACCCTATTGTAACAAAATGAATATATGTAAGCATAAAGATTTTATACAATATATCTTAACATAAGTAGGCAAGAAAACTTGCTCTAAGGGATTTCTGCATTATAGTGATATACATGCATCGCTCAGCAAGATATGTTTTAAAGATGTGATCTGATTAGATACATAATTAAACCCAAAGTACTTGAAGAGTTCCCTAATGCAGACTTACTACATTTTGACCTTCTTGTAATCCCAAGTAACATCTGAACTATGATCCATAAAAGTTGGAAATTAAAAAATGGTATGACCTTTTATCTACCAAGATTTGGCAAGAACAGAGGACGATGATAAAGGCCACAGGGAGCCAGGCAAGTGCCCACAGATAATGCTAACACTTTCTTAAAAGGGAAAAAGGTTCTATATAAACTTTATTCCGGATACCAGGACTGTTTCATCTATGGTGACTCTACAGACTCTTACATAATTCAATTCCTACTAACTCTGATAAATTACAAAATACATTACAATCTTCTTAGAGCGCATGTGGTCCAAACTCTTCATTTTTTAGGGTAAAAAATTGAGAACATGGAGATATAATAAAACTTCTATGATCACAGTTAGTCTTATACCTTCAAGTGCCTGCCTTTTCCCATAAACCCTGATCTCAAAGATGCAGATGAAACTATTTTTTGCATTATGAGGGGAAAAAATCTTAAATTGTAAGATTTAAGTTCAGAATAATTAAATATATCTAAAAATATATATCTGGGGTTTTATTTTTAAATCTTTACTTATTCTTCCAAGTAGCTATGAAAGAACCATTTTCAGTAATCCGTCTGAGGAAAGATACAGTCTTTCGTGCTCAACAGGTGATAAGTAATGACTTCTATTTTCTTAATGCAGGAGTATTTCACTTATTTATTATTGGATAACAAACCACCCGCTAAATGGTGGGTAACCTGGGCATTTCTTCTCTATACATGAGGGTGCTAGGATGACTGATGTCACCTAGAGACTGGACCCTATAGGAGCTCAGCAGAAGCTAGAATGTCTGGGAAGCTTAGATGGTAAGAGTCATTTAGAGGCTTAACTGAGCTAAGGTGGGTCTCTGGCTCTATGTCTCAGTTCTCCACATGGATCTCTCCACATGGCTGCTGGGGCTGCATCATGGCATGGCAGCTGGATTCCAAGATGGAGTATTCCAAAAGCAAGAAACTGGCAGCTGCCAAGCCAATTCAGGGGCTAGTCCTGGAAATGGCATAACAGCAATTCCGCCTTATTTTATTCATCAAAGCAGTCCTGACCTTAGTTTAGAGTCTGTATGGGGAAGAACCAGATAATGGCATAAATAATGAGAGACAGTTCATTGAGGGGTCTTCAAAAACAATCTACCATAGAAGAAATGTTAAAATGCTGGTCAAACATGATATTCAGAGAAGATTTACACTGAAGGAGGGAGCTGTTAACCAAGAATACTATATTAGAATATGATAATGGATATAACCCTAAAAATTAAATATAAATACAAAAAAATTGCACTGATCCTACATATCCTTTGTGCTTCGTGGATGTGCTTTATAAAATTCAAATGAATACGGTGGCGTTATTTTCTACCAGATATTAATTTTAAATGAGTATGTTCTTAAAAATGGCTTTATATAGCCTGAAATACTTGCATATTACCAAGTCATTGTCAATTTGTGGAATTATGATTTTTTTTATTTAAAGCCTTTAATAAAAAAATAAAAATTGTTCTGTAAACACACACACATACACACACACACACACATACATACATATAGGCTCAAGAAGAGATTTCTGAATTTATAAACTGCTAATTTAAACAAATTTATTTATTAAATGTGTGTGTGGGGGGGAAGGCCAAGCTCCAAAAGAATTCAGTTATATACTCTGTAGATTACTTGGTAATCTACATTTATCCAAATGCCACCTGGGACTGAGCCTGGACAATAAAGAATTTAAGTGGGAAATGCTGGAGTAGTCAAAAGCACATATGTGCCCATTCTAAATATTTTCAAAAGTTTCAAAAAGGTATCAAAGGGGCAGAGATCTAACTTACTGAGGTTCTACTATGTGTCACAAACTGTTTACATTAATCACATTATTTCACTTGATCCTCTCAAATGCCTTATGTAATGGGATGACTATTCCCATATATGAATAAATACATTAAAAACTGTACAGCCCTAGTCACATACTTAGAAAATGAAAGTGCAGAGAAAAGAACCCAATCAGAGCCTATATGCTCTTTCAATTATATCACGGTTTTTTTATGGTATCTTTAAGGGATGGTACTAAATTCTACTTTATTTCTCTACTTAAAAATAGTTTTTAAACACCTTATTTTTCTGTTTCCAGTCTTATTCATTATTAACCATAATATGGAAGCAAACATTTACAGAGAAGAAATATGACATTTAAAGAACCTCTTTAGTTAATCTTCCTGCATTTAAATCATGCTCCTCCAATTGCCTGTTAATCTAAATTTGTCGTTTCCTACAGAAGAGCATACATGTCTAAATACTAATGCTTTGAAAATAAAAGGGCCAGAAAAACAAATCTCACTTCACATCTACACTTTATAACTATATGGCAGCAAAAGGAATCATACATTTTTTTAGTGCATTAGCTTCAGTGTACTGGATAATGTCTTAATCATTCCATCAATTTTTGAGCTCCCTGTAAACCAATACCCCTAAAAGCATATTTACCTCCCATGACACTTAACATAGTGACTTATACATGGTAAGTATTGAATGTTGGTTGAATGAATAAAAGGAAGAGAAATCTGAAATACCAGAAATTACACTGAATATTTCAAAAAGTACCAAAAAATATTAGTTACTTTCAATATTTGGTGACATACAATCATAGCAATAGTAGGCACTGCAGATACGTAGTATTCCTGTTTAGTAATATGTATAGTAATGCCCAACTCTAACCTATTCCTTAGTAAAAAGAGGTGATAAATTTAGGACGTTTATTTTGAAAGAAGATAAAGGCAGCCAGGAAAGGGAAATACACAAGAGAGACCAAAATGAACTCTGAAGAGTGTTGAATGTTGAAATAATTTGAGATGTTTTCTAATATTTTCATTCACTGTAAAAAGGTATCCTCATGAAAATTAATATTGAAAAACAAGAGACTACCACCACTTTAAGTTTACATATCAAACAAGGCCAGAATATTTGTATAATTGCTAATAAAACATCTGATCTTGATAGAAAATATTATAAAAGGGAGATTAAAAGACAACAAATCTAAGTTTGAAAATATAGGAATTATGAATTTTAGAAAGGTATCTGTTTTAAGAATCTGGTTATACTTCAATGCAATTCAAAACAATCGCAGCATGTCTGCCTAATCATAATGGGCAGGAGATACAAGAAAAATAAGTTATATCTATGCTCCTATGTTTCTAAAGTGGCCATCATCAGAACACGTATATGATTCTATGAAAGTAGCATTTAAGAATAAAACATTACAAAAAAATTTCCTCCTTTAGTTTTTTAGGGAAAAAACAACTAAAAATTCCAAACTCTATTTTGATTTACATGTAAAATCAAAGAATAATATATATATATAAATTACTTAAAATCTTATTGGTACTTCACTATTTTCAGAATTCTACAGGTCAGAAAAACAAATGTCTATGGGAGATAAAAATATTAACCACTCACATATTACCTAATTAGATAATCATCAAGTCACAGTATAGAATTAAGAGACTATTTAAAATTTACACTGTCATTGTATAATCCCACGCATTACATTAAAAAGGAATGCTGAAGTCTAAAACCCCACACATATTTAGGTAAATTCTCCACCTACTAGTTAATGTATAAGGAACATTTCTTTTCTAAAAACATTATAAAATTGACATTTCCATGGGCTTCTAAAATTTACAAACCAGGAATTGCAGTAAAAACAGAGACAGGCAAAGACTCAGTTAAGCATTAATATAGTCATTTAGAAACCCTCTAAAAATGAATTTGATTCTGTGCTGTGTTCTAAAATACAAAATCAAGAAATAAAACTTTATATATCCAACTAACTTTCTATATATGTAAAGTGCCTCTTGTTAATAGACAATCTGACTTCCTAATTCTAGATAAATACATGCAAATGGCTTTCAAAAATACTAAATATATAAGACAGGGCTGTAATTTAGCAGCTAGATTTGCTTACACATTTTCTTAACGTCAATAATAAGAAAACAAAAAATAATGTCATAACTAAGGAATCTCATCTCAATCTCCATTAGCTCCTAGAATAATTTACTGCTTTGTTGCTTTACTGCAACTGGTACATTTAATAAGCATTGCTCTGTGCCATCAACAAGGGTAACATTTCAATACAGATGTTATTCAATTTTAATTATGAAATTGGATTTGTATTTTGCATACCGATGGACCATTTTAAATTTTATGTTATATGCATAAATAGCACAAAAACTTAATAAATACTTAAGTCTAATTTTTCTATTTAATTTGAGAAAATTGATAATCTAAAAAATAAGAGTACATTTTGAAAAATTATTATATTATTCATATGTTATGAATCCTTCAGTATAATAATAATATTGAGATGTGTTTTTAAAAGTGTTCTACACATCAAAATATATACATCTCTTTCATGGTATAATTACTCAAAAGCAAATTAATAAAATACTACTAATAACATATAACAGACAATATAACAGCCCCCTCGTTCACATACTTCTGAGTTAATTATCTAAATGGCAAAAAATACAGATGATTTTTTTTCACTCAGAGGATAAAATTGTTTATCAGGGAGCAAAATCATATCCTAAGCTTCTGCTACATGTGAAGTGCCCAGCTTGGTCTGGTATAAAATACAAAAGAAAGCTAATAGGTTAGTAGAAGAAAAAGTCATGTATGAATAACTACAATTCAAGAACTCTGTGGTAAATGCTATAGAGTAATACAGAAAAGGAGCCAGAGGAATTTGGATGAGAAATACACTGGCTCCAGCTAAAGAAATGAGGGAAGTGTATCCTCCTTTGGGAGGAAGGAAAAATAAAGGAGTTCTATAAATTTGTGTAGGGGTGAGGCAGGGAGAAGAAGTAATCTGTTAATTATAGTGTTCATGCTCCTTAATTATTATGATTTACTGAGCTAGAAATGGGCTGTTAAGGTATAAGGGTAAGGATGGGAGAATGAAGCTGGGATGAAAATCAACTCATGCTAATCTCACGTAGATTATGCAAAATGGCTATGAAAAACTGAAGTATGCTGGATTCTAAAAAGAACTCTGTCTAAAGATATAGCTGCACTTACCACAGATAAGAAGGTATTTCTGCACAGTGATAAAAGTCACTTTATCTAGTAAGAGGATCCAAGAGGATCTGGAGCTTAAAGTAACTCAAGAATGTTAAAATCTTTAAAGCAACTTCAATACTGAAGGAAAAGGAGCAGTTATCATTTAAAAATATCTTCAAAAAGCCAAAATCTTTGCTAGATATGTACATAATTTAACCTGCCATGAAAGTAGAAGTCTCTCTTCAAATTATCCAGAAAAAGTGAACACTCATTAGGTCATGTGAAATAATATCCATGCCACCTACAATAACAAATAATATATATTGAGAGATTCAATTCCTTGCCACTATTATATGGGTTTCATTAGAATGGGAAAAAAGTGTGGAAGCAGTCAAGGAAAACTGAATCATTTTTATCTATAAGATTATCATTCAGAAAAATAATTTTTAAATGGCAAAATAGTTTATTATTTCTAAGGGGTACCATCTATCCTGATATTTTCATAGCATATATGCAGTATAAGTAAATTCAAAGAAATTAATGCTTTAAATATTAGGCACAAGATGATTTTCTTCAATATTTGTAGTGTAACTTAAAAAATATTTTACATTTTTAAAATATAAAAGCCATCTTTTAACATTAAAAAATTAAGTGTCATTTAAAAAAGACACAACAGTACAAAGTGCTTTGTTTTTCAATATCTATTAGGCAAATCACTCTTAAACTTTGCAGTCAATCACCAAAGGCTGTAGAGAATTATATTTCAGTCTCTATTCAGCAAAAACATAAAGCAGATAATGAGTTGCCAGCTGTACATTTTATATATTATCTTACACTATGACAATTGTATATTAATGAAGACTATTTCTCTCTGCTTTAATCTATTTTCTTTAAATATACTATTATAAAAACTTAGCCAATAAAAAAAAAATAAAAAAGGAGGGCTGTTACACAGATCTAAAAAAAATTATTAGCAATATTTTTTCAGCTTTAAATGTAAAAAGTGTTACCTAACATTTTCCTCTGCCAAATAAGTGTAAAATACATATATCCTAACAAAGATGGGTAAATCCGACATAAACAAATATTTCCAATTTCCATTATTATATTCAGAAAATAATATGTTGTTATAAGTTTAATTGTCAACAAAGCTGCAGTTCTACATAACAAACAACTTTCAGTGTCTGACATTTAAAGAGAAAAGGCTTAAGAGTCACGCTTCGCCAGCTCTATGAATATGTCACAATTGCCAATAACAGATATACAGCATTTCATTTTATAGTGAAAAGATGCCAGTAAAAATACAGCCCTGTGTGTGTGTGTGTGTGTGTGTACACACACACATACATATATATACCAACTCAAAATATTTTAAATGTAAAGCAAAAAGGAATTACTAAAGGGGACAATTATATTTTAAATGACTTACCTTTCGCCCATCACTTGCATGGCAATTCACATTTAGAGGAGTCAGTAAAGCCATTAGTTTTTCTTCATTACCACTCCTATAAAAAGGTAGTAAGTCAATTCTTATAAAAATATACAGCTTCTTATGAATATTTCTGGGTATTTTTCACAAGAGAGTGGAAAATAATATGTGTATACTTTGATTTATTTTATATGGTTCTGAATGAATCTCTTTTGCTATAGTCAATTTAATTAATATATTTCTAATTAACTCCTATTAATCATCATATAATGGTACAACTTGGAAAATGTAGCTTTCTACATTTTTATTTGTTTTATTTATCTGCATAAAGTCATCTTCCTAATACAAACAAACTTTATACTGATAAGTAATCTAAAACACTGGAGTTAAAAATATCCACAAAATGCTGTGAAAAGCTAATCAATTAAATTATAAATGACTAAGAACAAAAGAAAATGGATGAGAATTTTTAACATTTACTTTATGTCCTTCATTCAAGCTTTTGAAAATTAGAAAAATTTTCAAAGAAAAATGAAGATATAGGTATTTAAATACTTCAAGAATATCACTGGAAAAGCTGGGCAACTAAGGTTTGCAGGTACCTTAAGAAATGTTCCAAATAAAATTAACCTTATAATCATCACCATATCGAAAGACTGTCTCATTTAATACACTAATCATGTAAAATAAAGTACACAAAGATTTTGTATAAAGTCTTATCTGCATTATTGCATAAAATCCAAGCAAGACAATAACATGTTATAATTTTTATAGTCCTCCACCTGCCCTCCCCCTTTCTCCCTTAAATGCATTACACTCACTTAAAATGAATGGAATCACTTACCTAGCAGCTTCTAGGAGTTCGTCTTTCTTGTATTCACCTAGATGATTGCAAAATATCATGCTGTTAGCATTTGGCAGAAGACAGATTAAGGAATGCAGTAGGCAGCAAATAGAGAATTAAATAGAGAAGAACAGAAAAAGAGAGTCCACACCCCGCTGGGTGATGGAGCCGTGACGTTAGCCAGCTTGTGAAGGCAGCATCACCAGTGCCTTGGAGACGGGCAGCAAATTGACGCAGCTTCTTGTCCAATCCTCAGATGAAATAGCTTTCTTCAGACAACCAATGAATGCTAAATTTCGTGTCCAGAAACACATTCCCTCTGATAACAGCATGCCAGCTGAAGACAATGTCCCCTCCCCCTTTTTCTATTCACCCTGTCACAGTATACTTGTGAAGCATAATACATTCTGAGACAAAAGCAAAATAATGTGGCTTTTTAAAGGTACAAATTACTTGTCTTCATAAAAAACTCAGTTTTCTTTGTAATGACATGGAAAGTTAAAAAAATTAATTAACATTGCTGAGCTTTATAGCAGTAGGAAAAAAAAATCAGAATCATGAAGCCTTTGCCTCGATAGGGTAGGTCTGTAGACTAGAAATATGTGAAGTACGTACCAAATGCTATGAACCTCTTGGAGGCAGCGCTCCAAAAAACAAAACAATGAATATATTTTTAAATGACGATAATATTCTAATGTGCTATAACCTTTACGATTTATACAAATTCAATACCAAATTTAAACAAACAATAAATTTTGAAAGTATTTTTAAAAAGGAGGCTGGGGTCTCTGAGAATGAGCAGAGATATCCAACTACTGAAATGTAAATAAGTTTTTCTCCATTCTATTTTTTAATATATCACAGACTGAAACGAGGTATGTAATTTAAAATCTTCAATACTAATTTCTTAGGGTATTCAAGATCTAATAAACAAGTTTTTTTTGTAAGCTCAACTGAAGAATAAGGAATTTTAATAATAACAGCATTTGTACATGCAATAGATAAAAAGAATAGCCAGGACTGTGATTCAGCTATAATACACAGATTCAGTTGGCTATAATATCATTAAAGAAATAATTACACAAAATATCTAAGCAAATGATTATGTGAAAGTAAATATTAAGTACACTAAAAGACTAAATGAAAATGTTTTAATTCTACTAAAAAAGCTTATATTATTTTTTAAAATCTTATTTGTAAATATGGATTTCTTTGTATTTTTTTCTATTTTACTACAGAATGCAAAATATTGATGCAAATACTAAAGACACCTCAAGACCATCAGCATATGTTTAAGTTCTATAACCCATCATTAGCAAATATCCTTTTTAGTTTAAACTTTGTCTTGCTTCTCAGATTAAGATTACATTAAAATCTAAAAACTGTAAAGTTATTTTTAAATAAAAAAAGTTGTTAAATATCTACTCTCTCCTAAGGAAATTTTACATACTAATAAAGTCACAGGCTCAACAATATACATGGATAAGCTAGAATGTATGATTCATGGTATAAGAGTTGGTCTTTCCAATTTCCCACATATTGTATCCCAGAATCTTTAACTGTTAACAGTTTAAGATTTATATTATATCCCCTAGCCAATAAAGTCCTCTACTTCCCAAAGCCAAAGACCTATTTTTAGTAAACATTTTAGTTGGCAATATGAAAGTTAGTGAGTCAACATATAAAGCTTCTGTGACGAAAATGACAAAACCCACACCCTCAAATATCTTAAATATCAAGAGCAAAGTCAAATTATGGAATTGTTTATAAAAGTCATTCATTCGGTCAGGTAATGAACATTTATTTGAAAGATCTATCTTTCAGATTCAAAACCAAAAAGACACTATCATCTTTGAACTTAAGGAATATTAGTCTATTAAATGAGACAGACAAACAAATGATTACAGTAGAGGATGAAAAGAATCTTATGAAATGTTATCAAGAGCTTAAAAGCCAGTTTAAATGGGATTAATAAGAGGCAGGGTTTTATAGTTCAAGAAAGGCTTCCCGGAATAGGGGAAACCTGTACAGAGTTTTGAAGGAAGAAGAGGTGATCCTCAGGTGGAGAAGGGTCGGGGAGAAGGAAGAAACCAAAGTAAAAGAAATGAGAAGGGAAACAATTGCTCTGTAAACCTGAAGCAAAGGACTCATGCAGGGGAATGGGTAAGAATCAAGAAGAGAAGAATTAGAAAGATCATGAATAGCTCTCTAAGAAATTTGAACATTATTTTGAAAACAATGAGGAAATATTAAAAAATTTTTACAAAATATATTTAAAGATCTATTAATTTTTGTGATTATGTAAAATATTTCCATGCTCTACGCTAGTGAACTTTTGCTGGGAAGGAAAGCAGTGCAGGGCAAAGGGAGAGGATAGATGGGACAATGAACTGACATAGTTTATATTTTGGAGTAAGTATAAATTCCCTAATATATAGTAAAAACATTAAAATTGGGAACTGAAAGTAGCTACCATTGAAATCTAAGTCATAGTGAAACACGACTCCAATAAGCTAGGTAATAAAACTGCAAAGTATTTGGGATCTTCGAAGTTCGAATCAGTCTACCTACATAAACTTCTCATCAAGAACAGTATATTGATGTTTTTTCCAAAAGGCACTTTTTTGTTGTTGTTGTTGTTATTCTCTCATGGATACAATGATAATAAACCAAAGCTTTCAAAAGGAAACACTTAAGTGCATCCGAGTGTCAGACACAGGTATTACAAATGGCTTTCTCCTCATACCGTTAGAGACCCTAGTATTTTAATCAGCTTTTCTGCAATACATTCCAACATCCACTATCTGGTGCCCAAGGACCACAATCCATAAACAGCCAAAGCTATTTTTCAAATGCTACATCGCAGGAACTAACATAATGAATTCAGAGTTCCTTACACACTCTGACAACAAATTTGAGCTACTTACTTAACAGCTAAACCACCGGTTCTGTTTCATTTTAGTTGAGAATCTGAAAATATTTTGGCTGAGACTACAGTGCTCTATGGAGCATTTATATTCTTTAATAACATCCAGATAAAGTCTAGCAATAGATCAGCTAGAAAGGAAACTAGGCAATTATAGTCAAGAAAATAGCAGCCAGGACTGGAGAAAATGGATGTCTTAAAATATTTTTCTTTGATTAGAATAAGATAAGTGGCATAAAAAAATAAGCAAGCCTAAAGTTTACTTTCCAAAGCCTGAATTGTTTTTATTAGTGAACTAAATATAAAATACGTATAAAAATAAATACACAAAAACACACACATTGTGCACACACTTTGGTGGGGGTACGAGTCAATGTGTTAAAGAGGTATGTTATCAGAAAGGTTAAAGATAAAAGTTAAAAAGAAGCTCGCCTTTCTATTTCTCTGAGGCAGTTAGCAGACAAAATTACTTTTTGAATAAAAATGAAGAACACCTACATCAATAAACAAAAGTCATGATTATTAACTTAATCTCTACTTTAAGATTTTGAGGAACTTTGCCTCTTCAGCAACTGACAGGATGAAAGTAAAATCAATTTTGTAAAATTGGGTTCATTTGGTTTGTTAAGATGGAATAGCATAGGAAGATTATGAACACGGAATCACAAATTCTTAAAGCAATAAGGAGCTAAAAAAGAATTACAACTTTCTGTCCTCTACTTTGAATCCCTGCATAATAATGCCTATCGGTAACATCTCTTGTTATATGCCATGAGGAGGGATGTAATTTAAAAGTCACCTTTCTCCTGTCATCTCACCCACAATTTTAGAATTACTATCCTAAGAAACCATCCACAACATATTCATTTTCAGTTAGTGCAATTGATGCTAAGGCAGTTAAATGAATTGTCTAAGGTTTCATGAGTATTACTCACTATCTGTCAGGCCCTGCACAAGGCTAATATTTGAACACAAATCTGCACTCTTGAAGAAAAAATGTAAATGAAAGAAAAAAGTAACGAAACAATAGCAATAAAGTAATTTTAAAAACAATGACAATAACTAGCTTTAAATAGGTTAAACATATTTATATAATACAAGCCAAATATTTACATCAAAACCATTTTAAAGCACTGGAGCTTTCATATGAGCTTGTAAACACCGGGCAAAAAAAAAGTATGCAAGGTTTACCTTTAGTTTGTTTTAATATTTTGGACCAAGGGAATAGGAATGAAGAACATCCATCCCAGTCTATTTAAACGGTCAATGCATTTTGCATTTCCCATAGCATGCTTTAATTCCTCGTGCTTTAGGTATCTCAAGGGAAGAGCTATGTAGAGACTTCAACCAAGAATCTCAGTTACCAGGCTTAGAATCCTTATGTTGCCAAGTGCTAAGTCCTATCACGAGTTGATAATGTTCGTACAGCTATTTTTTCATCAAGGTGCCAGCAAATACAAGAGACGAACTGATCCTTGTAACTAAACTGACAACCTATATGTGGAATAAAATATTATTTGGGTGATATATTCCATGTGTTTTTACTAATAGATATGAACATTTTAAACCAGCTATGTAATTGTGGAAGGAATTTCACTAAAACACCAGAAAACATCTAATCTCAAGAAGTTAAAACTAGGTCTCTTCTACCAAAAACGATTTTCAGACTAACTGAAAATATATATTCTACTATAAACAATGAATCCCGGAATTCTTAAATTATTTTTTTTTCTCTGTGAAATCTTTCAAGAATAGTTCCAGGAAAATTAGGAGAAAATTACAGTTTTCAGAGTTCTCAATGCTTTTTTTCCAACTTCTGAATCCTATCACTCTTCCCAGTCATTTTGGTACTTGCTTCAAAGTACATAACATTTGTTAAGTCTAGAATTATGGTCAGACTAAACATTCCATATCCATTCTAAACATGGAATAATTTGGGGCTTTCAAATTCTAGGCATGAACAGAGTATTTTCCTGGTGGAGATCCTTTCCCTCTTCTGCCTCCTACAACTTTGACCTTTTTAATTAGCCAACATTAGCTAATATTAAACATCACCTGTGATACAATGCCATCATAACCTCTAAGGTGTGCTGTCCAATACAGTATCCACAACTCCTCACATTACTTACTTTTAAGTGAATTATAAAGAATGTTTAAAAAATAAAAATTCTGTTCTTCAGTTGCACCAGCCATATTTCAGGTTTTCAATAGGCACATGTGGCTAGCACCTACCACACTGGACAGGCAGAAAATGTGAGAACAGCTGAAACTTTTCTTGGACCATGCTAGAGTGTTTTTATTAATGATTTAAGAAGTCGTCTTTTACTCCAATAAACTACTTTCCATATTATTCTTACTACTAACATTGTTACTGCCAAACTTTTCCTCTACTAAATACCAAATAACTTCTTGATCAGCATGAAATATAAGGAAAAACACTAGATTTTATGACAAAAGAGCTGGAGTGAGTTCTAGTTCTGCCATCGATTCACTTGCGTGACCTCAAGAAAGTCATTTTATCCTCCAGGGAGCCTCCAATTTATTGTCATTTGGAAAATGATAGTGAAGGGTTAAATCATCTCTGAAGTTTCGGCTCTAAAATTCTGATCCTATATTTGATTCTCTATATTGCTCAGATCTTTTTGTAAGATAATTTTAATGTTGCTCTAAACAGATTTTAAGAAAAAAACATAAACTTTTCTAAGGAAAAAAAAAAGTCTCCACTGACCTATTATAAAAAGTAGTATGAGAATTATAGGGTAGGTAGTAAAGCAATTTTACCGAACCTGCACTATTTACTTAGTTAACGATGCTAAATTTTTGGTAACACTCTAACTAGAAGCTAAATTAGCACAGCTCTTTCAGAAGAAAGTGTTTTTTCTGTATAATTCTGATCTTTATTAAAGATATTTCTATTTTGTTCATAAGATTTTTTTCTAAAGCAAAAAAGTTCACCTAAGTATGAAACTAGACATAAACCAAGAAGATTATTATTTAAGAAGAATTTCCAATTCTTCAGGGAAATGAAGATGTCTCACTCCCTACAGGGCAACTTTTTTTGAAGAAAAAAACTCTCAAATATAAATATATTATCCAATATCAAATATTTAAATGATAAAAATGACATTACATGTCAATTCCAAAATGTAAACCAATGTCCTAAAACATTTCAAAAACACAATATAACAATGAAATATATCAAAGATTCTGCAAAAATATAATTCAATCAATAAATGACTGTTAACCAGTTTCCTGGCATGCAATAATAAGACTTCCTTTAGCCCAGCAACATCTAAGATACACATCCCATTTATGGACACTTAGCGAGCTTTAAATAATTTATACCTGTTTCTGACATTCTTTCAACTATATGTGAAATGTGACTCGAGACTTTTTTGCTGAAATTTGTTTTTTTGTGTGTTAAAATGTAAGTATTAAAAGTTGGGACATAAATATAAATACACACTGGCCAAAAAAAAAAAAAAGGTTGTATTACAAGATATATACATTCTCTAAAGTTGGATATTAAAAGCCAAGAGAGACTCCTATAAGACGTTGTTAACCAATGAGACATTCTACAATGTGTGCCTGTACTTTAAAAGAAAACGACCTTTTAGATTATGCTGTAGATGAAAAGACCTGGTATATCAAAAAGAAGACAAGTAAGGAAGTAAGAAAGGAAGGAAGGAGGAAGGGAGTTCTCATTCTAAGCATGGTAGATTGTGACACCATATATTGAGTCTGGGTGCTTGAAATGCCCATCATTACTTAAGCCATCAACCACCTGTGCTAATGGCTGGCCAGGGCTGGAATAAGTGGGACAATGATGTTTTTACTATCACAATGTTTGTTTCAAAAAAGTGGTTTGGAAAAGAAAACCCATATTAATCCAAAAACAGGCCAACAGTTTTATATTCTTCATTCTATTAAGTCACTGTTTTGCTATAGTCATCGATCCACAATTTCTTATTTGCAAATCTAAAACCCAAAAAGCTCTAAAAACTTATTTGGCAGCAAAACTCAACCCACTTATTTAGCATACTAGCTATCACATAATTCATTGCAAAAATATTAACCTTTGATTATAGGGTACAGCTCCAGACTCCACTGGCATGTTTTATAAGATATAGTAGGTGTACTATGCCTTATTTTATTTACTGATTGGAGTCTAATTTACATATAGTAAAATTCAACATTTTCAGATGTATGGTTCTATTAATTTTAACCAACTTCTACAGTTATGTGGCCACTACCTCAAGACAGAACATTTCCGTCACCCAAAAAGGTTCCTCAGGCTGGACTCCTCTATAATCCATCTCCTACCCTAACCCATTCCCAACCGTTGATTTTATGTCCCTACAGTTTTGCATTTTATAGAATGCCATATAAATAGAATCACAGAATATGTAAACTTTTGAGTATGGCTTCTTTACTTCATATAAACGCTTTTGAGACTTACTCATGTTTCTGGATATATCAGTATTTGTTCCTTTTGATTATTAGGTAGTAATCCATTACATGAGTGCACCTGATTGTGCTTATCCATTCACTAGTTGATAGACATGTGGGTCATTACCAGCTTTTGGTGATTATGAATAAAGCGACTATAAAAATGCAGGATTTTATATGGATATACGTCATTTCCCTTAGGCAAATATCTGGAAGTGGGAGTGCTGAGTTATATAGTATGTGTATGTTTTACTTTTAAAGAAACTGCCAAATCATGTCTTTTTAAATATGAAAAATTATTAATTCTGGAGTATGGACATGTCACCTACAGAAATGAATAAGAACAAAAAAGTTGACAATTGAGAAATATGACAGTACTGCCATAACCTCACAACTAAAAATCCCAACTTTGCCTCTTGTAGGGGCAATTCAACTAAACTAGTCCTATTTGCACATCTTTTAGTTCTTCATTTCTCACTTATTCTGTCCTTTGTATTTTTTTTTTTTAAACAGGGAGAATATACATATTTGATCTCTTCATTCAAGGAACCGTTTGGCATGCAGTATCTGCAATCTCAGAGCTATGAGAACATATGAACAAAGCATATTTTGATTTATAGGAACTACATTGTTATCTGTGAAAAGAAAATTACTTTCTTGCAGTCCTTGCTCTTATCAGTATGCTTGGCTCCTCAATGCATCAGCCTACTGAGGGGCCTAGAATTTTGTGAGACACCTATTTAGAGACTGTCAGACCTCTGCTTCTTGTAACAAGCATAAGGAATTAAGGAAACAAAGGCTATCATAGACGTATAAGTGCTATTTTTTGAATGATGTAAGCAGTGTCTTGTCTTCATTGTGATTACTGGGTATGATTTTTTATTATTTGAATATTTTGTCCTTGTTTAACAAAGTCTCTGAAAGATGTAATATTACAATATTTGTCTTCTCGAAAAGTACCAATTATGATTTACTTCTTTGCTGGAAATGCTTAACTTATTTTTTTTCTTATATTTTACCAGAAGTATCACTAAATCTCTTATTCAGGGTTAGAGCTGGTTAACATTAGTGAAGTACAATTAATTGTATTGTCCTAGGCATAGTCTTTCTCATTCAAACTCTTGTTTTTTAAAAATGCCATTCATTTATTGGTTCTCCTTTGAATAACACTATTTATTCATTTAACAAATATATTTTCACTATATACAATATACCAAGCATAATATGGCTACCACTACTGTATCATGTACTCAATCTTGAACCAGTAGAAAAACTGATGTAACTAGAGCTAGCACACCAGGAATGGCACCAAACCCTTAGAATGCAGAATATCTTATTCATTTAGTCGGCTGTAGTGCACAACTGTTGTTCATGGAAGTATATCACCCATGTGAACATTATCTGTCAGGTGTGTTGAGGAAAAGTGGTTGAGGACCACTTTTAGAAGATAATAGAGCTAAACACTATATTCTTAAAGTTTTTAGATATTTAACATTGAAACTGAGAGACAGGGACACTGTATGTGTCTATGTAAATAAAAGATTTAGATCAGAGAAAGGATAGTTTCTAACCTTTTTTTGGATCGTTCACCACTTCAAGGAGCTAATGAGAGCAGCTTTAGACTCCTTCCCTAGGGAGAAAATACTCTGAGCATCTGAACATAAACTCAATTTTTTGCCTACAGTTTTAGAGTTTTTATAGACCTTTTAGATTCTATTAAGTTACCACAAGTTAGGAACCTGTTGTTTGTTTGTTTTTTAAGAACTTCTGATTTATACTCAATGATTCTAAATATAGTCTTAGAACAGGCTTGGTAAGATAAATTTAGTTTGATATCCTTATTTTATACATGATTTGGTCAAAACCTAGAAGAGGTAAAAATAATTCTCCTAAACATTTTTAAACTATGTATGGCAAAGCTAGGACAAGAATCTATGCCATTTGACAGTATTTTTAATTGGAACAAGATGGAGTGATTTCATTAAGTCAGTCACATACATATAAGCTTGGCCCTGCATTTTTTAGGCAGGATTTTAACATGTGCGATGGACTGGAGGTTGGATAATTATCGACATGAATAAAGAAGTTCAGAAAGATGCAAGGGATATTTGGGGGAAAGTGAATGATGTCAAATTTATAGTATATGTTGTGAAAGTGAAGTGGAATGGAAGACAATGAATAATACTTTTAAAAAATAAATTTGGTCTATATTTTAAAGGATCTTGAGTGTTAGGTTGTAGAACTGAACATTATTTTGCAAGGCACAGAGAGAGGGAGTCTCTTTCTTTTTTTTTTTAGCAGGAGAGCAAGCTAATTAAAGCTGAACTTAACCTGGTAACTCGCTGAAGGTTTGGAAACATTGGGGATTAGTTACAGAGCTGTTGTAGGAAGATGGTGAGAGGAAAAAGAACATAGGTGGTGGCAATGAGAATGGAAAAAACATCAACTTGAGAGGTGTTTAATGGCTCGCAATGTAGCAAAGCTTATAATTTGTGTATCAGCTTTATGTGTGACTAGGGATGTCATGTTACATATCTACAAACTAACGGTAAAATTTTAAACATTACATCTAGATCTTAGATTAATACTTTGACCAATAATAATCTTTCTGAACATAATCAATGTATCAACACTTTGTTGATTCAAGTTATACTTAATGGATATATTACCACAGGTTCAGACTGAATATACTGAGACATGTCCAATAAGTTAAAATAACCCATTTAAATAATATAGCTAGTTTATTTAATTATTAATTTAGTTGTTAAAATTGAACAATTTTTGATTCTTATACAGCCAATTTCAAGACAGACATTTAGGGTTTACAGTTCAGCTAAGAGGTGTTTCAGTTACAGTAAAGAAAATGTTCTCCAAGAGAAGTATTTTTGGAAAATACTGTATCTAAAAGGTCATAAAGAGAGCTACTGAGCGATAATGTCTGGAAAGCCAGTTTGCTCCTTTCCTGAGCATAATGTTAGCTTTAAAAAAATCCAATACAGTTGAACATTCACTTAACAAATTTACTTAACCATTTTTTTAATTATAAAGTTAATACAATGGGCTACTGTGCTATTGCGATTACTTTGAGTTTTAACTTCTTATACTTTTATTTACCTTCCTTATTTTGTTGAGAAGAGGATAAGGAGGATACTTATTATTTTAGAAAAATATGAAGGAAAGATTTTGAAGTTGAGGAAATGAACACATATTTGTATTTTCTGAAAAGTTATTTGTGGTATTTTGCTTTAGGAAACTATTTCATGTCTGTCTAAATGTAAGTTAGGAAAATATTTTTATTTGAAGTGGCAAACAGGAAAAATAGAAGTAGGAGATATTCAATTTCAGATAATTTAAAAATTATCTTATTGAGAAACAGTCCCCTATGTAGGGAGGGAATGAAGCCACATGTCAACTGAACATTTTAATTTTCTTATATGAAATATATTTAATCCTGTCCCCTTAGTATCAGTTGTATTGTCTAGTTATTTCTTATTTAAATACCTACCTAGCCAAATAGGGCAGTGACATTTCCATCAAAAACATGTGTAAGACAATCATATTAATAATAAAATGTGAGTCAACACTCTTGCTTTTTTTGTGTGTGTTAATATAAGTCTGTCTACCTAGTTATTATTTCTTAAAGGGCAGAAATTAGATTTATGTAATTTTCAGTGCTTGATATTATTTTTTGGTAGATAATAATTCATAACTTTCTTGTTCCTCTTATTTTTATTTTTTATTATTTTTGGGGGGTGGCAAAACCTGGGACCTCTTATTTTTCAGAAAGCTACTTGGATTAACCTGAGATATACATCGCTTCATGCATACAACCTTGCCATGATGTTCAGACAATGATGGTAACATTAGTTTGATTTTTTCCAGGGTTAGGTTATAGTTTTGTACTATCCATAACTTTACTTAGAATTTACCTATAAGACACATTTACTACCACTTTAAAATACAGATGAGCAAAGACAGATTGCAGGTTCTGCACACAAAAGTTTCTTGAATAGAAAGATAAACTTGTATACTAGTTTTAAAATATTCTTTTTGAAATAATGATTTTAATATAAATACTTCACATCAAATATTAAACATTTATGAAGGAAAAAATGTATTTTTGAATATTTCAGTATTTCTACTCTTTGATGGACTTATTTTCCTCCCATGAATATATCAACTACCCTCATATTATCACTTAGCCTTATTAAAAAGGTGCTACCATAAAAATTAACTCTCTTGGAACACTCAAGAACTAAATCACTCTAGATAGCCAAGTCTTCAACATAACTTCTAATTTAGCATTTAATTCCTCTGTTCTTGATTTAATTTCTTTCTAGAATATATTATACATTTCTATGCATTCAAATATAGATTATTCCACATAATTTCACCTTGACAAATCAGGGCCAATTTTATAAACCTCCAGCAGATTGTGAATAGAGCCATGATTTCTGGGCCTGTAAATATGTGCAGGGTCAGTTACACCTGTCCAAAATGGCTGCACACTGCTATGCATTTTATTTTTTTAATGTATAATTCATTTTCTCTTTTCCTTTGTGTTAATCTCTTTATGCATTTCCTTTTAATTTGCGGTATCTAAAAATGCTGTCCAGTAGAAATATATTGCAAGGCACATATTTAATTAAAAATCTTCTAGTAGCCATGTTTTAAAAGTAAGGAAACACAAGACAGTGATTTTAATAATAAATTTTATTTAACTCAATATATCTAAAATATTATCATTTCAAATGTGGCACTAGGCCCATTTCATGTCTTCAATAGCTAGTGGCTACTGTATTGGAAGACAGTACACATCTGAACTACCATGTACTGAAAGGTCACAAACTTAGTAAACAATGTCACTAAAACAGAAGCAAATGTCACTAAACAGTAACAATGTCACTAAAACAGAAGCAAAGTCTCTCTGAGTGAGATAAAAAAACAAAAGGCTCTTCTAGGTATAAGGAACTTCTGAGATTTGAAGCATGACTTCTGGACAGTTATTTGGTAAGGTAGAGTGATGAGTAGGAGAGAGAAGAAAAGGGAAGAGGAGAGGGAAGAGGAGATAAGTAGGAGAGAAGGAGAGTAGTAATGTAGAGGTAGGAATGAGGTTAGAAAGAGAAAAGAATCCAACAATAAAGTTTGTGAGGTAGACAGAAGATTAGAGGTGAGTAAAACATTAGAAGTACTAAGCAAAATAATGCAAAAATAAGGCTTTTCTCAGTAGGTAATCCAAGGCTTTTAAAGACGCATGCAGTAATGATGAGAATTCAAAGGTATTAAGGACTGAAGAACCCTTGCAACGTGCTACAGTATGCAGAGAAAGAGACCAGTGATGGTTAATGATGACTCACAGAGGTAGCGCAAACTTTCTACAAGGCTACCTCACTCAAATGCATATGACAAGAAGTGACTGAAAGTATGCTTAGATAATATGTCAAAAACACACAGTAATCACTTTTACTGAACCTTGGAAAGACAAACAACTTTACTAAAAGAAATATAGGCCATGTCTAGTGACTATGAAGTCCTGAGCAAAGGACCAAAAGACTTGGTAAATACATCATTTCTTCTTGCTGACTAACTTAAAAGAAATGGGAATTTTAAAAAAAAAGTGTGTGTGTGTGGGGAGAAACAGCTGGATATCTAGATGACATGAATGAACAAAATCTGATCTTGAGGAACCTGAGTTTAGGATACAAAATGATGGCAACCGATGATGAGTGTTAACAGAGGAACATGAAGAATGAGAATAAATAATATAATATCCTGCTATTAGAGTTTAAAAAGGTCAACTTTCAAATATACATCAAGAAAGACTAAAAATTGATTTGACTGGCTCAGATTAAACTACTCTGAAGTTGGTCTGACAGGAAGCTCAATGAATCAATGTGACTAATTTACAAAAAAAGGAGGGGTTTATTTATCCAACAGTATAAAAGGTAAAGATAAATTATAGGAAGGGTCCTAACTACTACTGTCAGCATTTTCAAGGAGGCTCTCAAGAAGAAAAATGCTTAGCTATATATAAGGAAGTCCCTCCTGCCCCAAAAAAGTTACTGTATTTGGCATAATAAATGGGAGAAATATTTCTAACCATTTTTATTCCACAACAGACTGATTATGGCAGAGAGCTCACAGGGATAAAGCACAGAAATGCCTCATAAAAATATAGTATAGAATCTTTATGTGATAATGCATTAGATTTGGTAACCTCTAAATCTAAGGTCTCTCAGATCTATGATTACATGTGTGACTTTTACGTTACAGCTGTACGCTTGTTAATTATAAAAAATTTGGACTTAAATTATATATGCATGCATACTTTACTATCTACTCTTTATTATATCCAACCATTAGTCTCTAAGTTCTGTTAATATATAAAATTATATATAAAATCTTATATTTGACACACACTTTCCTTGAATTAACTCATTTAATCCTCAAATAATGCTTTTGTTCTATTATTACTTCCATTTTACAGATGAGAAAACTGAGTAATAGGTAACACAGTTAATGTTTAGTTTCCTTGTGTTGTTATAACAAATTACTAGAAACTTAATGGTTTAAACGCGAATTTATCATCTTACAATTCTGGAGGTCAGAAGTCTAAAATGGATCAGCAGGGCCACGCTTCTTCTGGAGGCTCTAGGAGGGAATCCATTTCCTCACTTTTTCTAGCTTCTAAAGGGTACCAACATTCCTTGGCTTTTGGCCTCACATTACTATGACCTGTACTTCCACGTCACATCTCTTTCTCTGACTGCCTCTCTTTCATCCTTTCTATAAGGACCCTTGTGGTTATATTGAGCCTACCCAGATAATGTAAAAATAATCTCCCCATCTCAAGATCTTTAATTTAATCACATCTGCAAAGTTCCTTTTACCCCATAAGGTAACATTCACAGGTTCTAGAGATTAATATGTGGACATCTCTTGGGGCACATTATTGTGCTTATCATAGCAAGTATATGGCAGATGAGAGGATTTTTAATCCTAAGAAATGCTGCCTCTTAAATACCTCTCCTCTATAAATGAAAAATAGATTTGTTATATTTTCTAAGGTATTCTAGAAGCTGCTAGAAATAAAGAATTTTCTTCAATAAGGCATGTGAAATTTAATACCTAGGGTCATAGACTGTAAAACAACAAATAGAATTCTACCTGGCATGATCTTTTTTTGGAATAAACTGCTTTAAAAAAATATGGCGAACATCTAAAGAAAACTCTACTTTAGCAATACTATAAAAAACATTCTTTGTCAACAAAAACATGTTTGTGTAGTCTGAAAGAAAGATTGCAGTGAAATTCTGAGGAACCACATTCAGACCTCTTTTCAATTGCAAAGGAATTAAAATTTAAGTTTTTTGTAAAACCATGTTTTTACATAAGGAATATTGCATCTTTAGCTATTAGTATTAGCTTAGAACTAGGAAAAAACATAAATCCAAGTAGAAAAGTACACTAGACATGTTAATTTGTCTGCCCAAATACGTTACATCCTTCTGGAAACGCTGACTTGTGCTGGAAGAATTGCTCTCCTCTGCTATGACTCTGACTCTGTAGAGTTCCCAATCACAGAGCCTTGCTCCACCCTTCACCAATCATCATATTCCAGCCACAGACCAGTGGTTGATCCAGGTATAGATACATGACTCAAGCAGCTCAGAGTTCTTCCTTGAGTCTTTCTACTATACAATTGAGAAAAAGCCACTCTTTTTAACATTAGAAAAATAGTAAGAGCTATAGCATTGTGGCCCCAGAGTTACCAACAGCCATGTTCCTCAATATATGAAGAGTCCAAGAAAACACAAACACACAGATAGAAAATAAAGACAGAGAGGCTGAAGTCACTGGGCAGTGAGGGTGGGGGAGGAAGAAAGTACAGAGAAAACAAAGAAAAAGAACAGGAAGAAGGCAGGAGGGAGAAGCTATAAAAGTGAAGAGAAAAGAGCAGAGACTGGGCAGAGGAACGCTCAAAAAGCGGGGCAAAAAGAAGGTGGGTAGGTTAGAGAGAGAGAAACCGTCAGATACACGATATAGTTTGAGTCCTTGGATCCGGCCCCGATGTCAAATATATCTTGCCTCTATGTGGTTAGTAACTAACAAACTTTGTCAGTTAAATAACAGTAATTTGATTCATGAGTGTTTACAATGTGCTCTGTTATATTCCCTTTAACTTCCTCCCACTTCATCTTTAAAGAAACTATCAAATTCAAATCGATCTTCAGCAGCTGAAGCCTCCAACCCACTTTTTAAAAACATGGCCTTAAGTAGATTCCAAATAATTTAACACTGATATGATTTAATGCAAGTCTATTTGCTTCATATTGTTTTTTAAAAAATGATGTTCACATTTATTTTTATGTAATTCACAAGGTCCTTTAAAACACATTATGTAAGTACCTCACTCAGAAATAATTTATGTATATATATTTTCCTCCTCCTTTGACCCAAGAACAAAGTTTTCCTGGCAAAAACATTTGTGTCTGAGATTTTTATAGTAATCTTTGATGTTAGATAAGATGGGTTAATGATGATTCTCTGCCAGGGCTACATGTGCTTACTGAGGACAAAAAGACTGAACAGACTTATAATGAGAGAAGCAAAAAAGCTCTAATTGGAGTCAAGATTATATATTACTACTGTCTTTAATCTTTTTTCTTCCACTAACTTTATGACTTTTGTTAAAAAGAGACAACAGGCCCAAAATGGAGTCACTTGTGCTAAGCCCACATCTCCAAACCAAGACTTAATACAGTTTCAGCCCTTTGCAGAAACGTAACCTTTAACCAATCAATCTAGAATTACCTGGTTGGCACTAGGGAGATTCGCCCAATAGACCTCTTCCACTCCTTACAGAAAGGTGACTTTGCCTGAAACAATCCACTCTTTGCTGGAAATTTCCTCTTCCCGCCCCCTTTAGCTTAACAAAGGCCTTTCATTTGTGAAGCTCTTAGGAGCTCCTTTCCATCTGCTAGATGGGGTGCTGCTCAATTCATGAATTGTTGAATAAATCCAATTAGATCCTCGAATTTACTCAGTTTTGTTTTTTAATACTTTCACTATAAAAGGGGGGTGGGGTGGTATATGTACATGTTTAAGGAGAGAGATGGTCTGGGCCTGGCGTAGGATCACTGCTAAGTCATAACAAGGAGCTTCGCCTTTTATGTCAGACATTTTAAATGAATCCTGGGTCTGCTACTATCTACTCATGTGAGTTTGACCAAATTATTTAACATTCCTCTGAGTTTTATGTTCTACATTGTAAAATGAGAAAGATAATGCTTATCTTATAAGTTGTTCTGAGGTCAACAATGCTTGACTCACACCCAACAATGCTTGACTCACAGCAAACCAACAACATAAAATAATAATGGTGATGATAATGTTTATCAAATTTTAAAGCTCTTGATTTGCTAACAATTATTATTTCTCCCTATAGCTCACCATAGATAGGACTTCTTTTTCATTAACATCAGTAAGAGTTTTAATTAAAAAACAAAACAAAACACTAACATTTAAGAATCTGAGAAAACAGATTTTCCATGTCCCACTAACTTTCCTTTAATAAAACAGCTTTTATATTATGTGATCTTATTGTCCTAAAATTTTTGCTGGGTCCCAGGAATGTTGTAAGAATAGAAACCAATGTACCACATTAATAAAATAGTGAGAAAATAGGGAGTTTAAAATAATTTCCAAGAAAAAGAGAAAGCTATTCATAATTAGAAAAACTATGTGGATGAATTTTCCTTTCTCTATACCAAAAGAGATAGAACCTTATTGAGACTAATGGAACCTTACAAGGAGTAAATTTCTTTTTCCTCATTAGAAAGAAAACCTCATTCAAAAAGAAAAATGTATGTGATAGTAATAAGTTCCTATCATACAGACATCTGACATTTCTTTTATTTTTTTTTTTAACTTTTTTTTTTTAGGCAAGGCAACCCTTGGTTGACCTCACAGATTGCAAGGACCTTGTCAGTTTACAATCCCTTATTTTTTTTATGCCTACAGCACCTGGTCTTCCTAGGTGGTCTCCCATCCAAGTACTAACCAGGCTCGACCCTGCTTAGCTTCCGAGATCAGATAGGATCCGGCTTGTTCAGGGTAGCATGGCCGTAGACCCTGATATTTCTTAATATCCTAGTTGCTGACCTATTGACTTGTAGCAGACTTGTAACTATATCCATGTGTCAATTATGATAAGCCATAATGAAAAATATAAATTTACTATATTTTATAAATTTTATTTTTTGTTAATTTTTAACTTTAGATTTACTTTAAATTATATATAGATTTTATAAAATGAAATGGACTTGGGCATATTTTTATCCATCTACCATAGAAATGTACCAACCCTGTGATGCAGCAATTCTTATGAAACTTGACTGAAGGTTAACATGCACATAAGTAGTCAGTATTTAAAAGCATGAGGTTTGAGATAAAGTAAAAATAAAACTATTTCCAACGAGACATGGACAAGGCCACATAAAACAATGTTTCTTTACAAGGCAATACCAAAAGCTATAAAAGTAACCCACATATCTTTCTTCCAAGTTAACTGTTGCTTTCTTAATAATGACATCACCAGCTTGGCTTCAGGATCGGTTCTGCTTGTCACCGATTACCTACATCTGCGCGCGCGCGTGCGTGCGTGCGTGTGTGTGTGCGTGTGCACGTGCGTGCATGCGCGCACGCATTTGTAAGTGTATTTACCTCTAGTATACTATCTAGAGTAAATACTAAATAAAGTACAGAAATCTATGATTTGCAGATTGGGAGATATCTGTTCCCCTTTCCTTTCTTCTTTCTTCTTCATTAGTAACAAGATATTAATTAATACCTTAGGAAAATTAAAGAAAGGGTAATTTTGGAACTCAAGATAAGTAAGTTACTATCTATTTGCTTTTTCAGGAAAAGGTTCCATAGTTATAATCTTTAATTAAAAAAAAAAAACAAACTAGCAAACCAGTGTGCACACAAAGGCAAACACACTTTTATCCCCATTCTAAACAGTAATTTTCTGTGTTCAAGTTTTGCATGATTCTGATCACTTGTTGCTTCCTCATGGATAGAGAACAAAATACTATCTATTTGGTAGAATGATACTATTGTGGCTGAGAACAAGCCAGAGAAGAACTGTATTTTTTCCCCTTTGCCAAGTTTGTTTATTGCATTTATTTTGTGCCAAGCTTTTACATGACCTAGAATCAACTGGGGAGTGAAATTGAATAAGATCATATAAGGCAATATTCTTTGACACTGTTGAGCAAAACTACAGAAAAACAAAATATTCTAAATAGAAAAACACACAAAAATGTTAGAACATACTAAGCCTCAAAAGTAGATAGAGAACAATCAAGTGCAGTAAATGCTGAGTTCCTTCCTCTGTGCTCCGTAACACATTCTACAGTATATGAAAAATCATTTGTAGGTTTGTCTTCCTTGCCTAACTTGAACTCCTAGAAGTCAGGCAGCATATTTTATATTTTATTCATTCTTATATCTCTATTTCATTAAAAAAAAAAAAAAAAGGAATACCTATTTCACTTTCCCACCCTGGAGTTACATATTTCTTAAAAAGAATGTCTCATCTACACAAAGCTCTGTTACAACAGAGGCATCTATTTCATCTAAGCTGAGAACTAAGAATGAAAGCCTCACATGTTACACAGGAAATTCCTGGGAAAAAAAACAAACAAGAAGATAGGACTAGGATATAGAGTTAGAAAATTGCATTATAAGTAAATCCGGATAAATATAAAATTTGATGTGGCAACTTGAAATTGCTGAAAATGTTATGCTTTTAATTCAGTCAAAAATATAATCATATATATAAATGTACTTTCCAGTACAAACTTGGTTTGCTATCTAACTTGTTAGCTTTTTAGAATTTATCTAATTGAATTACTCTGGGAAGAAAAAATTTTTAATGGCAATCAATAAACTAATCAAACATACAGCCATTCATGTTATGCAAAGAACTTATTTTCCTCTCTCCAGGAAAATACTGGACTAATTATAAGTGGTGAGCCTTTATAAGACTGAATAAAATTCCATTTATGTACATACCACATTTGTTTATCCATTTATCTCTCAATGGGCACATGAGTTGCTTCCATCTTTGGCTATTACGAATAATGCTACTATGAACATGAGTGTACAAATATCTTTGAGTCTCTGCTTTCTTTTTTTTTTTGCCACATATATTAATTTTCTTTCTTTTTTTAAGTTTATTGAGGTTATACTGGTTAATACAATTATATAATTTTCAGGTGTATATTATCATTTGACATCTGTATATTCTATTGTGTGTTTACCACCCAAAGTCCAGTTTCCTTCAGCTACCATATATTTGATCCCCTTTACCCACTTCACTCTTCTCCTATACCCCTACATTTGACCCTCTTTACCCCATCTATGGAGTCTCTGCTTTCAATTCTTCTGAATATATACCCAGAAACTGAATTGCTGGATCATAGTAATTCTATTTTCTTTTTGAGAAAGCTCCATACTGTTTTCCATAGCAGCCACATCACTTTACATTCCCACCAGTAGTGCACAAGGGTTGCAACTTCTCCACATCCTCACCAGTATCTGGTTTTTTGTTTTTTGTTTTTAAATATATTAACAGCAGCCATCCTAATGGGTGTGATGTGGTATCTATCACCTCAAATTTCTACTTCTTTTCAAGACTATGTCTTAATGAATAAATTTTTAATAAAAACTGACTTCTCAAGATTCTATATATGACTTCGAAATATGAGTAAAATGCAAACCTATCTGAATAATTTCTCATATCATTTTAATAAAGCAAATTTTAGTTTTTACTCAATCTTTGTTTTCCTTTCACTGACTTAAAATTTATATAAAAATAGATAAAATATTAACCTTTTGTTACTATTATGGGAGTATAGTACTTATATACTTTCAGTCAGGCTGCTATTATGGTAAATCTTCCAAAGGTATATAAATATATATACATTTATTTACAATTTCTTTTGCAGATATAAGCCAAGGTTTATATGCTAGAAAGAGTTAACGAATTTTAACTAAAGGTACTATTATTCATTTTAAGTAGAGAATTAAACTATCCCCAGAAGACTTGAGAAATTAAAGCTAAAAAAAAAATGCCTTCAATATTTTAAACTAAATTAAACTGAGTCTTACTTCAAGGATAACATCAAAAAACTTATTTTATATATACAAGAATAGTCTGACAAATTACGCCTAGATAGTTCATGGCCGGTCATGTTAATAAAGGATAATGTTATTCTGGCCTATCTATCATCACCTCAGATTATTTTTTCACAAGCCCAAAGAGCATGGAGACACAAACAAAATTTAAATTATGCGTGTGGAAATCCTACTATGACAAAAATAGGCGATTGTTTCAAATAAATTCACAATTTGAATTTGTGATCATGTAATAATCACCATATATTTTAGAGAAAACTATATTTAAGGGTAGCTAGCATTGTTTAAATACTGAAAATGATTCTTCCTTTAACATAATCTCTCATTCTGTATTAGCAAAAAATATTATGCATTCATTTTGAGTAAATGTGGCTTAATTGATAGAACCCACCATTTTGTATAATGGCTTCTGCAAATAATTATCAAAGAATGGTGATAAAGACTACCTAAGAGTGAGTTACAATGAAATTTCAGCAAACTACTTTCAGATTCTTGATAGCTTAATGTTTTCTCATCTTGATAACTTCAAAAGATTTAAGTTAAACACTTTTACCTCAAGCTTGTAAAGAATTATCAGTAGCTGTTGGAAGAGTAAAAATTTTAAATCCCAAGGGTCCAGTGATTTGCCTTGGAATATAAGAAGATTTGGCAAAGTTATTTGTTGAGGAGTGAAACTAAGAAATGCTTTTTAAGATTCATTCTCTGCTTTGTGTAAGATGAAGATCTATCGTTTTCATGACATGGGTGGAATTGAGAAACTTTCACATCTTACAGAAAATGGCTTATGGAGATAGATATATCCTGGGGCATGTGTTGGAACTAACAGTAATTCCAGAAACTCCTTTAAGAAAGGCATAAGGCACATAATTTATCATCATATCATCATAACTGACCACTAGGTGGTTCTGTGTAAATTATTATGACTGAGTTACAAAATAAATGTCTCCTCTCCCACTCTCTTTTTCTCTCTCAGAAAGAGGTTACTTTATAATGTTATGAATACTCTGTGGCACAAGAGTTTATGTGAATAAATCCTAAAAATTTAGCCCTTGTCAAGGTATTAGGTAAAGGTAACCAGAATTCTGTACCCTATACAAAATTATCAAATTCTCAAACATTTCTTTTGCCTTCAGTTTAAATATGGTAAAAATGAGTACAATCTATAAAGGAAAGAGATTTATAAATAAATCAGACTCACTGATGTTATTAAATGAAAAAATATCAATTGCTCAGTTTGAAATTTCCCAGAGTACAGTGCCACATTTATCCTCATATACTTATCAACTATCAAAATATCTGAAATGTAAGTGCTAATAAACATGATGACTTTAAAATATATATACAAAAAGTTAACAAAGCATTCAACTCCTAAATGTTGAGGGCACAATTTATATCTTAAGAAATATCTTTAAGGAAAGTGTCAATGCCCTCCAGCCAAAACTACCAGAAACACACCTATAGTTGAAGAAGTTGAGTTTGTTACTTAATGTGAGGGAGAACACATGCCACGGAGAACAATGGGGCAGCTCAGTAAGGGGATGTTAGAAAGAATTTATTAAAGCATTTGACCTTTGTTGGGAGATTTTGGGGGAGCATCTAAGAAGGCAGAGGTTTGTTCTAGATTGGATGCTATTAGAAAATGGGCGCAATTCAATGACCCAGTAAAAAAGGAGCTGTCACTCAGCCAGATGAGGAAGATGTTTGGTATTTTGTGGGTTTACAAAGACCTTGTTTTTGTCTGTAACCTAGCTGAGTCACAACAGTTCATATATATAAGGTGCTATTTTCTTTCTCAAAAAGAAAATTTAATTGATAATGAAAAAATATTCTTGACTATAAATATACAAATTAAAAAAAAAAAGATGAACCTGTCTTGGTACATTCTTCATATGCCAAGTTAATTCTAAATTATTGCCATCCAATGACTAAAGACAGATTCTTGAATATAACAGATAGAGTCAGATAGTTATTCACTTTCCAATATTATATACAGTCTAACTAAAAATGCTCAGGGATAAACAATTCTCCAATAAATTACTCAAATAGTTTAGCCTTGCATTTAAAGATAAACCTAACCATGATGTGAGATCAAGATATAAAAATATCAAAATTACCAGAGAGACCTTTTATATATAGTCTCTGTATAAGTACTTTTCAGCTAAAGAGTTCAGATATAATGAGAAAGATTTATGGAGGTCCAAGATGCTTTCCTGTAATTATCCTTTGTTGAGTAAACAAAAGCTCATCTCTCATTGCTCTTAAACTTTCCTGATTATGTTGGGACATCAAGCTTTATACGATTTACCGGAAGACATGTAGAAAGTGTTGTAAAGGAAAATGAAGAAACCTAGTAAACATAGGGACTGCTAGTACTCAAAGAAGTCCTTTTGCTTCTGCACACTCTTCAACTCATCCCTCACTGTAATATACTCACAACCCAAACCAAAATCTCTTAACTATGACACGAAGAACTCACTGTAGTTTCCGAGGACTAGCTTCAGTGGTTAATCAAATCCATTTGATCAAATCAGAGATAAATACAAAAGTTACTGAACTGCATTGAATACATAAAACATAGTAAATATATGTTATATTCTCCTATATGATAAAAAGATACGAGGTCTTTCACTGAAAAATATTTTGAAAACTCCAGAAAGCCAAACAAACAAACAAACAAAAAAGACTAGATGAACAAGATTACGTAGTGGAAAAAAAAATAAACTATGTAATATATATTTAAAGTTATCATACATACTTCATCATTTCAATTAAAAAATGAGTTTCATTTTTTTTAACTCACAGAGAAATGATGGTTCAAAATCAAAAGAAAGTTGCTCTTATATCCTACCAATAAAAACTACTGATACGCTGTTTTCCTATGTATAAACAACTTACAATTTGTGAATACCGGTTACTTGAAAGCTTAATTGGTTTTCAGACCAATTAAAGACAGGTCTCCTTAAGAAATAAACTAAAATGCTACCTTAATTCCTGAATTTTAACCTTCAAGAACCTATAAGGAAGCATTCTGATTTGCTTTAAATAACAATACTGAGAACATTCAGACTTAATTATATCACATTACTGGCAAACCTATTGGTACAGTGCGATGATAAAAGTCTAGCACTATTTGAAGTTTTATAAGAAGAAAGTTAATTTAGTAATAGAAGTGGGTAAGTCAACGATTTGTTTCGAGGGGAAACTGTTGGAAAGCAGCCATTTTGTAAATTGAAGTATTTTTGCCATCTATGTAGCTTTGGAAGGACTTCACTCACTTTGTGCTCTCTGAGTAAAATTTTTAGGACATCCCCACCCCACTTTCAGTTCTTTTAATTAATTTTACAGAAAACTTTGCAAACCTTCATTCCTTTAAGTGTTCTTTAGCTCTGTGAACTGGGCACCGATTTTACAATGTATACTCATTTCTTTTGTGGGGCTTTCTGTGCATCATCTTTCCATTTTTTTTCCAAATAATATACCAATAATATTCCAAATAATATGCCAATCTCCTTTCTTTTCCTATAGCTTTTAGCATACTTAAAAGAATTTTCTTCTTCACATTTTCAAATGTTTCTTAGGAGAGACTATCTTTACCTTCATTCTTTGGTCAAATCATGTTTAAAAATATCATCTCAACTTTCGTCTAACACTTTTTCTCTGAAAAGTATCATGTAAGGACTTAAAGTGAAAAATCCTTGGAATACTCTTTTGCATTCTCTTTCAGAAACAAAATATAAAAATTATCTGATAACATTCAGAATCATTCCTTTGTTCTTTAAAAAAAAAGGTAATCATGTAAAATGTATGTGTGTGTGTAAAAATAAATGTAAATATATATACATGAACGTGGCTGTACGATCATGGCTCTTTTCTTCTCCAGGAGATTATAAAATCTTTAGGTCCAAAATTTTCCATAATTCAGTTATAACCCACAACATGGGTTATAAGCATGACTTTGAATAATGGGGAGAGTAAGTTAACATTCACATGAGAGCCATGATTAAGGTAAATATAGAGAAATAAAAAATGATCCAAGGACTTTCTTTTTTTTATTATTATTATTTATGCCTACAGCACCTGGTCTTCCTAGGTGGTCTTCCATCCAAGTACTAACCAGGCCCAACCCTGCTTAGCTTCCGAGATCAGACATTGGGCTTGTTCACGGTGGCATGGCCATAGCATGGACCGTGGCTCCACTGGGGCGCGAACCCAGGACCTTCTATGTGTAAAGCAGATGTGCTAAGTTACACTATAGAACCACATCCCAAGAACTTTCTATGAAGCACCAGTCCTGTAAGCTGTCAAATGCCCCCTAATTAAGAAATAAAAAATTGGGAAAATATGTATGAAAATAAATCCTTAAAAGAAAGGAGTGAATAAAATCATTAGTGGTACTAAACATAAGGCATTAAAAAAATGTTTCCATTCTTAATTGAGCTTCTTTCCCTTCTGTATTCTTAGTTAGCCTTCTCTTTATAAAAATCATCATTAATACCTCTACTTGGCATTTTTTTATAGAGTATAGGCAAGTGGTTATTTTATTTTCCCTTATTAAGTTTTAAAAATGAAAGAAGACTTATTTTGCAAACAAGTTCATAAAATTTCTTGCTCTTCTGGAGAAAAGGATATACTTCCATGCCTGTCTGTTATTGCCACTGGCATTCTAATAACTTCTTTAAAACAAGAGTCAGTTTTATGTCCTGTCATAAGCAATATATCATTCATTTTCAGTGCAATGGAGGGTAATAGAATAATAGAAAAAAACAACATATAGAAAGCTTAGAACATCAATAGTGAAAAAAAGATTTTTTTCACTCACCTGGGGCCTATTTCCAAACAGTGAAGCCAAATACATATAACCAGAATTATAAAGAGCAATGGATTTTTCCCCACAAAGAAAAAACAAGAGGGAAAGAACATAAATAAGAACTGATACACAGAATGTTACTCCTCTTCAGAAAGAAAAAAAAAGTATGATACAAACTAGAGAAAATGAAGTTCAGATAACCTACAAATCAATGGATGGCCTATGTGTAAAGCATTCTTCATCTAACACTGATTTCTTGTTTAATCTCCTAAAAACTATTTCTTTAAAAGAAATTCCACATATAAGAAAATATTCATAGCCATTTCAGATAATTTTATATGTTTTCCACTTTCATTCAAAAATATTTAAACATATGGTTCACTGTATAACTCTCCATACCCAATAAGGCTGTCATTCAGATGACTTCCAATGTCCATATCAAAAACAGTCTAGAAATTCTAAAGCTATATGCAGATGATGATCAAATGTACAATTTTAAGATAATGTAAATTAATGACACTCTAAGTAAGCATCATCCTTTCCCTGAGAAGATACTGCTCACTCGCCTATCACACAGTTAGATGCACAAAGCTATAAGAAGGCTAATTAAGTTAAAAAGCTTCCTGGAACTAGTCAGTACCCACCTAGTACCCACTAAGGTAATGTATCCTCAGAGAATGAAGTGAATATATGCTCATCCAAATAAGAACACTAGTCTATTGTGTTCTTGAGGAAAAGAAAAGAAAAAAATGATACAGATATCATTTGTTTCAAAATAACCTCAACTAATTTAATGCCCGAGTTTTCTTCAGAACAAGACAGAAAACAAGGAGAGTTAGCAATTATAGCAATGCCCATTAGATGGTGTTCTGATCTAAAATAAGACGCAGGAAACTTGACCTTTATGGATAGAAAAGAAACGTGAGTTTAATTTGAGTTAATAATAAATAGAAAAGAACACCAATGCAGTCTGAAGTAAAATGTAAAGAAAAAGTAGAAAAACTGTATAGAGTGACTATGTAAGGTACTGACCAAACTCTGTCACTTTTTTTTTTGCTTAGAGTAATAACTAAAAAATATTTTTATTTTAAATAATTTGAAGCATAGAGAAAAACTGCAAAATCAGTACAGAGGACTGAGTCCTGCATATTCTTTGCCTAGACTCGCCAATTTTTATTATTTCACCCATGTGCTTTATATCCTCTCTCTCTGTATATATATTTCTCTGCATGTATGCATATATATGTAATAAATTTTTATGAACCATTTCAGAAAGTTACAAGACATTGTGCCTCTTTTTTTTTTTTTATTACTTCAGTGTCTAGTTCCTGAAAATAAGAATATTTTCTGGTATAAGCACTGTACAGTAATTAGATTCAGGAAATTTAACATTGGTACTTTTATCTAATATAAATATTCCAATTTCACTGTTGCTCCAATAATATCCCTTAGAGTGTCCCCCTCCTGCAGTCTAGGATCATGTAATTTGCATTTAGTTGTCATTTCTCTTCAATCTCCTTTAATTTGAAATAAGTCCTCAGGCTCTGTCTTTCAAGACATGGACATTTTTTGAAAAACACAAGCCAATTATTTTGTTGACTGTGCCTAAATTTGTATTTGTCTAATGTTTCCTCATGAGATTTAGTTATGCATCCCTGGCTAGAATACAACATAAGAGATGTTGTATCCTTCTCAGGTATATTAAATCGGCTGGCACACAAAGTTCATTTGACTGTCACTGGTGATGTTAATTTTGCTGCCTCAATAAAGGTATTGTCAGATTTCTTCACTATATAGTTTTTCTCAAGTAATAATCAATATATAGACAGACATGCTGAGAACCAAGCAAATATACTTGTCCTCATCAATCAGGTCCTTAAGGTTGGGCATCAACTAATTCATGTCTTAACCAATCTTTAATATGATCATTGCAGATGATGATTTTCCAACTCCAACAGTCCCTCCACAATTCTGTGGGCATTCTACAGAAGAACAAACTTCTATTCATTCATTCATCCATCCATTCATTCATTCATTCATTATCACTTTATGAACAAATTTATTCCTATTTTATCTAATAGGCTTGATCCACTCTCACTTTTTTTGATGGTGAAACTGTCCCAGATTTGGTCAGTAGTATCCCCCTTCAAGCTGGCTCCTGTGTCCTTCTGAGATGCTTCCACTATTTTTTGAAGCTCTTCCTTACTTTCTAGCACAATAACATATTCCAAGCTCATCTTATACCACCCTTGCCCTACTCTGAAATTAGTTTTTTTTTTTCAAAGAACTCTTTCAATAGCATGTAGGGGAATAGCATATAGAAACCAAGATCTGGAAAGCAATTATGCTACGTTGCTACTGGGGGTGACATACTGCCTCTAGCTTTTCTGCAGCAGACCTAGGAAATTTTCCCTGCCATTATTCTGATACCTACCACTTCAATCCAACTCCACAAAGTTTTCCTTTGTCTTCTCCCGTTTTATATTTGTATGTTTCTTACTCTATAGTAAGAGGTTTGGCTCTCAACACATTTATTCAATCTTACTTATACATAAAATGGTTTCAGAATTACTATACCATATCACTGCAAAACAATCTGATAAAAAAAAATTTAAAGTTTGCTTGAAATTGCCCCCTTTTCCCCCTTCTAGACTGAAGGTATAAAGTACTGTGTTGAAAAGTTACTTGGATTAGATCTTATGTCCTTCAGTGTGGTTATTTATTTGAAATGCAAACGGTTCATTTGTCTGCATTCAAATTTTAGAGTTTTTCCTCGTCCTTGATTTAACTTTATTTTTTGAATATGTAAAACATTAACATGCTTCTAGAAACTAAAATTATACCAAAAAGGTATACTCTAGAAAATATCTTACCTCTCCCTTTCCCATTGGGGTCCCCACACCCTTATAGGTAACCAATTTCAAAATTTTATAATGCATTTCTTAAGTGCCTAATGTAAATGGTAATGCACCATGTTCCATAATTACTACTTGTATCCAAGTATCTCTGTAAAGAACAACACAGAAACAGTAGTAACACCATTAAAACAAAAGTAAAACATGTAAAAGAAAAAAGGCAAAAGTTTCTTTCAGTGGATACTCATAGCATCTGTACAAAAGGGGTGAAAATCAGGGAGAAGTAAAATAATACCCCAATCTCTAAGTGTCCATGAAAGAGTTGAAATGGCTCAAAAGCTGTTTAAAGAAATGGAATTACCTAGTATTGATGGAAAAAGGTCATAGGCAAAGAAATATTTTGATAAAATAGTAGGAAAATAAAATGAATATTAGAAAATAGTACTGTATTATGTATAATACTTAATTTCCTAAGGGTGATAAGTATATTATGGTTCTTAGGAGATACATGCTGAAGTATTTAGGTGTGAAGCTCCACAAAGTCTGCAAGTAACTCTCAAATGGTTCAGAGACGAAAAAGAAAAATATATACATATAGAGAAAAATATATAAAAATATATAAAATATATAAATCAAGAAAATCTTAACAATTGGTGAACTATTGGAAGAGTATGTAAGTACTTATTTTACCATTTTTTAACTTTTCTGTAAGTTTGAAACATTATTAAAAAATAATATTGAGGACATAGCAGTAGAAAAGGTTGACATTAGCAACAATATATGAATCATACAGTTCAGTAGTTCAATGCAATACCAATAGTTGAGAATGCAATTTTGAGAAAAAATGACATCTGAATTCACATTAAACAGTATAATCTGTAGAAATTTCATTGTATTTTAATATATGCAATATGTCACCTTTCTATTTGTCAAAGGTCTAATTACAAGTTTCAGTTATTAATATCATTAAGTTCTCTGGATATATAAACAATAATAACACGCAAAATTGGCACTGATGATCTAACCAAAGCTATTTTTCAAAGATTTTCATGTAGAATTTGCTTACTTTTGAACATAAAAGACAAAGCTGATCTTCCCTTTTCTTATGTAGCATGCATCATTGCCATTTCAGCTGCCATTTCATGGCAACTAAATTTACACTCTATAACTGGATTTCTGTTGAAAATTCTTAAAAACTGGTCAGCTTTTCCTTGGGGGGAAAAAAAGTCAACCAATTATGTTAGATATCATTTTAGCGTTATTTTGAAAAAGTTCTTTGTAACTGAAGGAGTAAGATGAAATACCAAAAAGAGAAAAAAGGGAAATATTAAACCAGAATAGGATTACAGATATAAAACTTAAAATTGGGTAGACTGGAATGAGAGATATTTCAAAGCAGATTTATTTTTTGATTATGATATCTAATTAAGTCTACCAGAGAGAGTGAGAGAAAGAGAGAGAAAAAAGGGAGAGAAAAGGTTATTTATTCAAAAGATAACTCCAAATTTAGTTTTTAGTAAATTTTCTTCCACTACACCATATAACAACCTAGTAATTATAAAATAATTACCAACGGCTTCTTTCTCGTTAGTACATTTTATGACCTCTAAGTAAATAAGTGAAAATATTCTTATAAAACTGATGTCACACTGGAGGACTGTTCTCAGTTTTGGATGGTTCCCAGTCTTTTGTCTACCCTAAATACCTAAAATGGCTCTTGACTGTGACAATATCATAGCTGGGGTGGGGAAACTGGGTCATGGAACATTATGAGGATATATATACTGTTTCATCAAGGAGAAAAACAATCCAGTAAAAGGAGGCTTTACAGTAAAAAGTTTCTAGTTAAAATTATGACATCTTTTTAAAATTCTGAGGGTTTATCTAGACTTTAGATTCCAGAGCATTCAACAATCTATAAACATCAACTGAAAAGTTTTAGAATCTCCATCTTAATAGGTTATTTCATTCATATGGGATTTATGATTTTATGTTATACAACTGATTATATGTATATATTCTTCAATAACAAAAACTATTATTGAGGTTCTAGTATGAGCCAGACATTGCATTCTGATAGGAAATTTTATATAGTATGAATTTATAAACAAAAGGTGCTTTTCTTTTCTTTTTTTTTCTTTCATTAATGTGATGAGGATTCTTTTTTTAAACTACCTAACTAACTAAAGAGTAAGTTTGCTAAGTTTATTTTAGAGTGGCTGGAAGTGGCACTTGCAAATTCTGGGATCAACAAACCAACACAGATTTAACAAACAACAGACAAACTATCAGATTGGATGGCTTCTCAAAGATCCCTTTCCAGATTTCTTCCTATTGTCAATTGCAGCTCACCTGCCTGACGCATCATTTTTCTACCTTTTTTACCTATGGAATGCTATTCTGATTTTATCATGTTATGCTGTTATAATAAAACAGTTCTAGTTTATGAAGCACCCATCATTCATTTAACAAATATTTATAGAATGCTGAGACTATAAATATCAAACAAGAAATAGAAAGTCCCATTTTTCAAGAAGCCAGTACAGGAATTCAGGAGTTGGGGGTTAGATAATAAATAAGCAAAAAAGTAAATGAATGAAATCATTTCAGTGATTGATGGGTGATGTAAAGGGTGAGTGGCAACTGGATTGGACACTAGTTTATATGAGGGAGCTCAAAGGACAGGTCAGCACTAGAGCCATAAATCTGGGGGGTAGGGAGTTTGAGGGAGGAGTCTTGAGCATACAGATGCTATTTAAAGTCAGTAGACTGGATGAGATTATCCAGAAAGTTAGACGGGGAGGAGGAAATATCCTGGGACTAAACCTGGGCCCTTTGTGCGGTATGAGAAAAAGAATCAGCAAGAGAAGGATCTGTCAGTGGAATGGAAAAAAAAGGCAGTAGTGTATAGTCTTCTGGAAGTCATTAGAAGGCTATTTCAAAAAAGGAAGCTGTAATAAATTATGTTGCATGCTGCTGAGAGTCTGCACAAGGAAGTGACCACTGGATATACAAGATGGAATTTACTGATAAACTCAAGGAGAAAGAAGAAAACATATCAGAACAGTGGTTAGGGACAAAAACAGAACCAGATAAATTTAGTTCAGAATAAGAAGTATGAAAGTGGGGAACAACCATGAACAACTCCCTCTGCTCTGCAAGTAAGCAGAAAAAAATACCTCAGCAGGGAATCGTTGGAGGGCTTATGATAAAACACAGATTGCAGGGTCCTACCCCCCAGGATTTCTGATTCCGTATGTCTGCGATAGAGCCTGAAAAACTGCATTTCTAGTAAGTTTCCAAGTTTTGTCAATCTTGATGATCTAGAGATAACATCTAGAGAACTACTAACCTAAATGTAAGGATAAGATAAGGAAAATTATAAACTGTTGACAAGTCCCTGAAAACCTGGATTGATAATAATGAAAAGTCAAATGAAGCAAAAAAACAAGCTCACTATTAGTAACATTAGTAGCAATTTATCTAGTGTTTCCTATATACCATCCATTAAGTTCTTTCAAATAAATTTATTCTGTATACAACTCTAGAAATGGCTATTATTACTTCCACTCTAAATGAGAAAATGTAGGAAACTAAGGCATAGAAAGGCAGGTAACTTCCCCAAGTTTACACAACCAGTTAGCAGCAGAACTGGGGTATAAATGCAGATACATTCTTGATTCCAAAATTCCTGTGACTGTGCTGTACAGCCTACGCTGCAGTCTTGCAGTAAAACCATGAACCTGCTGCTAGTGATGTCTTCTCCTCTATATAGCATTAGAAAATTTGAGAAGAGGATGGCTCCACAGTGTAGTGGTTAGCACATCTGCTTTACACACAGAAGGTCCTAGGTTCACGCCCCAGGTGGAGACATGGACCATACTCCGGATGCGCCAGGCCCTGGGTGCATTCTGTGAGCATGTGGAAGGAGATGCCCCGCCTTCAGAGATCCAGTTCTTAAGGAGAAATGGCAACAGCCATAGGTCAAGGGTTGAAGTGGGAGAGGGATTAAAGAGGGGGAAAAAACATTTGAGAAGAGCACTGTGATGCCTAGGGTCATCAACAACCTTCTTATTCCAAAGCTTCACTAAACTGTTCCCTAAGTAAATGGGTATACACATCTATTTAGCCTCTTCCTACCAGCTAGTACATGTTCCTCACTAATATCTGCTCAAACAGCTTGTTGGAAGGGGTGAAATGTAGGTACAAGAACTGTTCTTGGAAAATACTAGGCATAAAGGTAAGTATCTGTTCAAAGAAGGTTTTTGTTTTAAGTCAATTTATATCTTTTGTATCATATTCTGCTCTGGTTTCCTTAGCCTTTGAATGAGTAATATAAGCCAGGGACACTGGCAAAGCTGGGGTACAGCAGGAAAAGATGATATTTTGTAAAAATTCCACAGTAAATTCTACAATACTAATTTAGTTACTTTCATAATGGAGCCTCTTTGATGCTACATAATTTCCTATTATTCCAACACCTAAGGACACCTCATTTTTAAAATAATTAAAATCTCATGTCAAATGTTCAGTGACTTTTTAAATTTTCAGTAAAATAATTCCAAATTAGACAAACTAGAAAAACACTGGCTGCTGGGCCACTCCAACCCTAGGTTTGAGCCAAAGAGTAAATGGAATTAATGAACGGCATATAAAGATCATGAATGAGGGGACTATGGGCTTCTTTACCAGTTACCTACTGACAAAGCAGTAGGCTGTGGATAACTTTCACATTTTAGTCAGAATTATTTCAACTATAAATACTAAAATCATAATTTTACTTTTCAGACTATTAAAAACACTAAAGCATTGAACAACTGTGTTTTCTGCAGCAGAGTATGAATATTACTAAGGGTCCAATACGACCCCTCATAACCCACAGTTGCTTAAATCGAGGTTTTTCATCAGCAGGTAGATTTAGAAAAATAGGTAAGCCACAAAAATCCCTACTGTCCATGCAGTTTCACTGAATGCTTACATCCTCAGGGTATCTATATGAATAATGACTAATTCCACATATTAATGACTAATTAAAAATAATTTCAAGACTTCTGCTGCTAGGAAAATGGAGTAGATATGTATTTTCTATATTCTTCCCATTAAGTATACCTAAAACCCTGGATGTTATTTATAAAATAAACATACAAAGACACTAGCAGGTAAGCAGAAGAAGAAAGGCTGGTTAGGGATCCTGGTATCCAAAGGAACAATACGATATTGAGTTATCAAATTCTTTTTGCCCTGTATATAAAATCTTAAGAGCTGAAGAGCTGGCAATCCAGAAGTGCCAATGGGTGCAGACAAAAAAAGAAAAAAGGAGGGGGGGCAGCCTAGCAAGACAGAAAATCTTTAGATAAGAGTTAGTCCATTCCAGTCAAATATTACTAAAACTCTCCTAAAAACAAAAGTAAAAATACTATGGCCACACCCCTATCTATGAAGCAAAGGCCTAGTGATGAGCCTCAATTTGCAAGCTCAATGGAAGCCAGAACTTTCATTTCTGCCAGGTAATAATAATTAGCCCTTCCTCATCACAATGTCAGTGGAGACCGCAGACTGCCAGATTTTCACTACAGCCCAGTAGTAAGGAGGCCAGCCCTCCTCTGAACCATGATATCAGTGCGGATCATGTAAGGAAAATAAGCAAAATACAGAATAATTCAACAACATCATCAACCAACGAGATCTAATAGACACTTACAGAACACTCCACCTAACAACAGCCAAAAACACATTTTTTTTTCATGTGTCCATGGAACATGAAAAACAGACCACATTCTGGGCCACAAAACAAACATTTTTAAATAAAAATAACTGAAAACATAAAGTGTTGTCAAACCACAACAGAATCAAACTAGAAAGCAATATCAGAAAGTTAACGAAAAAAATCTCCAAACAGAATTTAAACAACATACTTCTACTAAATAACCTATGGGTTAAATAGGACATTTCAGAGAAAAGAAAAGAATATATTAAACTAAATGAAAATGAAAATAGAACATATCAAAATTTGGGAATACGGTTAAAGTAGTACATAGAGGAAAATTTATAGCACTAAAATGCATAAGTTTGAAAAGGAAAAATCTCAAATCAATTTTCTAAGCTACCATCTCAAGAAACTAGAGAGTAAAATAAGCCCAAGGCAAGCAGAAGGAAATAATAAACATAAGAAATCAATAAAATTAAAAACAAACAAACAAAAAATCAATGAAATAGAATTGGTTCTTTAAAAAAAAAATCATTAAAATCGACAAACTTCTAGGCAACACATTACAAAGAAAACACAAATTACCAATTATTAGGAACGAAATGGGATATCACTACAGATCCTGCAGACATCAAAAGTTGTCTAACAAAGGAAAACTACAAACAACTCTATACAAAGAAATTTGAAAGCTTAGACGAAATTCACCAATTCCTTTAAAGACATAAAACTACAAAATTTCAAGGAGAAATATATAACCTTAACTTATTAGCCCTACATTTATAAAGAAACTGAATCAATAAAAATTTTCCCAAAAAAGTGCCAGGCCCAGATGGTTTCACCAGTGAATTCGACAAAAGAAGAAATAATCTCTTTCAGAAAATAAAAGATGGAACACTCCCTAACTCTTTTATGAAGCCAGCAGTACCCTAATACCAAAATTGATAAAGACCAGTGGCGAAAACTACAAAACAATATATTTTTTAATGAAAATGTTTTGTACCTAGACTGTATCAATGTCAATATCCTGGTTGTGACTCCATATTACAGTTTTGCAAGATGTTACCTACCACTAAGGAAAAATAATACAGAAGGTACAGGGGACCTCTCTATATCATTTCTTACAACTGCATGTGAACATACAATTATGGCAAAATAAAAATTTATTACAAATTTCAAATACAGCTATTAACCCTTACAATACCAAAGAATTACTGAATTCTAATGTCACATGCTATTTTAAGAAAGCAAATGTTAACAATAATTATTATAAAAAAATTTTAAAAAACCACTTAAAATAACAATTCGGTTGTAGTTAAAGCTCTAATGTAAATTGCAATGAATGTGCTGTAAGGTTGCTATAGTTTATTGGGGAAAATGACAGCTGCTCTCAGGGTATAAACTAAAAAGTTATTATGCTTCACAAATATGTCATTTTTGATGAGTTGAAAAAATCATGCTGGTTTTAACGATGTAAGCTTGCTGGCTTTAATTACATAAAAATGTTGATGGGAAGAGCTTGAAATATTAGAGTGCTGGGTTTTCTAAACAGAAAGAGTTTCTATTCCCTCTCTCTATATATACATCTAACTGTAACTCATGTAAGGCTTACTTACATTATTTGAGCTGCCTCTTACCTATAAATAGTTCAAACATTCTGAATATTATATCTTTCCTTATAGGTTCTAAATATTGTTTTATTAATGTTTCAAATGAATGTTATTCAAGACTATTAACTAGAGAGCGAAGATAAGAATAGAGTTTGTAGAGTTGGATAAATAATTTACTACTCAATTAATTTTATTATAATAATAGAATAATAAATTTTGCAAGTAATAGTAATCAGGTAATTTTTTTTAATTATTTTTTAATTTTATTCTTAATTTTCCCCACACACACACTTCCACCCCTGACCTGTGGATGTTGCCATTTCCCCTTAAGAGCTGGATCTCTGAAGGTGGAGAGTCTCCTCCCACACGCTCCGCAGCTGCACCCTGGGCCTGGCGCACCCTGGGTATGGGCCATGGCTCTGCTGGGGCTCGAACCCAGGACCTCCTGCGTGTAAAGCAGACATGCTAACCACTACTCTAAGGAACCACCCCAGGTAATTTTTTTTTTTGAAAGGAACAATCTTCAAGCTATGAAACTAGTAAAATATTATATTAACAGATTGAATTTAAGCACTGAGTTTATGGGTCAATCCAACTTTTCAAACGTGTTTTATACTACATCCTTCTAAATGAATGAGTAGGTAAAAAATCTGATTCTGCCTCTATAAGAACACTGATTCTGGAGTTAACCTGCTTGACTTTAAAACCCAATAATTTCCCTTAATGGCTGTGTGAACTTGTAAAAGTAACAACCTATGCCTATGCATCTGCAAAAAGGGGTACAATGATCATATCTGTCGCTTAGTGCTGTGAACATTCAATGCTCTTGTGACAGTGCTTGGCTCACAGCTATGGCTGAAGCAAAGAGAACAAGGACAAATACAGTAAAAGACAAGATCAGACATATGCAAGGCAGGGACCAGATCATGGCAGGCTATGGTTAAAGAAGAGTCTGGATTTTATTCAGGGGTAATGAGAATACATTAAAGAGTTTCCTAATCATGGGCTTATGCTTTAGAAATACCACTCCAGTTACAGTGAGAACTGAGTCAAGTATAAGTGGAGGCCCAGAGACCTTTTATGAGGCTATTGCTGTCATGAAAGAAAAATGATGAAGGAATGTACTAGGCCTGAAGCAATGAAGCTGGTAAGAAATGGTTGGACTGGAGATCTGAAAGTATGGTAGACCAAAATTACTGAGAGGTTAGATGAAAAGTGTAAGAAAAAGAAAGGAACCCTACATTTTGGCTTGAACAAAACATAGTAACCAAACCTATACAGGCAAGGTCCAGATAATTTAAATCCTCATTGATCATGTTGAAGGCTTTGGTTTTATCTGAAAAAGCAGTAGGAAGCACTGGAGCAGAAAAAAAGAGCTGTAGGATTCCAGATATATTTTGTTGATTTAACACTCCAGGTTCAGCAAGAACGTATCAGACTCCTCAACTCTGCCTCTAACCTGAGCCACAGGCTGATTTCTTTCAGAAAAGACTAGGAGCTATCAGGCACAGAATAGGATTTCCTCAGAAGTGCAATGAGTCCAGATTAAAGCTTATCCCTGAGACACCTTGGTGCAAATATATCCTTCCTCCCTACCTCCCTCAGCCTACATCTACTAGGAAACTGCTGGGATCAATTATTTGGGCAATCTTGTGACCATCTAAACTCACCCACTTTACATCCCTGTCATCCTTGGTCCTACTTTGGTCACCTATCCTTTCACAAACTCTCAGACTCAATCTGTTATCATGCCTTCTCTTAACCCAACTTCCCACTGTACTCCCAGAGAACTCCCTTTACATGATTAACAAACACCCCTACCCATCCTTACCCTTAGGCGAAGATACCCTTTGTCAATGACCTTTAACTTGTGTGGCTCTCCCAAAACAATACCATAAGCATTTCAGCCCCTAAAAGAGAAGTTCCTCATTCTCCAAATTCTCACATACTTCAGTATGAAATGGAGAGATATAACATGTTTGTGGATGCTAAGGCTGAATATAGTAAAGACAATGTCAGTGGAATTGATAAAATGACTCAAATTCACAAGGAAGAAAACCACCTATCTAAATGGTAAACACTAGAAGATTAGCTAAAACAAACAAACTAACTAACTTAACCTGAACTAAAATCTATCCATAGAAGGATATTATAAAGTTAATATAAATTTATGTTGCAGAATACTTAATGTCTTCTGAGAATATTCACGTAACTATTTTTTTTTAAGATTATTAAGCAATATGTAACATATAAGGCTGATATGATTAAAGAGAAAGAAGAGTGTGGGATGTGTGTGCTAAGAAAATTATAAATAAACTCTAGCAAAATATTCTCTAGGTGGTAGAATTACAAATGATTTTTTTCTTTTTTTTACTTTTCCTATTTTCCTTAATTTCCACAATGAAAGTATTTTTTTATAACTAGAGAGAAAAGGCCAAAATAAATAAAATTTTAAGATCCATAACTGCTCTTCAATAAAATTTACATAGACGGTTTTAGAATTTTCATATCCTTGCTCCCTAAAACAAACAAACAAACCACCTCCAAGTCCTTCAGTTGAATGCCTAGAATTTCAGAGTTATTAACAAAAAACAAAAAAAACCTCAAGATTTCTTTTAAGCATATATCAGTCACAACACTATTCAGTGACGAGTTTAATGAGTCTCTCCAATTAATTATTCTCTTCAAAATACCTAAGTAGACTATTCAAAGCAAATGGCTATATGCTGGGGTCCCTTAATTGTAAAACTAAGGGTATGTTATTGTTTTATACAGCTTTGTAATGCATTCTTTATGTAGAAGAGGATATTACTCGTTTACATATTTTAAATATTCTGTAAAAATATTTTCACCTTGCCAATCTTCTTTAAGAAATATACCCATATACCTTTATACATTTTTGGCTAATGCACAAAAGTAGCAACATAAAAGATACTATAAAGTCATCTTTAGCAACTAAATTTCCAAAAAGAAAACAAATTAAGAACAGAAACGTCACCCTCAAGGCATGTAATGGTACTACAATTGCATGTGCCACAAAAATAAAGAATGCCACATCGCCCAAAATAATCTCTAATAACTCTAAACTAAGGCATTCCTTTCAAAAGATTCCTTTTCTATCAATGCTTAATCTTTTAAATTTAGCTTTGGAAATAACATTTCCACTATAATTCCAAAGAACTGCTTAGAAGAGAACCTGCCTGGGCAGAAACCATTTTAGGATACATTTTACTTAAAGGTTGTCCACCCTATTATATAAAATGAATATGTAAATATCACTAGCTTATATTTTCTACAAACTTAACTACTATTATTAGAATGTTTTTCCTTTAAATCGTAACTGAAAAGTTATATGTCATTTCTAAAAAAGTAAATATTCTTGAAAAGAACAATTAACGAACAGTATTATGACCAAAAAGAATGAATATCTTCCTTATCTAAACAAGGTACAGTGCTAGATGCTTTTCAAACTAAGTTTCATAGATATGGTATCTGTTTTTCAGGCATCTTCGGTTTCCATGAGTTATGCCACAGTTCTCACCCAAACTAGCAACAGCCAATAAAATCTCCCCTGAAATTCATTTCAAATTAGGAGATAGCTTCTTGTTATTAATTAACTACGTTTAAACTTTGTCTTTTAGAAAAAATGTAAGTGGATCTAAAAAGCAGTGTTGCATTAAATGAACCTAACAAATGGACAAGGCAAGCACTGAGGGAAAAGAGGGAAAGGTCAGAGGGAGGACACTTACATATAGAGACAGTCTTGGACAGCATTTATAATCTACTTCTATTACTATGAACCATATTTCTCCTTTGGTCAGAGACCACTCCAAGGCTGCTATTGTTGCCTAGGACTCTGTTAAAAGAAGACACTGAAAGGCTACAGAGCCCAAGCAGGCCTGAGGCTATATATTTTAATTTCATTATTTAAAATTTTATAATTACATTTAAAGTTCTTCTCTACACTGGTTTAAAATAGTTTTATTTCTCTAGAATACGTTATCTTGATTCAGCAGTCCAATCACCTAACCTTTTGAGAAAAATCATATTACTCTAATTTAGCAGAGATTAATTTTAACATGTTTAGAAGTTGTCTTTCTATGTAATTAAGCAGAATTCCACATATTTTCAAAGCTTTCTATATATAAACATTATCCATTCACCTCAATCTTTGTTAAAAATGCATAGAATGGACACTAAAAAATGAACGAAAGATTTATTTTCTTCAAACATGGGCAAATTTAAAGGAAGTTAAAAGTCATTCACTTTCACACAACTGTTTAAAACAATACTGTTAGCACTGCAGTGACAAAAAGGCTCCAAATTACAAAGGTCAGTTAAGTAAAAGGAGGCAAAAACAGCAGAACTCAGATGCTAAGAATAAAAACAAAAATAGATCCAATGCAGCATTTTGAGAATAAAGATCAATGAAAACAGTTGCTCAATACCATATCGCTTATAGCATTATTTTCTATATTGTTATGAGAGATCTTTTCTATTCTAGCATTTCCTCTTTGCTGGTTCTTGACATTTGTCTTAATAAAACTGACACTGAAGCCAAAATTTTTCATTACCTGAAGTAAAAAGGTAATACATTGCCTCAGTTAAAAAGTACTTAGCTATCATGCTGAAGTGCAAAGATACAATAAAAATATAAACAGGGTGGTAAGGAAGGAACAGCATCATATTTTATTTAACTATTGATCTAAGTAATAAGGCAGCAGGTTGTCTTTCCAATCAAAAGTACTTTTATAAAGTAATACAAATGCCCTTGCTTGCCCCATATTGAAGGCCTTCAAAAGAATCAACTGAGAGGATGAGGTACAAGAAAATTATGATCTAAACCATAAAAAATGACTAAAATATGAGCGAATAATATATGTTATCATTTAATGCTATGATTCTCAGAAATTCTCAGTAGAATAAACAATCTTATTGCTTATGCTTATGAGAGCATAGAAATTAATGAGACAGTTAATATATCAAATCAATAATGAAGTAAGATAATGGCATATATATTTGTTGAGTTTAATCAGTAGAAACAAATGAAATTCAGTGCATAAAGATTTTCTAAGATCAAGCCAGTAGTTCCACAGATAAAATAATTTGGTAGCTCTGCTTTTCTTACCTGTAAGAACAGCTTTTGCTGAAGGATCTGCCAGGTCCAGGGCTGATTTCCCATCAGTGTTCCGAATGTTTGGATCGGCTCCGTGCTGCAGCAGCACTGTGCAAGGAAAGCAGAAACAGTATCTTACCTCTGGGATACAAAGATTATTTACTGGTAAGTGTCGTCTCGGCATGGTGTAGGCATAAACATACATTGCATAATTTTTTCTCTTTCAAGAAAAAAAAAGAGTAAAGAAAAAGAAAAAAGGGGGAAAAAGCACTGCAGCAAAGGATCCTCTCTAGAGTAAAGCAAAGTTGGCAACTTATGGTACAGTATTATCACATGACTTAACAACATAAACATGAAACCAGAAAAATCTTGCAATAGACAGTTTGGGTTTGCCTCCTTCAGGCAGCAGGATGGGAAGCTGTATGCTCACTGCCTCACAGTGTGCAATACGCTGTGAACCTGCCCTATCTTTACTACCACTGAGGCTGCTTGTTGCTGCTGCTGCTGCTTTACTGCTGAATTTCCTAAAGCTTTCTCTCCTCAGAAGAGTTGTAATACTGTGCAAGCCTTTTAGTGGCTCACCGCTTACATATGAATCTCACCCTAACATACTGGCTTGTTTCCAAGAAGTTTCACAGACATAGTAATGCATGCATTTCTGGTCCCCTGCAGTGGAGCTGCAAAAAAAGAACTGCCTTCTACAATAATTCTTTCCATCAAAAATGTTTAGAAACAAAAACTCCATCACAATAATATATGCTAAGGAACAAATGTTGAACACGTTATATTGGGTAAAAAGTAGCTTATAGAGAATTCTTAGATATGGGGGCTCCCAAAAGACATAATCACTGTTTAAGCAAAATCCAGATATAATAATTTATTAATCTAAAACATTTCTCCACTACATCTGATATGTGTGTGTTTGGGGGGAGGGGGAACGATGGACGTTGCTATACCACTACCCAATCAATGGTTAAACTAATAAATATACACTAAAAACTCGCCCAAATAAGCACAGTACAATTACAAGTTATTCTAACATTTCAAATAGTTAAGATTTTGTGTATTCCTGGAGACAATAGGAGTTTTTACCACTTACCACTATACTACAGTATTAATTTAAAACAAAGCAAAAATATTAAATGCAAGTATTTAAAGATGTTATGTAATATCTAAAAACACCTGAGCCACTACTGCTAACGAATCCCAAATTTTCATTCATTAATAGTTCCATGACAAAGTATATAAATTCTCTGGTATGTATGGAAGGCAATCCTCATATATATTATTAAGTAATAAGTTACGCTATTTATACAGCACTTTCTCTTTCTTTAATGCATAAGCTATCTAGTCAAAGCCTTTGTTAGAACATACAAAGGAAGAACCTTATCTAGAATTAGGACATAACTGCTGGGACAGTGTTTATCAACATCTCTTGCATTAAATCTTACGTAGTTTCAGATTTGGGATAATAAAGACTAGCCATGTCTTGAAAATATACAGTGAGATTTTGTCAAAGCTTTCCATATTATTCTATTATTGAATGTAACCAATGAACATAATTATTTACCAGACATTTATAAACTGACTCAAGAGTAAGTAGAATAAAATAGGAAATACCACAACATCAAACTGTAGTTAACTCTTTCATCATAATGAATAGGCTTTCACAGCAACATATTTTTTTATTCCAGGAAGAAATCCCAGTGTGGAGATCTGGCTTTTAAAGGGTCCTTATCATGAAGCAGACTCATGTATCAAATGTAAAGCTGAAAGCTATCACTATATCTTTATTTAGTTGCTGAGTGATTCCATGCAAAGGGTAGGAAAACAAAGAAATAACAGCTACCATGAAAAGCGGAGTTTTTACTGCGTACATCAGAACTTCAGAACCTGTTTTAACAAGAAGTAAAGCAGTATGTTAATTTAACAAGACTTGACAATAATATGATGGGAACTTTTATTCTGCAGCTTAATGAATGGTAGAAGCAAAACAATGAAAGACTTATTGTTCCTCCAAAAGTCACCTAAAACCATAATCTTTTCTGTTGTAACCAGTATTTTATCTATTACCTTTACTATTTTGCAATAGAAATCTGCCACTGCAGTTTAGCTGCAGTTTTCCTTTATTTTAGGTGATTTTTAAAGGAGCAATCTTTTTAATAGAAATAATCTGTTTTCTAAACATTTCTGAGTCATACCTATCTCTTTCATCTGACCTGAACACACAGAAACATCTACTGCAGGGAAGAGGAAGCTGAATTTTCTGAACCAGATGTTGACAACAAAATCCACATTAGAAAAAGTTTTAACCATTAATTCACCAGACATGAGTTTTAAAAAATCCTCAACAGAGTTAAGAGTTTTAGGAACAAGAAAAGTAACTAAAACTAGATCAGAAGGATCTAAACTTATCTAACTTTTATAAAGAGATTGCTGAAAGGATTAAATGAGAACAAAAGTGGCATAATACATATCAGTTAATGGTAATATTTAAAGCACATTTTTAAAAATGTAGACCCAGTTTGCACTTTCGACACTACCACTATTTATTTTCCTACAGCCAGATCTTCAGATCTTTACTTTTACTGTAAAGGGACAGACAGTAAATATATTAGGCTTTGTAGACCATATGGTCTCATTCTCAATTATTCATCCTGCCTCAATCCCCCAATTACTGGGAGAAAAGAAGCCACAGATAATACTTAAAAAAAAATGTGTGTGGTTGTGTTCCAATACAACTTTATTTAAGGACACTGAAATATAAACTTCATATAACTTTTACATGTCACAAAATATTATTATTGTGAAATTTTAAAAATCATTTTAAAATATAAAAACAATTTTTAGCTTGCAGGACATAATAAAAAACAATTCAGCAATGAGCTGAATTCGACTCATGGATCACAACCCAACCATGGGCAGTGATATATAATGTGTTGTCTATGGACTATTCTAGTCCCAGAACTCTTTGTAATCCATCTACATTGAGATAAGCACAGAAATTAAGAGGACGCATTTAAAACTGTGTATGTCATTTGAAAATTACTTTTTCTAATACTTCATTTTAATTATAGTTTACAAAATTATTGGCCTGTCGTACATTGGGTAGGAAAAAATCTGGTCTTCCACAACAGGCAGTTGAGAAGCACTGAACCAGGGCTGTACGATTCTCTGAGTCTCAGTTCCCAGGTCTAAGAAGTGAAGGAAATAGACTAGATAGATGATTTCTAGATATCTAAGAGGAGGCAGCAAATCCCTGATACTACTTTGAGAGTTATGGCCAAAGACCTCAAGCATTAAGATCTAAACTCTTTAAAAAAAAAAAAAAAGGTGTCTTAATACCAGAAGAACAGCACGTACGTGAGTCAAAGGTAACAACAAGGGCTTTCAAGAATGTTAGTCTGTCTTTGAAGTGGTGGCATGGAGGACTTCCGATTCTAGATGCTTCAAAATTTGCTCTCAAAGTTCTTGGCTACCAAAGGGAATAATAAAATGTGACTACTAATACATAATACAATTAGAGATTCATCTTGGAAAATCAATAAACACTGACAGCACACCAATATAAAACAGATTCTTTGAAAGTAGCAGAGATGTCTGAAGCAAAGTTCCCAAAATATAGAGACAATAAACAAAGTAAGGTTTAAAATAAAAACAAGGAAATTAAAATCTGAGTAACATTCAGCACGTAAATTCAAGATTACTTTGGCCATTCAAAATCTCCTTGTACTATCTCCTTGTACCAATTAGGGCATTATCAAACCTCAAATCTCAAACAACTTGGCTATATCCAGTTGTCCTACTGAGATATCTCAAATTCATTTATCTTCTTTTGAGGTGAGAAAGATGAAGAAAATACAGCAGCTGGCATAACAACAGATTGTTAAAACTAAGGTAAGATCACAATATTCAAAATATCATTCGCAAAATAACTTATAGCTAGGACATGTGATTCTCTTACTACCTGGTACAAATGTTCATCTACAGTAAGCCAGACTCAGAAAGCATGGCTTTAGCCTGTGACAAATGTAGTAACAGACTAAAGTTATTTTATTTAATGCCTCAAAACTATTAAATTTAAGCACTCACATCATTTTAATTCTTCCAAATAAAAATAATTCCACACATATGCAAGGCCTCATCCTGTCAAAAATCCCAGAAAAATACAAAGTGCTATTACGATATGTTGCATTTAACTACAGGAATGTTATTAACTGATTTAAGAAGTTAGAATAGAAATGATGTGAGTCTTCCAAACTAAAAATGTAGTAAGGCTTTTGGGTAAATTATCAAATGTGTTTCAGTGTAGTTTCACTTTAAAATATTATAAATTCTTTGTTGTGTGAATTTTAGAGCTACATTAAGGGTCTAAAACTGCTCCTCGTAATAAAGTCAATTTTAAAATAAGTTCTATTTATGTTAAAATGTTTTCCAAGTATTACATTGTCATCTTACTCTTTAAAAGTATAGAGATATTCATTTGACTGAGTTTCAAAAGTCGAATCAGACAAAAGACCAAGTTCAATAAATATTTTAGCAAATAAAATAAATTCTGGAGCAAAATATCAAGGGTTCAAATTTTGACTAGTTATGATCTTCAATGTATAGGACTCTCATCAACACACGTGGTTTTAAGAGACAAATTATTCTTTTAAAGGACTCTCATCAACACACGTGGTTTTAAGAGACAAATTATATATATGTGTGTGTGTATATGTATATATATATATATACATATATATAAAATATGCCTTGCAGTTAATACATATTCAGGCCTCCTCTTCTATAGAAATATGTATAATATCATAGTGGTATAATACTATCTAACAGTATAATATTATACCACTATAATACTGTACATATTTATATACTGTACATTTTTTTGAAAAGCCATTATCTTTTCATTGTCATTTATCTTTTCATTCAAGATATACTTTATTTACTACAGCATAAAAGTAACCTAACATTTTATTCTAAAAAAATCATTAAAAGTTGATGTATCACTAACAGTAAAAATGAAAATTCAAGTAACCAATGCTATCCTAAAGCAATATGGCTTATGGAATTTAAATTAAGTTTTAAATGACACAATGTCCCATTTTCAGACTAGCTTATGTCTACTAACCCTTAGGCTATAAACAATGAAGAGAAACATGTTTAAAACAAAAACAAAAACTTAACTTCTTAAAATCATCTAAGAGCTTATGAGATAGTTAAAGAATTACCAGCCCCAAATTCAGGCAAAAAAGGGAATCCAGTGGGTAAACATGTATGCAAGCTGCTTTTTGAAAGCAATTACCGACTCGGAAAAATATAAACTGTCCTTTCAATGTCTAACGGAGCAAAGGAAACAGTAATCAATGCCCAGCACTTCCTCCTCCCACCTAAAAAAAAATAAGAATTCTAACAAAGGCTCTCCTTACACAATAAGGGCTGTACCCTCAGAATGAGGATAAAGTGGATGTGAACTAAACCTAGTACAGAATCATAGCTCTGGTTGGAAACTTTGGATGTCCAGCCTATTTGAAGTCCTAAATTGGATTTAAAGTAGTTCCAGATTAGCAGTAATGCTAGGGCATCTGGCAGACGTATACATCTATTCTCTCAGTGGAAGGTACCTTCTTCATCAAAGGCCAAAAAAAAATTCCTATTAAAAAATATATGGTAAAATGTCCAGAACATAGCCAAGATAATCAGGCACATAAGTAATCTAAAATGCAGAAACAACTAGCAACAACAGACAACATAAAGACAGATCTATAAAATCTTCAGATACTAGAATTATCAGAACTATGTTTATTATGTTTAATGAAATAAAAGACAAATTGAAAGATACTTCTATTGTAAAAGAACCAAAAAGGATCTCTAGAAATAAAAATACAATAACTAAAATTGAAAACTTGTTTCCAGCCATGAAGGAATAATCATGGTATTAGACAGCCTTTGCTCTCTGACATAAACAATTATAAAACTGGACAAAATATGGAAGCAACTGAAGGCAGTGGTCAATAACAGTGCTCGACTGTGACCCTTGAAAAAGAAACTCAAACGATGGAACCATAATCACTCAACTCTGCCTGAGACAATTTGCCAACCTTATGAATACAACTGGAATCAGAGCAGAATATGGTGGTTATGCTGAGCTGGGAAGACAGAAATCTGAATTCAGGGCAAATGAACAAGTTGGATCTGCTGGGTGGGAGAAGCTGGAGAGAAGAGACTTGTACACAGAGCAGGCCCCAAATGTCTGTGTAAGGGTTCCCTGTGGTAACATGGCTATGGGCTGGGCGGCATATGTGTAAGACCACCTGACGCTTAACAGATAATAGCTGTTATGAGTTGAGAGCATAAAAGAGTTAGCAGACAAGAAGTGTTAGGGGTGACAGTAATGCTGAAAAAAACTGAAATTCTGGCCTTAAGAGGGTAAAGGGGTCCTAAAAACACCCTTGACATGCTTGGTGAAACTTAAAACAGGAAGGACATTTTTGTTATGAATAAGTATCATACTCTAGAGCGGAGAGCTGGGGTCCACAACATTAAAAGTATTTTCATAATATTTTAACATAGTTTCCTTGTTTCACTGTACTAACATTTGCATTGATGGTGTAAAAGCAAAAGAGGATAATACTGCTGGTAACTTATCATAAATCAAGGCAGTGGCACCAAACTTTAATAGTGATCACTGCATTCTTCACTACCATGAATTTGCAGTAAAAGAAAAAAAAAAAAGGCAATTTCATTTTAGAATGCCCGTGATCACATAGCAAAAATTACTAATTTTATTAGATCTTAATCCTTGGATACACATATTTTAAATATTCTCTGTAAAGAACTGGGAAGAATGCATAAGAACGTCTGCTGCATATCTAAATAACAATGGTTGTCTAAAGGAAAAAAATTGTGTGATTACTGGAGTTGCAAGCTGAACTAGCCATTTGTCATGAAGCATTATTTTTAATTAAAAGAAAAACTGACAGAAATACTATGATTATTCAGACTTGAATATCTGGCAGACATGTTTTTAAAATGTCAAGGATAAAATTTAAGCTTTCAAGCAAATACTGAATTTGCCATTTGCTAAACAAATTAGCAACTTTTTAAAAAACTTTGTAGTTTTGATTTCCAATATATTATATATAACCCATATAAACAAAAGCTCTTCAGAATGTTCAATGACATTTAAGAATGCAAAGATGCCAAGTACTTTTAAATGTCTGTCCTAGAACAAGCCTCAGTCTAGGCACACCCTAATAAACTCTAAAACCAAACCTCAACAAGATCTGCGGGAGAGCTACAATCTGGAAACTCGGTTGCACTATGTCAGAGAAATTTTGGAAACACCTTGGGCTTTCCACAGAAATGCACTAACAAAGTATAAAACCAAACTTCCAGAAGCTCAAGGTGACTTGCCAGCAATTGAACTCTGCTAACATTTTCAAAAATAAACATATTTTAGAGGAAGATAAGTGAAAATAATATTGAAGAGTCTCTACAATGTCTACTATTAAGTAAAAAATTATTAGACATATGAAGAAAAAAGAAAACATGACCCACAGTCAAGAACAACAAAAAAGCAGTCAAAAGAAATCATATCCAAGATGGCCCAGATGTTGGACTTAACAGACAAAGGCTTTAAAGCAACTATTATACATAAGTTCAAAGAATTAAAGGAAAATATGGCATAAAGAAGCAACAGAGAGATATACTCTAATAATCGAGTGGGAATTCTAGACCTGAAAAGTTAAAGGAATCAAACTACGTAATGTCAAGATTTATTACAAAGCTACAGAAATTAAGACAATGTATTATTGTAATAAGGATATTTAGATCAATGGAACAAGAAACAGATCAACACATGTATGGCCAACTGACTTTTCTACCAAGGAGGCAACATAATTCAATGATGGAAAAAAAAAATACTCAAATCATGCTGAAATAACTGAAATAACATAGAAAAGAAAAAAATATAGAAAATCTGACTCTTACTCTATACCATATAACCAAATTAGCTCCAGATGAGCCATAAACTTAAATATAAAAGATAAAACAGTATTATCTGTGGACCACAACACAGAAGAAAATCTTCATGACCTTGAGATAGAAACGATTTCTTAGGATAAAGAGCCTAAACCACAAAAGAAATTATTGATAAATTGTACTTCATCAAAATTAAGACTTTCAGCTCTTCAAAAGACACCATTAAGAACAGAAAAAGGCAAGCCAGAGACTAGAACAAAACACTTGTAACAAATATGTCTGATAAAGAATGCAGATCCATGTTATATAATGAACACCTATAAATCAATAAAACAACAACACAGTTTGAAAAATGGGCAAAAGACTAAGATACTTCATAAAAGATATACAAATTACTAATACATGAAAAGATGCTCAAAATCATTCATCAACAGAGAAACACAAATTTGAAAGATAGGCAATATCAAATGTACTAAACTGGTACTCTCATGCATTGCTGGTGGGCATTTAAAATGGTGTAACCACTTTGGAAATCAGTTTGGCAGTTTCTTATAAAGGTAGGTATATATCACTACATGTTCTACCAATTCTACTTTTAGGTGTTTAGCCGAAAGGGAAAAAAATGTGTTCAAATGAAAGATTTGTACATGAATATTCATTTATTTATAATAGTAAAAACCGAGGAGCAACTTCAATATCCACCAATGGATAAAAGGATAAGTAAATTGTGATATATCCATCCATATAGCAGAATACTGCTCAGCAATAAAAAGAAATGAACTACTGACTCATATAAGAAGGATAAAATCTCTAAAATATTAAGGTAAGCAAAAGAGGTCAGACATTAAAGAACATCTTTATAGAACAGAAAGCTAATCTACAATTACAAACAGATCAATTGTTGCCTGGGGTGGTGGAGAAAAAAACTGACTGAAAATAGGCATTAAAAAAACTTTTTAGAGAGATGAAAACATTCTATTATTTTGACTGCGGTGGTGGTTACATGGGTATACACATTTGTCAAAGCTCATCAATATGTACACTTAAAATGGATGCATTTTATTTCATTATCTCATACTCATTTTATGTTACAATTCAATAAAGTTGATTTTTAAAAGTTCAATAGAGTGGTTTAACTACTGATTAGAAACAAATGAAGAGTAAATCATTGAATTAGAATTCATGTCAACAGATATTTCCAAGAATGCTGCATGGAGAGATAATCGTGGACAAAGGATGGAGTGAGAAGGTCGATCATGCTGTAATCAGTCTTAAAATAAAAAGAAAACACTTACATATTTAAAGAGATAATGCCTAAGATTTTCACAGAACTAAGAAAAGACACCGATCTATAGGATCAAGAAGCCCAAACAGTATAAACTCAATGATGCAGAAAAAAATTACACATATAAATTCAGAACAACTACTATAAAAAACAGCTGACAACTCAAGAGTACAAAAGTTAACAGAGTAACAGTATACAAAATACATGGGAGATAATTTGTGAGCCTACCCTAACTACAGTCACATGTTATAGTATATAGCATATATCAAGCAATGATTTAATTATAACTGTTACCATGTATATTTACAAAAAGCAATTATTTTGCTACTGTAAAACCAATATATCCCTATTCTTGGGATAAATTTATTGAGGTAACATCTATTAAATTATGTTATACCTCAAAAATTATTTTTAAAAAAATAGTAATAGTAAAGTACACACATTCAAAATTTTTCTAATACTACTCTGCAACCAAGATATACCAGGTCTGACTAGCTAAATCAAAGAAACTCTTTGATATAAATTTAATGTTTATTTTCATTTGTAAAATTTTGCATTTTAAAAATATTTTATTTCCTCTTTACATTTCTTTTTAAAATTCTCTTCAATTATTATGATCCATCTTTTTCACAGCAGTTTCCACCTCCAAATAAATTTAAATTCTTAAAATTCTGACATTCATAGGAGATAAACACTGACTCTGTATAAAATTAAATCTGAGACTCAGAAAAAAATGATCAATTCTGTTCTCTTTTAATATATTCATATTAATAAGTAAGTTTCTCTTAAGAACACAAGCTAGACATTTCTTTGATGCTCGGTGATATCTTTTCACTGAATGACATTCACTGAGTGAAGTCAGCTTTTTTCATCTCAATCAATACCCTTTGGAGAAACCTCTGAGGACGTCATAATATAATGTGACGAATGTGACTTAGTTTAAAAGCTCTTCTAAAATGGAGAATTAAGAACAGGTATTCTAGTAAAATGTAGAGAACTGAGCAAGCTGGGTTTCAGGAGAAAAGCTTTGAAGTAATGGCTGTGTGGTCTTAGCTTGGTCTCATTAGCCATAAATTAAGATTAGTGATTTCCCAGTATTCTTGAGCTATACTGTCCAATATGGTAGCCACTAGCCATATGTGGGAGTTGAATCCTTAAAATCTGGCTAGTGAGGCTGATGATCTAAATTATCAATTTAATTTTAATAAATTTAAATTTTAAAACTGATATATGATTCACTTATTGAAAAATGTTTGGAACATCTTAAATATATGAACCTACTTTTTCAACTATAAATTTTATTAAATCTAAACATAGATCATGTATTACTGATGAAAATTTTGTTTAAATTGAGATATGATTTAAGAATAAAATATACTCCAGATTTCAGAAACTTGGTTGAAAAAAATTTTTAAAACTTCATTAATAATGTTCTATACTCCTTATGTGTTGAAATAATATTCTAGACATGTTAAATAAAATACATTATTAAATTAATATCACCTATTTCTTTTTAATGTGGCTATTAGAAGTTTTTTAATTACTTTTGTGTCTGGCAATACTTTCCTATTGAACAGCACTACTCTAGAGCAGTTTTTCAACCTTGGAACCACTGACATTTGGACCAGATTAATTCTTTGTTGCAAGTGTGGGGTAATGGCTCTACCATGGTGCCCTGGAGACTCTGCAAGTATCCTCATATGCTAACTCAAGACTTGAATCATAGTTTATCTGAGTCTTGGTCAACACCTTGTCATCTTTTAAATGAATAAGGATGAGAGACTTGCCAGGAGCTATTCTGAGGCCATCTTCCACTCACCTTTCCACATCCCCTTAAGGCTGTCATCACTTTCCACTTGTGATGAGTATGGGACTTTCCTCCTCTTCCCTTCTATTGGCTCTTCAGCAAAAGGGTATCCTACAACTCGTGCTGCAGTCATCGGGCCCTTTATCTTTCATTGTCATCCTTTTTGGTGTGTGGTACAAGGACCACAAGGAGCTGGTATCTTTGACTTACTCTTCTTTTCACTGTCTATATTTATGAGTCGTAAACTATCTATCTAAATCTAAGACTGGCTTGTTGAATCTTTACCAGCCAAATTACTCAGGATTTGGCTTGGCTTGAAGTGCAGTGAGGAGCTGTCCCATGCATTATAGGATGTTTAACAGTACCCGAACTCTATGCACCAGAGTCAATAACCCTCCGCCCCATTGTGACAACCAAAGATGTCTCTAGACATTGCTCATAACCCCTCAAGAGGCAAAATATCTCCTAATTGAAACCATTGCTCTTTAGGTTCTTAAGGATCTACAGCTACCCCGGCTCACACACATACATACTTATGCAAGGTGGAATACATGAAGGCTTATGTTTCTCCCCACTCTCTGAACACTTTTATATATTGGGTTACTGCATTAGATTTCATTTGAAGAAAGATTTCTAACTTAAAAACATAATAGGATGGTACAGCCCCTGTGAAAAACAGTATGGAGGTTACTTAATAAGAATAAGAATAGAATTACCATATGATCCAGCAATCCCTCTAATTATGGACAAATGAAAACATTTAACCATAAGGATATATGTACCTCAATATTCATTGCAGCATTATTCACACTGGTCAAGAAATGGAAACAACTGAAGTGTCCTTCAATAGACAATTGGATAAAGATTTAGTACGTATATGCAATGTAATACTACGCAGTCATAAAAAAAGTTGAAATACTGCCGCTGGCGACAACATAGATAGATCTTCAAATAACCATGCTAAGTAAAGTAAGTCACACAGAAAAAGTTGAGAACCTTAAGATTTCATTCATATCTGGGTTATAAAACTTAAAGCAACAAATGAACAAAACAAAAAAACTCAGACACAAACAACAGTTTAGTGGTTACTCAAGGGAAAGAAGCGAGGGTTGGTAGATAAGGGTAAAGGCAGATCTGACTTTGGGTGGTGAGAACACAACACGATATACAGATGATGTATTATTGAATTATATACTTGAAACCTGTATTTTATTAACCAATGTCATCCCAATAAATTTAATAAAAATTAAAATAAAAAATAAAAACAATAGGAAGTAAATAGTAACTCAGTAAAGTAAAACAGTAACTAGTAATTTAAAAAAACAATAGTAAATAATGAATATTAGGTAATAAAAATGATCTCTAAGAATCCTCAATTTAAGACACTATAATCTATGACTATGTCTTTGAATACTGATTTTATCAGAGATTTTTTAATTACAAGAAACTAAACTAAATTAGCTAGCTTTAAAAAAAAACAGAAAAATTATTAAAGAAAAAGGGTATCTCATCAAAAGCAAAGGCAGAAATGTGTCCAAAAATTTATCTTGCTGCTGTCTATCCTGTCTCCTAGCACCACTATCCCTCCCTGAAACACAAACATGCACACCTGTGTTATCTGAATCTTAATTCCACACTCTCACTAAAGAGAATTTGGTCAGCTTATCTCAATATCTGGTTCTAGACTTCAAAAGTTTAGCCAGAGAAGTGGGAAGAGCCAATAAAAACAATAGTGATGGGGGAAGAGGCGTTATTTCTGAGAGAAGAGTTCTTGGGCAGATACCTCAATGGGTATCTACTGCATAACAAATCTTAAATTTAAAATATTACATATATGTATTTATACATGATAAACAAATAAGTTTACAAAAAGTATATCTCTGAGAGTGAAATAATTGGGACTTCTACTTCCTATTTTATGCATTTCTATATTGCTGTTTATTACAAACATGTATTATTTTTATAATGAGAGAGAAATGAGAGGGATATTTCTCCTCAGACAGAAATTATCTTTTGCATGCTGTTTAAGTATGTTTGTCAAAACAATACTTCTCTTAAAACTGCTATGTAAAGTAATTAATTTGTAACCAATGGAGAAATAATAATTAGATTGTTCTTCCTGTCAAGTGAATAACATTAAATATAGTGATAGCATTAGATAAATAAGGCCAACATAAAATAAATCCATTAATTTAGAATCTGTGACAATGAAGGCTGTAGAATTAAGTCAAGTAAAATAGTCAAGAAGTAATCTTCGACTATGTAGAAGTCCAGGTTTTCATCATACACGTTTTATTTAGTCTTTGTCTTTCACAGAAAATCATCAAAAATTCAGAATTCTGTCAACATCTGGGACTAGCTTATTTGTGAAACATTACTTAATTTTACTTCAATGAACTATCTGCATTTATGTGCCTCATTAGATAGATAGCCATTATAACTTTTTTCTTTGAACTTCACTGATAAAAATAAAACTGCATTTTTTTTTTTTTAGTTCAAAAAATCGAATTCTCCACTAAGTCTGCTTCACTTACTAATGGCAACATACCATAGTTAAGGTCAGCTGCGGTCAAGAGCCGGTCCTCTGGAACCAGACTGCATGGGTTCAAATTCCAGTTCTGCTACCTCCTAGTTCAGGGATCTTAGAAGCTATTTTATCTCTCTGTGCTTTCATTTCTTCATCTGTAAATGAGGAGATAATAATAGTATCTACCTCACAAGGTTATTACGTGGACAAAACAAATAATATTTGAAGAGCTCTTAGAACAGCGGCCAGCATATGGTAAGCATGGGCATATAAGACTTAATAGACATTAGAAAATATTTAATTATTCACTCAAAAAATTAATCCAAGTAAATAAAATTTTACTAAAATTACATGAGACTAGTTCTTTATGATCAAACTTTGACATGAAATTTTATAATAAAAGAATCCTCCAATTAAAATTTTGTTCCTATTGTCAAGTTCTCTTATAAATATACAAAATCAAGAATTTGTTAAAAGGCCCATTACATCTACAGTAACTTAGACGTAGCTTTTTCTGTATTATATATAGCAGATTTTTATATTCAAATCCTTTTTGCAATGAAGAGTTAAGCTAGTCTACAATACATTTATGAAATCAGCTTACACAAACCATGATTTAGTATAAGGTAAAGCAAGCACTGGCATAAATATAATAATGATTATAATAAAACATCTCTTTCTACCTGGAAACCCCAAGAGTCAAGTCCAAAAGAAAATACTGTCCAGAGTCAGACAAACCTGGGTTTTAGAATGCTGCTCTATACTCAGCAACTGTCTGTCCTTAGGCAAGTAACTTTACTTCTGTCAATTACAACTTCCTCTTTCATAAAATACGACCTACCTCTGAGGACTCCTGTTATAATTGAATTAGACAATACATATAAACCTAGATTGGTTCTTGGTACATAATAGGGACTCAATAAACCCCCATCCTTCAATCAGGATCTTTCCATCTGCCTTTTAAAAATAGAATCATGTACACAGAGAGTGCTAAAAGATATCTGTTGGACTGAAGTAAAGACAAACTGACAACAGCCTGGGAACAATGAATTCACTTGTGCCAAGTCAATTATTGTTTTATCTTTCCTTTTATTTAGGGGTAGATTACTTTTTCTAAAACTTGACTAGACTTAGCTAAATGAAACACTAATAAGGAATAAAACATAACTTTATAGTCTAACCACATAAGTTTATAACAGGATCATGAAATTTTTACTGTTCAAAGGGACAATGACCACATGCAAAAGGTGCTTCTCAATCTGTCTGTGGGAGAGAAGGACAAGACCTTTCACCAATCTTTGTGAATCCTTCCTTAAATTAACGCCTCTGCACTCTCAAGGCCTCAAGAATTTACAAGTATTCCAGGCAAATTCCCCATTAGCATAAACATTAAGACTAATTAAAATCAGGTTTAGTGCTATTTTAAACAAACTTTAAAGTTACACATTTAGAAACATTTTTCACAAGTAACATAGGATTGAACCTGTACCATAATATTCTGATTCTGCTTTGAACTTGAGTTTCTTAAGAAATTAAATCCCCATTATTATTTTCCTATCTCTGAGAATTGATTCAATAGATTGAAACTTCAATATACTGTTTGTTGTACTTTCAACCAGAAGGAGACAAAGACTATAACTCTTAAGTTTTCATTCTTTGGGAAATTTACTAAATAATTTTTTTAAAACTTGTTTTTCTAGTGGATTCAATAAATTATCTTATTAGCAATTATACTTAATGACAGTATCCAATCACATTTGTCCTATCTACCTCAGATCCTTTCCCCCATGCTGAGGAAGAAAAGACTGCCTTTTTCTTTTAACATAGTTCCTCCTCTGCCCTTTCTCTTCCCTTGTTTCTAGTGGGTTGCAATTTTCAGAAACAGCAACTATGATGCCCTCTAGCAGGCTGAAGAATGATTTGTTCATAATTAATTTGCTTTAAAAAGTATTAATCATTATTCACACCTCTTCACTTTTGTGAAGCTTTCAGACAATTTATATTCAGTCACAGCAAGTCACTAGAACTTCATACTCCTCCTACTGAAATATTTGTTGGGAAAATATTTAAGCTACATTAATAATTTTCCATTATACTATTTGCAACATCTCCACTGACTAGGTTAAAAGACCTAAATTGCAATGAAAAAGAAAAAGCAGCTGATTTCATGTAGTATCAAATCATAATTCAAGTTTACAAAATTACAAAGGATATGAAACAGGATGTAACACTAATTCACACTGACAGTAACAAAGAGCAGCATACAGTAACTGCCAACCAGTCAGTCATTCAGATTTTACTGAGTGTCAGAATACAAAAATGACCCATGAGAACACCTGATTACTGGCACCTAAGGGAAATAAGGATGGAAGGAAACAAGCATTTACTAGAGCTCTACCTGCTTTATTATTTCATTTAACTTCTCATAACAACCTGTTGCAGTAGGCATGATGCCCACTTTATAAATGAGAAATTGAGGACCAAAACAACTAAATTATTTGTGCAAGATCACAGTTTTAAATCATAAAGTGGTTATGATTATACCTAATTCTAAAACTTAGTATTTAATTTGTACCTTATCATTCTATACAAGTATAAGCCAAGGTCACCCTAGAAAGGTAAAATTCAAGCATTTCCCCTTATGTGAATTCTATAAGGCACACATTTGTTCTAAATACCTTATCTACTCCTCCTATGACCAATGTCCTCTTCCTAATCTCATCAAAACAAACAAACAAATAAACAAACAAACAAACCCCACAGAGTTTTTAAACAAAAATTCTGTGGAAAAGTATGAAAACATGACTCAGAAATGACATGGTAAATACGACCTACTAGAGTATTTCTTGCTCTTGTTCCCTCAATCCTCATGCTCAAATACATTCTTTCAAAACAGCAACACTCAAAAACTGTGCCCCAAACAGGCAAAATTAAATACATTCCCTCTATCTCTAACCATGATTATTTTTGTCACAGCAAATTTAGAAATTTTCAGGTTTGACACAAAATAAACAAATATTTGGACACACAGTGGGATTTTTTTTTTAATGTCTTAATTATATTGTCATATCTAAGAGCTGAATGAAAATGACTCACAGTGAGGTTTACATTCTTAATTCTGGATTCTGTTCAAAGATGAAAAGTCTACCACCATTCTATTTAAAAAAGATTAATAGATTCCAAGAACTCAAAGAACAAAGAAAGTACATAAAATATTTTTTTAAAACCTGATACTGAAATTAATATACTTAACAACTTTGTACTTTGGTCAGCTAAGAATGAGTAGTGAGAAGGATTCCATAAATCTTCATTGCCAATCTGGACCTGCCTCTGAAATCTCAGTTCCCACAGAACTGCATAAAATGAGGACACAGTTATAATATGCAAGGAGTTTCAGATAACATGATTACCATGTAAAGTGAAAACTGACTGGTTACATGAGCCATTTGCCTAAAATATCATTTTCATACAACCCCAAACTTAAGCCAGGCATCTCAATGAAATCCACAGATTGTTTTGAACTATCATGGTTAATCCAAAATTAAATGCAAATGTATAATTATTCCTTTAATAGACAGATTGAGCAATAAGCAAAGCCTTTTATCACTTTAAAAAAAGTATCAAGTTTTTCTTGTTGTTTTGTTCTTTAATATTACCCGCTTCCCCCCCACCCCCCCGCCCGCCACTCCATTTAAGCATTTTGACATATTTCTTAAGGCCTTAGGAGAATGAAAGCATTCACAATGGCACTTTTCTGGGAATTCTAATAAAATTCAATGTACAAATTTACTAACTCTCTCTCTCTCTCTCTGTATATTTGCCACCATTATCCAGAATGCCTACTTAAGTAGTCCCAAATTTATTAGATAAATGTATAAATACTCTAACCTTCTTAAAAGCAACCGAGCATAAGTGGACAAGTCACCAAGATAACAGTGTTCAGTGACGGTGGGGATTATTTCAGAAGGGAAAAATTACTATCATTCTTAGCTCTTCTTTTTAAGTATACATGTATGGAATCTTGCCAACTTTTACTTTTTTATGAAATGCTACACTGAGACTTGTTTAAAAGATCCCAATTCAGTTTTTCTATGGAAAACTGCAGTTAAAAATGCCAAAGGAGGTATTCTGGCAGAAAAAAGGAATGAGACAGTTATGAAACAAAAGTAAGTGAATTTTTGTAAAGAGTAAGAAAGGTGTGGGAAGTGACTTTCCTTAATCATTTATGGATGACATGTGGATAGATAATGTGACAGACTAAATCAAAAGCCGTAATATTGAATTCTCCAACGGCTACAATTTCTTTGGTTCTTATTAAGAAGCTGTGGCTTTCCAGAATTTATCCTAAAGTAATTAAAAGTTTGTACATGTATTTAGTGGAAAAGGTATTGCCTAATGTTTATAAAATAGTGAAAAATCAGAAATTGTCTAAATGGCCCAAAATACGTGACTGATTTAAAAACTAATGGTTATGTCTATATAACAGACATATATCTAATATGTAATTCCTGACAGCCTTTAAAAATGACATTAGATAGAAATATTAACTGATTAAATGAAATACATTTTCAATACAAAGTGAAAAAATGAGAGGAAAAAAACAGTATGCATGGAACGATCCCAGTTCTATTTACAAAAGACTATGTACATAGGTCTAACACCACTGCCTAACAGAACTTTCTGCAATGATGGAAATTTCTATATCCGAACTCTCTGATAACCGAGAGCCAGATATAGTTATTAAGCTTGAAATATGGCTAGTGCAACTGAGAAACCTGAAATGTGGCCAGCGCAACTGAGAAACTAAATTTTCAATTTTAAAAATTTTAACTAATTTTCATTTAATGCCCATCATGTGGGACAGCTTAGGTGTAACAGTTGTATTTTCTAATTTTTCTTTAATGAACATCTATTGTTTCTAATACTGTTAAGACAAAACCAGAAAGTTGTTAATTTTCAATATACTATATTTAAAATAACAGTAGATAAGAAGGTTCTAGAGGGAGTCCAACACTGGTCCTACCTTCTGCTCCTCCACCCAAATCCCAACCCACTCCAAGTTCCAGCACTTCTAACTTCATTAAAGGACATGGCCATATAACCATGGAAGAGATCAAGTAATTTAAACTAAAGCAGAGTTTGTACAAGGAACTACATATGTCTTTCTAGATAGCAGAAATACAAAATGGAGTTATAAGGAAATTATAAGAGGGATACTACTTTAGGAATGAATTATAATAATAAAAAAAAATTTACGTTTTACTAGATTATTTTAAGATTTTTTTTTGTAAAGCTAGGTAAAGAATTACCTACCACTTTAAATTAGCTAAATACTAGATGATCTAAACTAAGAATAAAGAAGAATTTGGCAGACTTAAAGAATGAACTTAATTTTTCATGCTTAAAATGTATTGTTAAATCCCACTAAGCAGAGAGAACTTTCAGTTAGTTCTCAATAAAGAAAACATTCCTATTGTAACAACTTTATTTCAGCTCCACAAACTGTGGCAAACTAATAACTATCTCCTTTCTTCACTGGTGAAAGGTAGAAAATCTGAATCATCTGCTTCATACACAGGTAAAAATATTAGTGAAATTATCTGGCTAAGTACTTTGAGCTGCCTAAAGGGAAACACTCCATTATGTATAATCATCTATCCACAGCAATTTTTGACAAATTTACCAGTATCATCCTTTTCTCTCTTCTTCCTCCTCACCTCAACACCTCAGTTCCTGACAGGAGTAACTCATAGGTTTAACCTACAAACAACAACAACAAATGTTTGCCCATTTCTTTACTAAAAAATCCACTGTAACCAGAAGTCAAAGCATGATTAGAATCAATATTCAACAACTCATTCTAATGAAGAATAATAATTTGACAAATGGAAGATAATTTAACAATGTATATCTGACTATAAAATGTGTTTTATATTTGTATACAAATATGGAAGTGTTGGACATACTGCAAATTCACACCACTTTAAAGTAAAAGAACCTCAAAAATATCACCTAATCAAGAAGCAGCAGAAAATTATTCAATTTCCTTATTTTTCACACTAATACAGACTAATGCACAAAAGCCAGAAAGAACTGAGTCATCTTCTTGTGAATTTCTTTATCTTTCCATACATATTTCTTAAGTATACAATTCTATACTGGTAATAGGCAATGAGAATACAACAATGAATAAGAATATTTTTAGTTCCCTACCACAAAGAACAATCTGTCAGACATAAAGAACCAAGTAAGATCTAAGCAGAATACCATAGAAGCATATAACAATGCACTAATCAATTTAGAGCATGCTCAAGTTCACACCTTACCTGATTCCATTTAAGAGACTGTCACCTGGTCCTACGGCTGAATTAGAAAGTAAATATATTTTGATTACAGCAATTATAATTTAATTCATCACTATGTATGTACCAGAAGCATATGCTAGTTAAACAGGAAGGTATTTTATACTGTGCTTAGGGCCTAGTTCTTGGGGATCAGCTCCAAGTTATATTTTTCTCCCTAATGGCAACCAGACAAGTGAGTATTCTTAAATAATCATTTCTTTATTGTTACTTATGAATTCAATTTCATAAAAAGTGTTATCAGTCAGGGTAGTCTAGGTTATGCTGCTGTAAGAAAGTGCTCTAGAATCTCAATAAAGTAAGTTCATTTCTTGCTAACACTATAAGTTGAGAAAGTAACAGCAGGGGAGTTCCTTTACTCACAGGCCCAGACTGAAGAGGGTTCTGTGCTAAAATGTGATACCCTAAATAACTAAGATAAGGAAAAACAAAATATGGTAAACTGTGTTCTGATTCTTAACATTTCTGCTCAGAAGTTACATATTTTGCTCCCACTCACATTTTGTTGGGGAAAAAAATAAAATGAAAGTAAATATATTCAGTAGAAAGAGGGACTACTCTACTTCTAGATGCCAACAAAAACTGGAGCTTTAGAATACACCAAAACTAAAAAGACTAGTCCTTGATACTTTAATCTGTTCATATTTGTCTCAATACTGTGGGAATATGGAAAGCTGTGAGAACTCTCCCAAAGTCAATGACATGAAGAAACGGCTTTAAGAATATTTATGTGTCTTTTGATCTCAGAAAAGCAGAGGGAAAGCACAAACCAAACAAATGTTTAACTATTAGGAATTAATGAGTCTTCCTTTATGAAATAATTTCAGGCAACAAGCTACAAAAAATAACCTATTTCCTAAATTCTAGAAATATACTTCCAAATAAGAGGGGCAAACAATGTTATCACGGAAATAACCATGCATATTTTGGGTAATTATTTTCTAATTAAAGACTTTAACTCTTAAATCTTGAAAATAAAGCACATAATATATTCAATTTCTCATTATAGAGTAGCTTATTCTTTCATTTTAATTAAAAAAAAAAAAGATCCTAAATGAGTTTTTATAAAGCACTTCAGAGATCCTTAAACCAAAAAACTGTTTTCCTGCATTTTTGCAATGTAATTAAAACTATAATCTTACCCCACTATAAACTGTTTTTAACCTAAAAATAATTGTCTAATAGAAATCTTATTATTCTAATGCTGGTGAGACACCAAATACTTTTCTATTTTAATTGACAAATTGTTTTTCACCAAAATTAAAAACCTTTGCTTGTCTAAAGATACCATTAAGAAAATGAAAAGCAAAGCACTGGAAGAAAGCTTTCACAATATACACTTCCAACAGAGACCCATATTCATAACACAAAAAAAATTAACACAACTCAATATGATAATAATAACACAACTCAATAAAAATAATACCAAAACCAAAAGGTCAAAAGAACTGAACTGAGATCTTCCAAAGAATATACACAAAAGACTAATAAGTACATGAAAATATGCTCAACACATTCAAGCATCAAGATAATGCAGCTTCTTATAAAGTTCAACATGTTTATCATTCCACTCAGCAATTCCACTCTTAGGCATCTACTCGAGAGAAATCAAACAATATGTTCACATCAAAACCTATAAACCAATGTGCACAGCAGCCCTCTTCATAAAAGCCTGCAATCTGCAACTCAAAAGTCCGCCAACTGTGCCACATCCATATGACAGAACACCATACAACAAATAGGAAAGAACTACCAATGTGCACAATAATATAAACAGACAAACTTTTAGCTAAACAGATCCAGAAAAAAAAACTCAAATGACTAGAATCACACATGAAAGGAGTACATTAATATGAATCTTACAGAAATAAAGAGTATTATAAAGAAATATTATGAACATCTGAATGGGAAAACTGGATAGGTACATGAAAAATAATGAAACTGGACCCCTTATATCACACACAACTATTAACCCCATATGGGTAAAAGACCTAAATGAAGAGGTAAAACAATAGAATTCTTAGAAAAAACACATAGGGTTAAATCTTCATAATCTGGGATCTAGCAATGTATTCTTAAATATGACACCAAAGCACAAGCAAAAAAAGAAAAAGCAGACTTTTTAAAATTAACTATTAACTCATTAAAACTAAAAACTTTTTTGCTTCAAAGGACATTATCAAGAAAGTGAAAAGACAACACAGAATAGGAGAAAATATGTGAAATCATTTATTAACTTCTATCTACAATATATAAAAAACCTTTACAACTCAGTAACAGACAATCCAATTAAAAATGGAAAAAGGATATGAATAGACATTTCTCTAAAAAATGTAAACAAATGGCCACAAAAAGCACATGAAAAGATGCTTGACAACATTACTAATCAAGGAAATGCAAATTAAAACCACAATGAGGTTCTGTCACAGAGTATTTTACTTTGAGTGGACACAGAGGTATATTATACTGGAAATTAATGCAAAATAAGGCAGACAAGTTTCCTGTGTTTATATTCAAGGCCAGAGTGGCAAAGAGTATAGAGAGATGAAAAACAAGCAAATAAATATATAATTAAATAAATGCATAATTCCACATAATAAGTGCTATGAAGTAAAATGAAACATGTTTAGTAAAGTGAGACATGGTTAGAGAAATCAGACAAGCAAGCAAGGCAGGGTAAGAAATTATGAAAGAACTGTCTACACAGATACTATACTAAGGTGCTTCACTTGCATTCTCTCTTTTAATCCTCTTAATACCTACATGAAGTATAGTTGTCACCCCCATTTTAATAACTGGAAGAGAATAAGTAACTTGCTCAAAAACCCAGGTCTCTTGACTCCGACCAGCATGACATAATACCATTGAGTGTGGAAAATGAAGCTATTTTTTTAAAAGTTCTAATTGTTACAGATTTTAAGCAGAAATTTGAATTTTGGGCTTCCAAGTAAGGACCCCCTTAGTCTTTGCATGTAAGACAAATGAAGCCAAGAATTATTTGAAAGTATAGAGAAAGAGAAAGAAAGCAAGTGGCAGGAGCTTTATTCTTTAAAATAATGTCACTTGCTCTATTCAGCCATTCTTACTTCCAAAAAGCTGAAGAACTTCTCTTTATCAAGAGAATTACAGTTTTAATTCTTCCAGGAGTCTTTAGAAGGTATTCCACTGTCCTCAAGCTTTTCACTGTTGTAAATGGAAAATTCTTTGCCTACTTTTTTTCTCCTTTGTAGACAACTTATTTTTTATGACTGGAAAAGTTCATATATCTTCTTCACTGTGCCTTTTCATCAATACAGCATGGAACTCCATAAGTCTTTTCAAGCTCAAGATCTGGTTTTTTCTCTGCTTATTATTTGTTTAAATATTATTGATCTCTTCCATCAGTTTTTTTTTCTTTTTCACCTTCTGGAACTCCTATCTACATTAAGTTTTAAACTAATGCTGACTTCCTGGATTTACTTATCTTTTGCTTCATGATTTCTGTATACTAATATTTTGCTCTATACTGGGAGATATTTCTCATATATGGGTCTAGATGTTGGGATATTCCAAACAGTGAGAATCCCACAGGTGTTATAAGACTGTATACCTCTATTATCTTTGGGACTATTTGCTGTGGAAGTCAGAATGCTGTCCCCTCCCTTCTGAGGAACCGAGAAGTCTCCAAAGAGAATCGCAGAGTATGAAGAGAGATGGGAGTGTGGGATACAGGTAGTGTGAAGGCAATGGGACTTAAATAAAGATTCAAGAGATTTCTTCATTATTCTAGAGGCCCCATACTAGAACTTCCACTTAGCTAGTGTTTCAAGATGTGTATTAGTTACAGTCATTTGGAAATAACAGAAACCAACTGTGTCTACCTTAAACAGAACTGAAAGGAAAGTGGAGGACCAATCTTAGAAAACAAATTAAAAGCTATAGTACAAGTAGAAGGGCGTACAATTGTCTTTTCGTAGGAACATTACAGCTGGGCTACTGCCAACACTGCAGCAAAAAACTGCTGCTATGAATGATTCCTTAATATCTCTAAGACTTTGTACTCAAAATTCTACTTTACAGAAAGGGCATCTGATTGACCAAACCAAGGCCATCCCTGACTGCCAAAGGGTAGAAAGAAGAAAGGTCTGACTCCATGAGCTTCTGTATTCCTCCCCATAATGACAACCCAGTTTTAAATCTCCAAAATCAGAAAAGGAGTTGGGTAGTAGTCAATCAAATTTAAAATGGAAAAAAAATTTAAAACATCCATTATGACTCCAAGATCTTATATCAGTTGATTTTGTGAAAGATCTATATACAATTTGCTTTTAAAATGGAATTTCAAAGCACTAACACTTGGGTAGTCTCAAAAAATCATATAATATATGTTCAGAAAAGAAGAAATCATTTAATTTTTTTGAGACTATATCTGAGAGTAGGGAGAAATGAATATGATCTAAAGGCAGAAACTGTTGATTTCTAAAGAAAATTAGACTTGTTAAATACGTATAAAAATTATATCATCAACATTACTATAATGAACTCTATGACCTTTGTTTTAAGTAGCTGGTTTAATTATATAGGCATTTAAAGTTTTTTAAAAATAATCTCAGACTGTATTTTATTCTTTTCAGTGGTAGCTAAATAGCATCTATGAAACACATGGGTTGTTAGACTTTTAAACTGGCATTAAAAAAAATGTTAATAAAGGGCAAATGGGAGAAATCAGGAAGTCTATATCACATACTCATAATTCAGGTTGAGATTTCAGCAATAATAATAGTAATTAAGAATAGCAACTAATATTTATTTAATGTTCACCATACAGGTACTCTAAGTACTTTACATATATTATCATCATGCTGATCCTCTCAAGAACCCTGTTAAGTATGAGAGGTATTCTCATTTAACATATAATGAAACACAGAGGTTAAGGAAGTACCCCCTGATCTCACATAATACAGGTAACCAGTGGGGCCAGGATATAAGCCTAGAGCATGAGCTTTAAAGCAATCCATTCTGCTGCCCCCCTTAAGACAGTGGTAACATGGCTTCGCTCTATTTTTAAAAATATCAAATGTATTCACTATTCTACATCACTTATAGATATGATTAACCTGAAAATAAGCCAGCATTTCATCATCTACGCAAAAATATTTTAAAAATTAAGTTTGTATACTAATCTCTCAAAACCAGTCAGATTCAAGCAAAAAGGGAAAAAAACAAGGCTTCCAATTCTTTCACCCAGTTGTCTCAAAGTAGAAATCTGCCTAATAGAAACATTTCAGAGCCTCTTAACTACACTCAAATTCAGAAAGTATGATATATAAGCTAAGCTATCAGAGGTCTCAGTGTACTTGAGGATACACCTCCTAACAGGTTCCTGAAAGCTAATTAAGTGTACAGAAGAGTCTACAACCAATCTTGTTTCCCACAATAACTGTGTTACATACTTTAATAGCAGCTGTATCTTCAATTATATTTTGATTACAGATTCAAAGGTGCCCTTCTCCTTCCTTCAACTTTTATAAGGCACAAGAACTTAAAAAGAAGAAAGCAATATATGCTGCGAAAGCCTACTGAGGATTGCAAGACTAGGGGACTGTGGGAATCCATACTTTAAAAATTCAAGTCCTATACCTAGTCCTTTATTTCAACAGAACTGGGATATAATGAACATTTTTTATTATGTACTTGTGGGAGGGTGATTAGGAGAAAAAAGGAGAGGAATATTAATTTCAATAAGATATTAAAAGCACTGATAAAATAAAAATTTCAGAGAGGTACAGATAGGAAAATAGAACCCTGAAGCCTAGAAAGAAGAATATTGCAAGAAAGTGAAAAGTGTATAAAAGTCTATGACTAATGACAGGAAACTCCAAGGGATATGACAAGGTGAAATAAGAAAAGACGAAGGTAAGGAAGCTGAAAATCTAGAGGATTAGGCAGAAATACAAATCAAGTTCCATAACAGCTTATCACAAGTTACTTAAGAGTTTTAGTGATTAGAGAATATGTTGTAAGTTCAAGCTTTTCAAGGTAGTTTTATGTAGTGACAATCCAAAACTACCTTTTCAAGGTAGTTTTATGTAGTGACAATCCAATCCAATGTAGGCAATGGGAGAATCAACTGAAAATGAAAGATGATGTCAAAAATCAGAACAGACAGGGTATCCAAAGGGTCACGTCAATGGATAACGAAGTGGCAAAGGATAATGACAGAGAATGTGATAAAGAAGTTATACTTTAAGCATTGTAATAATTTGAAGAAAACTGAAAAACATCTTAGAGGCTGTAATAGATGGCTATTAAGAAGGAAAAAATCTTAACGGCACCATCACTGTATCTTTAAAAATGACATATATATTTGAGTTTTATCATAAGGATACTGATTCGACTGAAATGGATATCACTCAGGAAGACAACAATTATGTAAACCAATCTGCCATGGGCTAACCAAACATCCACCATCCTATGTATGAAGAACCAGATGATACGCTCAAGAGAAACTATGCTTGTCCCCTAGAAGCTTGTTTTAGATTTCGAAATGAAAAATTTAATACAATAAAGCAAAATCTAAAATACATATATTAGTTATATTTATATATATATATGAGAAAAATGCCGATTAACTATAATTTCATATAATCTTAATACCGAAATGGTTAAAAAGTTCAATTTTGTTTGAAATTACTTTTCCTCTAGACAATGGAACATGTTGAAAAAATATTAAGCTTTGAACTACTGTGTTTGAATCACTCACATTAGTACTAGCTTTCTAATACTAATAAAATAGCTGGTGTTCAATTTTAGAAACATAAAGAAAAAGGCTTTTTGCCTTAGTACTAGGCGACTTTCCTTGAATCAACCTAAAGCATCCAAATATGTCATCCAATTTAGTAAAAATTTGTACTTTATAATGACTCTGACTGAAGCTAGGATAGAAATTTGCAGTCTTTTAATGAGACTGCAAATTAACTGAATTTGATAACAGTAATCCATCAAAATTTAGTTCCACACCAGTTAGTATTTGACTTGCATTTGGAAAGTCAATGTTGTGAATCTTGTTCTTAACCAACTTTCGATTATCATCTCTCTCCTTTCCTTTTGATGGAAAAGAATTGCTTCTAAGAATAAGAAGTAAGAAAGCCCTCCTTACTTATTCTAAGGGAACACTATTTCCACCACAATAAAAAAGAGGAGAGAATATTAAACCTTTATTTAAAATTTTATTCCTGTCAGGTTGATCTTACAATACTTACCAATACATACATCGATTTTCCCTTTAATAGCAGCTTCGTGGAGAGGCGTATAGTTCCAGTTATCCCTGGCATTTGGATCGGCTCCTTGGCACAGTAACAGACTCACAACCTCAGCATGGCCAAAAGAACAGGCATTATGAAGCGGGATGAGACCTCCATCATCACGAGCATGGACATTAGCACCCATCTGTAGCAAGTGTTCTACGACATCTTTCCTTCCAAAACCTAAAAATTAAGAGGGGAAATATCTTATACACTAAATCAATTTTGTAAAAAGAACCATTAGAATTTTTTTAACAATATCAACAAATATGAACCGAAGTACTATGTTCTACAGCCAAAAGGGTAAAAAAACAGAGCTGACATTCAAATGAATTCTCTCATATCACAGAATTTAGAACTAAGAAAGCTCTTTCTTTAGTCTTTGGGCAGTTCATTTCAAAAAATGTTTCTTCAACACATTTATGTGCCAGGAAACTGTGCTAGACATACAAAATGAATAAGACTCCTGTCCAAGGCATTCACTTTCCCCTATGCTTCACAAGACAAAAATCAAATGTATAAAATCCACCTCTATATTTTAAGAGATAAAGGTTATTTAAATACTGCTGACTACCAAATTGAAGACAAATCATAACATTCAACATTCCAGAAGGAAAACTGGAGAAAAATGTCTGGATATCAGAAATATGGGATTGCTTCGTTACAAGTTATTTGAAAAGGAAGAACTAAAGATAATACTGAACTGAAATATCTACTCTTGGGACTGGTGGCAAACTAAATGAAATGCATGATTAAGTGAAACAATTCATGTTTGGATTTACTGAGTTTGCAGAAACAATATGATAAACAAGTGGGAATACGTGCATTTGAAAATACAGAAACAGAACATTGGTAAGAAGTATCACAATTTTCAGACAGAAAGAAAGGGGAAAAACAAGCCAAAAAGGGTCTGGAGCAACATAAGGACTAAGCAAACACTGAGAAAGGTAAAAAATACCAAGAAAGTACAACATAATGGGAGTCAAAGGGTAATACCATTATGAAACATCCAGCATGATGAAGATTTTAGTGAGATCAACGAGAAGGGAAAAAATAGCCACTGACAATATTGAAGTACTTGTAGTGCAGTGATGAAATTACAAGCTACACTGCAATGTGTTGTTAAAAAAAAAAACAAAAAACTTCAAATATTAGTATTTTTACCTTTCCCAGCTAATAACTTTATTGATAATTCTTTTATTCCTACTTTAGATTTTGTTAGGTCTTACCGGCTAGATATCACTACCTCCACGTTATCACATATCGTGTAATGTTAGAAAATAACATCCCAAATAAAACTAAAAAGTAGTAAAAGAGTCATATTTTCCTCCACTTCACGCGCAAACTAAATAAATAAATGAGAACTGTGGGGGGAAAATTATTTCGATATATGTTTTTCACACTATCTATAGAAAAATGTCTCCAAAGTAAGATATAGTCCCACAGATTATATATCAAAGTAAGAATTGTGTTTCCATAGAAAATATCCTTCAAATTAAGCTGAAATTTTGGGGTAAAAATAGGTCGATTCTGTACTAGAACTGGAACATCTAAAGTATAGCGTATGTGGTAATATGGCTATCAATACCTCGCTGTTTGTTTTTTTCTTTTTAATGTCTGCAGAACTGTATAGATGTTACATTCTGTTTAATTCTCTAACACCAATGTCCTTCTTCCTCTACGATCACAATTCTGTTCTTCCACTGGGCCACAGGCACCTTCTTTATCCATAAAGATTTTATGATTTTCCCTCTTTATAGTCTGAGTAAAGCCCAAGCGCAAATTCACATTTCTCTAAACAATACATTAACATGTTTAAGAATTAATTTCCTTTCTTCCCTAATAAATACAGTTAAGCTAAGATACTTCATAAATTATTAATTAGCATTTTAAAAAACATCCTTTATAACTTTAAGCAAAAGAGCAAAGTGTGTTTACTTTTTACTAAAATTTTTGATCTAAAATATAAAATAAAACAAAAATGCTCAGTATTATCAAGAATGTGGTGAAATGAAATATAGAGAACAATCTGGTGATTGGAGGGGAGTTGGAGAGCTGGGAGAAAGGGGTGAAGGGTTAAAGAAGTACAAATTAGTAGTTGATAGACGGTCATAGGAATGGGGAGCACAGCACAGGGAATGCAGTTACAGTTTTTAAAAGGAATAATTTTGTTGCTTATACACATACTTATGGCTCAGTTTTATAAAATACAAAAGAGAAATCAATGAACAATCTTTCTCTGATCCAGCAAAGGTCACTAAAAATTAAGACAATATAGTGTTCTAATTTTTACCAACATAAAGTATGTGCTATAACACTATACTTCCAATCTGAGAGGTATACAAGAGTATAATTTAACTTTTACAGAAAAATTCTTTTTGCTCAATGTATACGCCCTACCCTTGACAACAATAAAAATAACAATAATAATGGTAATCCCAAATGACTGACGTGCATTAGCTCCTTGTTGTAACACCCTGTGAGAGATACCACTATCCTCATTTTACTGTTGAGGAATACTTTCGCTCAGTTCTGATAGTCATGAACTGTAATTCCAAATATATATCTCAACTCTGTCTACTCGCCAGTGCTACCACCTTGGTTTCAAGTACCATAATCTCTTGGTTGGACTTCAGCATATAACCTTCTAGCTGGTCTCTCTCTGCTATCACATCTGCTATCCTACAATTCATCCTTAAAGAGTAGGCAGAATGATCTTTTCACGGCATATATCAGATTAAGTTGCTTCCCTGCTTAAAATCTTGCAATGGGTTCCCATAATACATATAAAATTTTACTACAAACTCCTTATGACCTACAATGCTTTGAGTGAACTGGCCCCTCTTACCTCTCAAATCTCTCATGAAGTTTCACTCACCCTGCCTCTCTGTTCCCTGAATAGAACAAACTAAGGGACTTTGCACTTGCTATGTGCTCTGCCTAAAGGCCTAGGACCCAGATCTTCACACGGCTAGTTCCTTCTGTCATCCAATTCTCAGCCCAAAGATAAGCAACTGAGACTCTGTCCACTCAATTTAAAGTCACCGACGCTCACACACATACTCTTCCACCATTGTTTTCAATATCACTCAGTTTTACTATCTTCCTGTATTTAATCACTCCCTGAATGGACTTTGTTTATTTATTTGTTTACTTGCCTTTTATGTCTCTCCTACTCAAGATGTTCCATGAAAAGAGGTCCCTGTTTTATGAGATGTCTATATCTCCAGTACCTAGAATAGTGCCTCATTATACAGTAAGGCCTCACATAATAATTTATTGACTATATATATAATGTTTACTTACTTCATAGTAATTAGGCCAAAATAGTAAGCAAGCAGTTTTTATTTTATATTTTTAATTTATAAAAAGAAAACAGATTTAAAGGTTTTTCCAACTGTGGTAATATCAGAAATATTTAAAATATATAAACACCAAGTTTTCGTAAAGGAAAATCATCTGTAATGTCAACTCCACAGATAATTACCATGAACATTTTGATGATTATGATTACATATTTCTTTCTTTGCAAGTGTGTGTGTGTGTGTGTGTGTGTGTGTTTGTGTATTTAAACATGTCTTTTTCTTGCCGTTTCACTTTTCAAATATCACAGATTTTTCTTCAGGTAAAAATTAAAAATTTATATAACATTTTCGTATGGATACTTAACATTGCATTCCATGGATATGTCATAATTTATTTAGTTGGGTGGTTTCATCATTATACAAAGGAGATTTCTGCCATTATAAAAAAAGAAAGTTAAAATAAATTTCCTTGTACATCTATCTTTGTATATTTGTCCAGTTCTTTATTTAAGATAAATTCCTCAAAGTAGAAGTATTAGGTCAAAGGCCATACATTTAAAATTTCTATGTAGCTAAACTGACCTCTAATTCATTCTATCAATTTTCATTTTCAACCAAAATGCTTGAGAACACTCATTTCTCCATCCTTTATAAATTAATGATTTATAAACTTTATAAGCAGAGAGATAAAAAATAAGAATGTTATTTACATTTTGGTTCAGATATTTGCATTTTCTTTTGAAAATGAAATAATAAATACAATTGAAATCTCTCTTAATCTTAGTCATCTACCTTCTTCCCCAGAGAGACCATTACATCAAGCCAATGTTTGTTACACCCATGCACATTTTTATACTTTTCATGTTTTTAAACACAAGTTTACATATTTATATGTTGTTTAATTATACTTATATCCTTCCATGTACTTCACATTAATATATTTTGCATTCCATGTTATTAGAAAATATTATATATATATTCACATTATATCATTTGGTTTAGCCTATATTAGTAAGAGGCTAATAATTGTGGCCAACATCCCCTTTTCTTGCTGGCAAACAAACTCAATTTTACTCAGCAATTGGACAGAAAGTAATATGCTCAGGTTACCTTCTCTTAGGGAATCCTTTCCCCAGTACAGGGAGTAAATCCTGATTACTATAACCTAGAAAGGTGATTCATTCCTCTCTGCCAATGACTGCAATGAGACAAAAGGAAAAGTCTAGAGTCTAGAAGCTTCTGGATTTTTCTCACCACTAAAAGAAAGTATGCAAAGATGGGCTCTTTCTCCTCTCTTTACTCCTCTACTTTTAGAAAATTCTCATATAAAGTTACAACATTTGAGCCACTGATACCATGATGGGAAGGTCAAGAGAATTATGATAATACTGGCACAGAACCCTACTGTGCTCACAGAATACTGAACTCTTGAACTTCCGACTTCTAGACTTGTCAAGCAGGCAATAACTGTCCTTAGGCTTCAAGCTTCTGTTAGCTGAGTTTTAGAATACTTATAGCTGAACCCATGCAAATTGATGTAAACATCTACTCATATGTTTACTGACCATTCAAATTTCATCTGTTGGCTATCGGTTCACTGTCTTGACCCAATTTTCTGTTTGTCTTTTGCTTATTTTGTAGTTCTTCACATATTCTGAACATCAAAATCTTGTGTTGGTTATATGCGTTATAAACATATTCTCTGTTTATGGCTTGTCTTTGAACTCTGTTCATAGTGTGTTTGATTTCATACAAGTTTTAAACTTTAACAGAATAATATGTATCAATCTTTACCTATATGGTTTGTACTTCCTACATGATCTTTAAAATATCTGTCTTATTCCTACATTGTACCTATATTTCCTTCTAGGTTAACTTCATAATTTTGCTTTCATATTTATATCTTTAATCTACCTGTATGTATGGTGTGAGTTAGTAATCTAATTTTGTTTTTTCGTATCTTTTCTCTCTGGTCAGTTTGTCTGTTTAATAGTTTAACCAAAAAATAAGCCTAGCTATCCAGCAGGGCAGTGTCAATCCACTTTGTTTCTCTTAAAAAATTATTTTGGCCATTATTGTTTTTTGATGTTCAATATGAATATCTTCGATTTTCATGAAGTAAACTGTTAGAAATTGTTTTAAAAGCTCAGTGATTAGAATTCTGGAAAAGGTGACAAATTTATAATACTGAGTTTTCTAATCCATGTATATACGTCTCCTTCAATTCATATCTGTTAAGTTCTATTTTGTGTTTTTCTCCATTAACATCTCGTACATATTCATTAAGGACTATTAAGGTATGTTAAGGTTGTTGTTGCTTTGGGGATGGAGAGGGTAGTGGTACACTAGAGGAGGTCAGTAAACAGGTCATGTGGAGACTCTGAGCCCTAAGTAAGGAGTTTGGATTTAAGCAGGGGTTTGTCAGCTAGCTAACCTGGCTAGAGCACAGTCAGCAGTAGTAATGATAAGATGAGGTCAGAAAGATAGGCAAAGGCCAGATCATGTAGGGACTTTATATCAGTTAGGAACACATTCAACTGCAAATAACAGAATACATAACTAGTGAAGACTTAAAGAAAATGTAGAGATTCACATGTTTCACACACCTTGTCTTGTTAAGGCAATGCAGGCCGGTGAAGTAGTTTAACAACGGCATTCAGATCTCTTTTAAAAATCTTTCCACTATAGCCTCTGTGGAGCTTTCTTCCACTTGCTTGTCACCTCCTTGTCACAGAAGAGTGCTACACCTCCAAACCTGATATTCATTCAGGTTCCCAAACAGGAAGGGAGAGAGGGCAAAGGGTGAAAAAGCTTTCTCTTAGCCTTATTATTATTAAGGAAGCCTCTCCAGATACTTTCACCTATATCTCATAAGCCAAAAATGTGTCATCTGTCCAGCTACTCAAAAAGTTTAGAAAATTAAGTCTTTTATAGCTGACTACACTGATTTGCTGCCTGAACAAAATCTAAGATGTTAGGGAAAATTAAGGGAGAAAATGAATTTTGGGTGGATAACCAATGGTATCTGCCACAGCTTTGTAAAGTCATTAGTAAGAAGCATGGATTTTATTACATGCACTTAGAAAATCATTTGTAAGGGAAATTACTTGATTTCATTCAAGTCTTAAAAGGATTATCAGTGGCTTTGTAAAAAGTAGATTAGACAGGGTCAAAAGCAAAACCAGAGACAAGAAAAATTTTGCCATAGTCTAGGCAAGAACTGATGATGGTAGTTTGCGATAGGATAGTGGTAGCATAGATGCATCAAAAAAGAGAAAACTGAGATAGGTTTTAAAGCCAGAATGACTGGCTCCCAGATTCTTGGCTTAAGCAACTCAGTTTATGGAGGTGCCATTTGGGAAAGGGTCAGGGCAAACAAATAGCAATAAAAAGTTCACTCTGATGGATTGTTCTTCTACGATTACTAAAGTAAGTAATATAAACCTATTTTGTAAATTTCAGCCCATTCTTTCACCTAATAATTATATTATTTCACATATACAAAAAAATTTCAAAATATACTATGTGGAAAGCATTATGCTGGTACTGTGAGGAAAAACTAAATTCATAACAAATAACCTAACCCTAATATACTTAATAATTATCTTTATTCTACTGTTAGTTTCAATTAAGGCCATTTGAAAATGTTTCAGTATCAAATGTGAGGTCACTGGTATCTATTCACCAGGTCTGAGTTTAGAGACAGAAAATTCTTTCTCTTATGTTCAGCATTTTACTGCCTAAAATTAAAACTTCAAAGGAATCTTTGGTCAATACTAAATCTTGTAACTAACAACTATGACTCCTAAAATTTAATAAAAGAAGATAAACCTTAAGTGTTTGCAGTATTTTAAAGGGATGTTTTTATTTACAGTAGCGAAGTCACAGCTCAAAGATATTTTTCAGTCTAACTGGATTGTAAGCAAAGCCACCAGCATTGTATAACATTTGAACTCCTCAATCCATTGACCTACACTTATCTACCCAACGAGAAAATTTATATTACATCTCCCATATTTTTTTATTTTTAATTTTTCCCCTAAATATAACAAGATTATACCCAAAAGATACTCAAAGTGACACTAAAATAAGCTTAGGATTGTCTAGGAAAACAACTCATGAAGTCTTATAAATATATATATTTTCCTGACATAAAGGAAATCACAGAAGGTAAGTTGGGAAAGATAAAAAAAGGTACTTGATTATAGAAGTGATTTGTTCATTATTCTCTCTAAAAACTTTAGAGAAAACTAGAATTTAAAATATTAGATTCAGTCGGCTTTGGCTCAAGCAGTTACTTCGTCGCGGCAGACTACTAAAATATTAGGTTGACCTACTTACTTTCTTAAGCATTATCAATCCACTTCCACTCAAATAAAAAACAAATAAAAACTCTTAACAATATATGACAATAACCTACTTTCAATGAAACAAAATTCAGCTACGACACATTTATATAATAGCTATAAGATTTTTAAAGTAATTTTTCTTTCCTGGCCAAAAGACTCATCTTTCACCAATTCAACACTGGTAGTTCCAGATATCTGTGAGCATCTATAAAGGTCCACTAAACACTGTAATTTATAATTTTACTATATTAAAAATCTGAATCATATCTGTATCCTGGCTGATGCAGGAGGCAGTCTCAAAATTAGAAAGGGGTACTTAGTGGAGCGGACCCATCTCAACGTGATTTTCTAATTCTACTTTCTTGTACAGGCCTATCTTCTACAATTTTCTAAAGTTTTCAGTTTTACTGAATTTTACGGAGGAAATTACACACTATAGTTTCCCCAATCTGGGAGTTGGGAACATCTTGTGACATATTCTTTAAAAATGTCAAGGGTTTTCTATATTCTGGAAAGTATACAGAAATTCATGCAGTCCAATATACACAGAATCATAGATACCTAGTAACAGAGTCCTGCTTACTTTATAATAAACGTTCTATGACAAAGAAACATACATTTTTTATTTAATATTCAAAGTCATTATTCCTTCCTCTCCTAATTTCAATTCTAACTATATTACCCTGTAAATAAAGAACTATTTCACACTTCATTAGATCAGGAGTCACTGTTAAGCAACAGGGAGTATATTCCCTGCTGTTTCCAAAATAACGATTTAGAAAACAAACCACAAAATGACTTTTATAGTCAACAAAGTTCTATGTTTTCCATTTGCCAAAGGCAGATTCCGATTAACTTTTCCATTTTATAGAACCTGATTTAGATAGGAAAACATTTGCGCTTAGATAAAAGAGTTATTTAATTAGCAAGTATAGTCAAGAATGTGTGTGTTCCCCAAACTCATCAAGAAATCACCAGAAGCAAAAGGGTAAGGAATCCCAGATCCCAGCTAAAAATAAACAAAACAAACAACAACAACAACAGAAACTAAAACACTGTAAGAAATCATTCCTCCTTGGGGAAGAAGAAGAAGAAGAAAAGGCTGGGTGCCACTGTAAGAAGAAACATCAACTTAAGAGCTGAAGCTCAGATATTCCAGACAGAAGACAGGCCGCCAGAGGAAAGTTTTCTGAGTCCTTTTTACTCCTCAACATTGTCCCATTGTCTCCTATGCCAGAAGCGAGGTAATATCAAGGCAAATAAATCTTAGCTGGGGTAGGAAGCAAAATACAGGTAGACTCCCAATTAGGCAATTACAAGGAAGGTGACGACGCTTAGAAGAGAGTCAGAGAAATCCTGAGCAAACACGGTGCAGCTGAGCAAAAATCACCATCCAGAATCCCTCTACTTTGAGGCATGTCCCTATTGGGCCTCAAACCTCTTAGAGGACCAAAACCTAGAAAATAGGCTTTCACCATCTCTAAACCAGATCCCAATCAAAACCCTTCCTCTCGTACAAATGCAATACTGGCCCAAATAGCTGTTAGTTCCTAGGGAATATAAACTCACAGCGGAAAATAATGAGATGTCTAAGGAGTGCAAGCACCATGACAGAACAACAAAACGAAAGCAGAATTAATAGACCAAAAAATGACATTTAAAATTGGCAAATTAAATGTTGCTAGAGAAAAAAATGGAGAATATTAAAAACATGACATGAAAACAAAAATCTATCAAGTAAAACCAACTAGAAATATTGTCGTGAAAAATATAATAGGACAAATAAAAACACAATGAATTGATTATATAGTAATGGAAACAAAGAATAAATTCCTGAGAAATCAGGTTAAAGAACTCTCCCAAAAACTATCTGAAAGGAATAAACAGAAGGAAAGGATGAGAGAAGAGACAGGAGAGAAAAAATAGGAAGAGAGGAAACATGTAGAAGTAATGACAGGGCTTCTCATAAGTAAAGGAAAAGGTAAAATTTCAGATTACTAAGAGTTCATGAAGACAAAATGGACAGACACATTATAGTGAAGTCTATTAAAGGCTATAGAATTTCTAAATCCTTCATAAAGAAAACATGGGTCACCTAAAAATAACAGGAATCAGTTGACTTTAGATGACAGTCAACCTTCTCAGTTTTAAGGAAAAGCATTTAGATATTTAATTTCATATCTGGCCAACTTTTTATTTACATGTTAAGTATAAAATTAAAATAATCTCGGATATGTAAAATCTCAAAGCTAAACACAAAAAGATCCTAGTTGAAAGTACACTCATAAGAACAATTCAATTCAGCATGATGAAAAACTAATTCAGTAGTTTGTGTGTGTAGCTATATATCATGAATTAACTCAGTAAAAATCTACTGCTGTCTCAAGGAACACTGAACAATAAACATTCTAACAAATAATTACAATGTATAGGCTACAAAGAGTTGACAGCAATGTAAACTTAAATGAGGCTGGGATAGGAAAGCTTCCCTAAGGAAGAGATATTTTGAGCTAATGCAAACTTATAAATAAAAAGTTAACAAGATAAAAGGATAGGGATAACTATTTCTCTATCCTTTTCCCCAAGGAGGACCAGGTACAGTATAATCAAAGGAGATAAGAAACATGTTATATATGCAAATACCTAAAAAAGGTTCAGAATGGTTCAGAGAAACGAGAATAGAGATGTTGAAGAAGCAATAACAGAGACTCAATTAATGTTCTGCCACAAAAATCACGAAGAGGAATAGGATTATCCTTAAAACCAATATATCAGAACCAAAAATGCTTTTAAATTATGTATGTCAGTCAGAAGGCTATATGACCATTCCCTACCAAAGTGGCATAATCAAAATTTCTGCTACATGAACTTGGATATCAGTAAACTGCCAAATTAGATAAATATGTTATACAACAATTTTAAAAATTAGAGAAAACAAGCTAAAAAGACTTGAAATTCCACAGTTTTCAGTCCACCTCTCTTATTTCAACATTGGACTTATAAAGTTACTTATAAAGTTACTTTTACTTCGGAAGTAGAGAGGGTAATGTTAAACAGCATAATGAATTAACCAAAACAAGTAGAACTCAAAGGAAAAAGACTTTCAGCAATTACTCTTTTAGTTCATTTCACAGACTCAAAGCCCAGAGCTCCTATAAGGCTATAGCTTCATGAATACCAAACCAGTTTTTCCTGAGATAGTAACTACCTTACAAGCTTATATGTAGCGAGTAACAATTGTCAAAATACTTATTAAATTATAAAAAGTTGTCCAAATACCATATGTTCTTAATCTTACTAGACTCAGGAGTCTTAACCTGGGTTCCATGTGTCCTCGAGCAATGACTTGCAACCCCATCTGCACGTGAAAAATCACCAGAGAAGTTTTTTTAAAAAAATAAAAAGCCCTATCCCTATTCCTGCGATTTGATTGGCCTAGGGTTAAGCATCATTGCTCTCAAAGTGAGCATCACAACAGTGTGTTGATGGGGCTTGTTAAAAATGTGAATTCTCAGACTCTACTCCAGACCAACTGAAAAAAAATTTGAGGGAGTGTGGCCTAGCAACCTGTTTTAATAGCTCTAGTGCTTCTGGAAGTTTATAATCCTTTGAAACTTACAGGTAAAATTTAGTTTAAGTATATCTTTCTGGAGAAAATGTTCATACCTTTTAAAGATTCTCATAACTCTTAACAAAATTAAGAAACACCTGTATTGGCAGCTTTCAAAGTGTGATCTGTGGACCCCTCATGGTCCCTGAGGCCCACCCTATATGGGGGTCTAAGAGGTCAAAACTACTTAGGAAATAATACCAAGCCATATTGTGCCTTTTTCACTGTCAAGACAGTGATAGTGCTTGATTTTATAACACCATGGGTTGGTCATTTGGAAAACGTTTATGGTGTTCTTGATGACAAAAAAAGCAATAGTAGATAAAACTGCTGACACCTTGGCATGAACCAAGACAGTGGCACCAAAGTGTACCATTAGTCACTGTATTCTTCATCACCAGACTCTCATAGTTAAACAAGACAAAAGGAAAAGGCCCCCAGTTTCACTTAAGAATGTCCTTCATAAAAATGTAAATATTAATTTTACTAATATTAATATTCTTGTGACAAAATGAGAAATACACAGTAAGCACTTCCATTCCACACCAAATGTGGCTGTCTTGAGGAACAACGCTTATGCACCTGTTTGACCCGTGTATTTGGCAGACATTTTCTTGAGAATGACAATGTGAGTTTGTCACTTCAAGGAACAAACTTCCGATGTAGTGTCAAAAAAAAAAAATCTAAGATTACCTGAAAATGCTATTAAAAGATTCCTTCTCTTTCCAACTACGTATATGTTTAAAGCAGGATTGTCTCCATATACTTCAATACTAGTAATAAAGACCAACAATGGCATGCAGAAGCAATGAGAATTCACCTGTCTTCTACTGTCAGATATTAAGGCGATTTGCAAAGTGTAAAATAATCCCTCTCTTCTCATTAATCTTTGCTTTAGGAAATATTTACTGCTCATTAAAAGTGTGATTTACCTCTAACACATAATAGAGTTTAGTGTCATTTTTTTAATTCCTTAGTTTTAATTCCCAATTATAAATTTCCATAGATACACTCCACATAAAAGTTCTAGCAATTATTTTTAAGAGTTTAAAAGAGTCCTGAGATCAGCAAGTTTGAGAACCACTGCATTTTGACTATAAACTTCCTCAGGGGCAGGAAATAATATCATTCTCACCATCTTCCTCCTCATAGCACTTATATTTATTGACTTATTACTGGACTACTATAAAACCTTAGGGCTCGTGCCAGATTTCTGAGAAACAGACCAAAGGGGAAAAACACACTATGGAGTTCTTAGTGAATGTTAATTAAATTCTTTTAAATTTCTATAAACGCTCTGTTCATACTTAGTTTCATACTGCCAAAGAACGACCACATTTACTCTCCGAAATATAAATTACAGAAGAGATGAAAGGGTATCCTCAACGTATCAGTAAAATTCACTATATTGAATAAGCTATTTTCCATCTCATGTTGGTAATACTAAGAAATGAGTTCTATGACAATAGAGAGACCAAAATGCCCACTATGATAGATACCTGCTTTTAAAATTTTTAAAGTGTGGTAAAATACCTGTAACACAAAATTTACCATCTTAACCATTTTTAAGGAGCAGTTCAGGGGCATTAAGTACTTTCAAATTGTGACTCCCATATGTTTTATTTACTATTCAAAATGTTATTTTTCTTGACTGCTTCCATGAATTAAAACACGTAGCAGTTTTTCTTCAAGATGTTCTAACAATTCTAAGTAGTCTTTTAAAGTAGTCGCTAAAATATTCCCTTCCATTTAATTATGAGGTTCTTCAAAGATTACTTCTAATCACACTTTTTATGGTTATAAAGCAATTGATCAAAAGATCAGAGTCCAACATTCTAATAATTGCAAATATTCTAATATCTTACTTACTAAAAAACATGGTCTCAATTAAATCCTAGTCAATATTTTAAGAAAGCCTCAATATGCAGTTTTGCCTTATTTTAAATGCCTAGGAAAAGAGCTGGGTGGGGGTGGTGGAAATAAGTCAAAATGATGATATTAGCTGCCTTGGGGTAGTGAGATAACGGATTACTTTTTACTATACTTTCCAAATTTTGTACTAATACTTTTATTTTCAGAAAGTAAATCTGAAAAAGCAATAACAACTACTGAATTACAAAATGACTCAAAAATGTTTCTCATTGCCATCAACTTTCTATTTGAGTAGCATGGGCCAAATGATTTTAGGACAACCAAATAAGGGTTTAAACCTGGCTCCATCACATGTGACCTTGAATAAAACATTAATCCCAGATCTCAGTTTCTTCAACTATAAAATAGTTAAAACCTACCTCATATAGTTGCTATAAAGATTAAGTAAAATTACGCAGGGATAGCACAAAAATCACTCCAAGGCAGTTGTTGCTATTTTTGTTAGTTTTTATATTATTCTTTAGTAACAGCAGCAAAGCTAAATTCATTCATATATATGTCAACAGAGCAAGGAAAGCACCTTGATGACAAAGGACTAGACTAGTACATAAAAATTATTATTTACACATTTAAGAAAGTCAGAAAATTAGAAATCACAGTGTTAACTTACAGAGTCATACTTACTCAAACATTTATTGAGCATATACTATGAACAACTCACTGAATTAAATACTAAACTCTTATTACACACTTCAATTCTACTGGCTTTCATAAAATTCCAGTAGGGTAACAGTGACACTTTCCAACTGTTAAATTTTTGTGGATTTTTTTGGGGGTGGGGAGAAGGGGCAACCAAGTTTCTAATAGCCTACTATAAGTTTTTAAATTAGTCCAAAGTTTTGTTTTATTTTTTTCCAAATGAGAATATTTTCCTGCAACAATGAAAAGCACAGCTTGGCATCTGTTCTCAAGACATCAGAAAAAAAAACCTAAATGTGTTTATTAAGTATAATCCCATGTCATTTCTTCCTTTAAAAAAAAAACAAACAAACAAATCTCTGTAGTCAACATAAGAACAACTTGAGCTTTTGGAAATGGAGAACTGCAAAAAGATGGATGAGGATGTCAAAATGGTTTCCATAGTCAGTGAATATATCAGAATGAAGACATCTTTTCAGTGTCTAGTTAACACACATACATATCCTAGGTTTACAAAAGCATTATAACTGGACATCATGAGGTTTAGGTTATTTTATTTTATTCATTTTTTCTGGTTTAGGTCATTTTTAAATTATACTTGATGTTACAGGGACTTGAGTTTTAAAATTTTTGGTCAACCAGTAAATTCAAAACAATTTTTCAGTTTGTAGTTAACAAAAATAATCTATTAAAAGCCTCTTCACTTTTTTGTTAAGTCTACCACAGGAAAAAAAGTTGAAAGCCTAAACAAACAAACCAACAAACAACAACCACCAACCATTAGTTTGTATTACACCAAAAGGGCAAGAGGGAGAGGAAACTTTACATCACTTTATTTCCCTTTTCTACAATTAAAAAAAAAAATCATTAGTCTAAATTTAATAGGGAGCTGACACACAGAAAAGTTTTGGAGAAAACAGCCTCAAAAACAAAAAAAAAGTTTAAGCTCACAGTGCTTTAATTCTATACACAAGATACCTGTACAGACAAAACAAGTTTCCACTTGACAAAGAATCCAGCAACTCACAATTGGGAAAAATAATCTTGGAGATGTGATGAAGCCTTAAAAGGAAAACCCAGTAGGCACACAAAAACAAAACACTCATAACTTGCATCCATTACTTGAAATCAAATGAATTTTAGAAAATAACCCTTAATGTTAGCCTGAGCACCTAGGCTTTAGTAGAAATTCCCAAAACCCCATCCAACTCAATTCCTATTATGAATCCATATTGATGATACAAGGCATTAGGGCCCCCCAAATCAGAGTTACATGCCACCTGTCAGAAGAATAAGTATAAGCCGAAGTAACTTCAAGGACCCTGGCATAGGGGACAAATAAGAATTTAAGAGACACTTGTCTCTACAACTGTCTCTACTACATCTTTTACAATCAACTACCCAAAATGTTTCTTTGTCCATGAAGCAAAAGCAGGCTATTAAATATATTAATAAGCTAATCTAATGTTTTCACCTGCATTTCATCACAAGACTCTTGATGATGTTTATTCCTTTCCAAAATCTAACACTACAATAAAATACATTTTCTTAGCATCACTTAAATTCTTTGATTACCTTTCTTCTCGTGGGCTCTAAGCTTAAAATTCCATTTTTAAAACATACTTATGCTCACGATCTGGCTTTCTATGACATGTCTTCTATCTCCCAGATGTATTTCTTTGGCCTTTTAACTGCCAAAGAATCACTTCAGGTCTGGAAGGAAAGAACACCTATTCTGTGATCTATTCAGTTCCTTAGGAAGGAAGGGAATGACCCAGAGGAGAGAACAGAAGGCAGGTGACTAGACTAAACTTGTCAAAACAAAACTACATAAATGGACTGTGTGGAAGACACCTTATCTATAAAATGCTCTTGGCAGAATGTCTCTGGTTAAGGTGCCCTAGAAAATGTAGGCTATATAAACCGATATAAAGTTTCATAATTTAAACTGAGAAACTTCATCTATTCTAGGTCAGAGCTCCATGCCCAAAATAAGAAGCACAAAAAAGAACAAGTTACCCCCAAGATCTCAGACCTCTATTTTTATCCTTGAAATTATTTAGCAATTAATTTCTATAAAAATGAACAATGGAAAAAATTGAGGTCAAATCCCACGCAAAATTCTTATAGAGAATTTGAGCAGAATCACATCCCTACAGATAACATATACCAGAAAATGTCCATAAAAGACAAAATTATGATCTACTATTTCAAAACTAGCTAAGAGACAATATGAAAATGTTGTAAGTTATAAAGAACAGCGTATATCCTTATTAGAAACAAGATGGCAGAATTCAGGAAATAATTTAAAAGAAAAACTCATTTCAAAAGACTAAACAAGAAGGAAAACAAAAGTGAAAAAAAAAAAAAGTACCAAACATAATGCATTATAACAGGAGTCAGCAAACCATGACCCGTGTACCAAATCCCACCATCACCTGTTTTTTTATCAAGTTTTATTGGCACATAACCAATGGATACTTTCATGGTACAAAAGCAAAGCTAAGTAGTTGAAACAACTGAAACAGAGACAACATAGAGCACAAAGCCTGAGATGTTTACTGTCTGGCCATTTACAGAAAAGTTTCCCAATTCCTGCTTTAAGAGAAATGAAAAATTAAATGAGGAATTTTTCGAAAAGCAAAAAGAAATGAAGGTATATCTTTTTAAAAGGATTCAAGAGAAAGTGACAGTTTTCAGAGGCTGGGAAAAAGTGAGAATGGGCAGTTATTATTTAAATGGATCAGCGTTTCTATTCAGGATGATGAAAAGTTTTGTAAATGGACAGTGGTGATGGTTGCACTATGAATGTACTCAATGCCACTGAACTGCACACTTAAAAATGGTTAAAATGGTAAATTTTTAATGTATATTTTCCCACAAAAAAAAGCAAGAGACAAATTTAGAAGACAAAGTTCCAATATACATAAAAGCAAGAAAAAAAGAATACTAAAAACTATAATCCAAGAAAATATTTCTAAAATAAAAGATCTGAAACTGTATAAAGAAAAAGGCATATCATTTATCTGAGAAAACCAAACTAGAGGAACTAAAAACAAGACATGCTCTAGTAGAATATACAGACTAATAATGAAACAGGAAAAAGAATCTTTTGGACATTGAGGAAGAAAGACCAAGGGAAAGAAAATCAGATAACCATCAGACTTACAACATTAACAGATTTTACTAAAAGAAAATAAAATAACTTTTTAAATACTCAGGAAAGAAAATGAAAACCAAAGATTTTACATCCAGTCAAACAGACTTCTAAGAATAAGGTAACAACTGTTACTGTTACTTTTACAATTTTTCAGGGAATATTGTTTCCAAGACATCATTCTGAGTAAACTCTGAAGAACAGGTGACAGGCCACCAAAATAAGTAGAGAAATATCAGTATAAGAAACAGCGGTGAGCATCTGCAACAGAATGAGAGTTGTAGACATTAATAATGATTTCAGGTATCTATTGCTGTAGAACAAACTATTCCAAACTTTAGAGGCTTAAAATAACCACTTTTTATTTCTAGTGATTCTGTGTGTTAACTAAATTCAGTCATCTGAAGGCTTAATGAGACTGGAATATCCAAAATATTTCACTCACTCAGCTGGCAATGGGTACTGGCTGAGAGTTTCTATGTTGACCAGCCTTGTTTCTCACTCCACAAACTTTCTTAAAAGATTCTAAGAGGGACAGTTCCCAATGCGTGACAGTGAAAAATACAGATATCTGAAAGCTCAGGTGTTACAAAGCATAACTTCTGCCACATTCCATTCACAAGACCAACTCAAATACAAGGAGAGGGAAACAGGTTCCACCTTTTGATAAATGGTGTAGTATACATACACATGAAGGGAAGGAATATATGGTAATCATGTCTGGGAAACTGTCTAAAACACATATACTTATAGAACTTAAACTAAATGAAGTTTGTAAGAGAAAATATGTAATGGCTATATCCCCTGATAATGGAGCAAGGATAACAGAGCAAAAAATAGAATAGCATGTGCAATATATTTTCAACTGTTTTCAGCAATCATTTTAGTGTTTGCATTATTATTTTCAGACTATTTATGCATACTATAGGATAAAGCAAGTAATTATGTAATATTCTGATTCCAAAATCTCCTAGGTCCTTAAGAACAAAAAACCTAGGTATGGAAGAAATGATATACAGAAGCAATATTAAAAAGTTTAAGTAAAAACCCTGAATTTGAATTTGAATTTATGGTATCAATATAAATTAATGGGTTAGATTAAGAGAGAAATTATCTCTTTTAAAGCTAAAAAAGCATCTGAATATATACTGTCTATAATTAACATATTTTAAATATAAAGACAGGTTGAAAGTAAATGGATATAAGAAATAAGAAATATATATAAATGAAAATATAAAATATAAGAGATAAAAGACATAAAAAAAGATATGATCTGAACAACAGTATCAACTACTTGATTTAATTGGTATTATAATTAACAATTTCAGAACACACATTCTTTTCAAGATCATTCACCAAAACAGAGCAAATGCTGGGCCAGAAAACAAAGTCTTAGTAAATTTTAAAGGACTGACATGAAATAGAGTATGTCCTCTGACCACAATAAAATTAAATTAGTAATCAACAATAAGATATCTAGGATACTCCAAGAATTGAGAAATTAAACACCACAGTACTCAACAATCCAAAGGTCAAGAAAGAAATCACAAAGGAAATTAGAAAAGACCAAACTGAATAAGAACATAACACCTTAAAATTTGAAGAATGCAACTAATGCAGCGATTAGACGGAAATTTATATTTTAAATTCTTACATTAGAAAAATCTAAAACTAATGAACTCAAGTTTCACCTTAAGAAGCTAGAAAATGAAAAGGTAAATGTGGAAGGCAGCTTCTGAGATGACTTAATGATCCCAGTCTCCGGGTATATTGTGCCCTTGTGTAAACTCTTCCCTTTGAGCAGGGATTTGGTCTCCTAACTTCCTTCCAACAAACAGAACACAACAAAAGTTGATGAGATAACACTTCCCAAATTAGATTTTTAAGATTCTGACTTCGACTTGCTTGCCCTCTCTTGCTCTCTCACTTGCTGTCTCTCATAGTAATTAACCCATGTTATGAGTTAACCTATGTAACTGAGGGAGATGTCAGTCCAACAACCTGCGGGGAACCAAATCTTGCTAACAACTACACAAGCAAGTTTGGTAGATCCTCTCTCAGTCAAGCCTTTCATAAGACCATAGCCCCAGCCCACATCTTTACTGAAGCCAAATGAGAGATTCTAGGCCAGAGAACATTGCTTAGCCATGCCCAGATTCCTGATCCACATCTGGACTCTTGACCCACAGAAACTGTGAAATAAGAAATGGTTATTTTAAGCTGCTAAGTTTTAAAGTAGTGTAATACACAGCAATAAAAAAATTAATAAACTAGTAAACACTAAATTAGTAGAAGGAAAAATGATAATAGTAGAAATCAATGAAATGGAAAATAAAGAAAATTAAAGCTGAAAGCTGGTTCTTTGAAAGTATCAACAGAATTGATAAACCCCTAGCTAGATGAGAAAAAAACACAAATTACCAGTATGAAAAATAAGTTTATCTCATCAGTTTTTACAGACAATATAACAATAATGAAACAATATTATAAATGACTTTATGCAAACAAATTTGGCAACATAAATAAACAAATTCTTTGAATGTTATAACTGACTGAAAGTGATAAAGAGAAAATCTCTAAGCTCTATATCTATTTAAAATATTAAATTAATTGGCCAAAATCTTCCAACAAAGAAAACTACAGGTCTAGTTGGTTTCACTGGAGAATTCTACCAAATATTTAAGGTAAACTGATGCCAATGCTCCAAAACACTCATTCAGATATAGAGAAATGAAAACTTCCAAACACGCTTTATGGGGGCAATGCAAAAATCTGACAAAGACGTTAACAGAAAAAAGAAAATTACAGACCATTGTTTCTCATAAACTTAGATGCAAAAAACTTTTTACAGAATATTAGTAAGTAAAATCTAGCAATATACAAAAAGGACAGTACACATTATGACCAAATAAGGTTTATCCCAAGAATGCAAAGTTGGTTTAACATTTTGAAAATCAATGTAATGCAACACATAAAAGAATAAAGGAGAAATCCCATATGATGATCTCAATACATGCAAAAAAAGGCATTTGATAAAAGTCAACATCCTTTCATAATAAAAACACTCAAACTAAGATTAAAGAGAACTTCCTCAAATTGATAAAGGACAGCTATGAAAAATCTAAAGCTAACATCATACTTAATAGTGAAATAATGAACATTTTCTCCCTAGGAGCTAGAGCAAGAAAAAGATGTGTACTCTAACCACTTTTATTCAACATTGTCGAGAAAAAGAAATTACAAGGCATAATTGTCTCTATTTGCAGATATGATTTTTTTTATTTATAATAATTGTTTTATTTTTCAATTACAGTTGGCACACAATATTAGCTTCAGGTGTACAACATCATGATTAGACATTTATATAACTTAAGAAATGATCACTCTGATAAAGCTAGTACCCGTCTAACACCGTAGTTATTACAATATTATTGACTATACTCGTTACACTATACTTTACATCTCCATGACTATTCTGTAACTACTAATTTGTACTTCTTAATCCCTTCCCCTTTTCCACCCACTCACCCAATCCCCCTCATCAGGCAACCATCAAAATGTTCTCTGTATCTATGAGTTTGTTTCTGGATTTTTGTTGTTGTTTTGTTCTTTAGATTCCTCATGTAAGGGAAATCATACGGCATTTATCTTTCTCTGTCTGACTTAACTCTGCTCAGCACGATACCCTCTAGGTCCATTCACATTATTGCAGATAGCAAGATTTCATTCTCTTTTTATGGCTGAGTAATATTCCATTGTATGTGTATGTGTATACACACATATACACACATATACACACACATACACACACACACCACCTCTTCTTTATCAGCTCATCCACTGATGGACACCCAGGTTGCCTCCATGTCTCTGCTATTGTAAATAATGCTGCAATGAATATATAGATCCACACGTCCCTTCAAAGTAACGTTTTGGGTTTCTTTGGATAAATATACAGAAGTGAGATTACTGGGTCCTTGTCTCTTGTTATAGCCTTTGTTTTAAAGTTTATTTTGTGTGGTTTAAGTATTTTGCTATCCCAGCTTTTTTTGTTTTGTTTCCATTTTCATGAAATATCTTTCTCCATCCCTTCACTTTTAGTCTGTATGTGTCTTCCAACCTGAAGTGAGTCTCTTGTAGGCAGTATATATAAGAGTTTTATTGTTTTATCCATCCAGCCGCCCTATCTTTTGATTGAAGTATTTAATCCATTTACATTTAAAGTAACTATTGATAGATAGGTAGTTACTGCCATTTTATTACAGACATATATATTTACTATATATATATATTTTTTTCTTCTAATTCTTCTTAAAGAAATCCCTCTAAAATCCCTTGTAATACTGGTTTGGTGTTGATGAACTCCTCTAGCTGTTTTTGTCTGGGAAGTTCTTTACCTGTCCCTCGATTCTAAATGATAGCTTTCCTGGGTAGAGTAATCTTGGATGTAGGTCCTTGCTTTTCAACACTTTGAATATTTCAGGTCAATGCCTTCTGGTCTGAAAAGTTTCTACTGAGAAATCAGCTGACAGTCTCAGCGGGAGCTCCCTTATAGGCAACTAATTGCTTTCTTCTTGCTTCTTTTAAGATTGTCTTTAACCTTTAGCATTTTAATTAAGATGTGTCTTCTGGGCCTCTTTGGATTCATCTTGTTTGGTACTCTCTAAACTTCCTGGGCTTGTATGTCTATTTCCTCTGCCAGTTTAGGGAAGTTTTCTTGACATTATTTCTTCCAATAGGTTTTCAATTCTTTCCTCTCTTTCTTCTGGTACCTCTATGATGTGAATGTTGGTATGCTTGATGTTGTCCCTTAAAACGATCCTCATTTTTTTAGATTCTTTTTTCTTGTTGCTGTTCTGACCAGGTGTTTCCTTATCTTCTAAATCACTGATTCAATATTCTGCTTCATCTGATCTACTCTTGATTCCCTCTAATGTATTCTTCAGTATTGTATTCTTCATTTCTGATTGGTTCTTTTTCATGTTTTTCTACCTCCATTTTTATATTTTCTATCTCTTTCCTGAAGTTCTCACTGAATTCATCTACTTTTCCCCTAAGTTTATTGAGCATCCTTATAACCAGTATTTTTAACTCTGTATCTGATAATTGCTTGTCTCCATTATGTTCAGTTCTTTTCTCTTCTTTTTTTGGAGCTTTGTTCTGTTTTTCCATTTGGGACATGTTTCTTTGTCTCCCCATTTTGGCTGTCTCCCTGTGTTTGTTTCTATGTATTAGGCAGGGCTGCTATGTTTCCCGGTCTTAGTAGAGACGCCTTGTGTAGTAGGTGTCCTGTGGGGCCCAATGGCATAATCTCCCTGGCACCTGAGCTGGGTGCTCCAGGTGTGTCCCTTGTATGAGTTGTTTGTGCCCTCTTGTTGTAGTTGAGCCTTGGTTGCTGTTTACAAGTCAATGGGAGGAACTTACACTCAGGCTAATTGGTTGTTAGGACTGGCTAGTGACCACAGTGGAGGAGCGGCTGTGCAGGGGCTGACCCTGTGGAGCAGGATTCGCGTTAGCAGCGCTCTGGTGCCTGCCCAGCCCTTTGGGCGTGTTAGCCTCAGATGTGGCCCAGGGTTGTGCTCTGGCTCAGACTGAAGCCAGACACTAGAAATGCTAGCCCTGGGACCTCCAGGTAGGGGCCCCACAACAGGCCAACTTCAGCTACAGCCTATGCCCTGCCCAGGGCCACGAGGCATGAGCCACCAAACAATTTGTAGATGACTATCAACCTCACTGGGCTTCAAGGTGCCTCAAGAGGCCAAGCTGAGAACTTGGCCTGACTGCCGCTAGTGCCCGGCTTGGGGCTGCTTGACAAGAGGTTAAGGGGCATGCCAAGGCCAGATATTGCTTATGTGGGTTTCATGAACCTTTGAGAGATTTCAGGAAAGTCCACAGCATGAGCAAAGACAAGCTGTTTGTATGGAAAGCTACTAGAAGCGAATTGAACGGGTCCACAAGTTGTGTGGGGCAGAGTCTCAGTAAATCACCAAGGCAGAGTGAACAGAGTCAGCCAGGTTGATGGAGACTCAGATATGGTGCCACTTGCGTCTACAGGCCAGGAGCAAGGAGGGCTCAACAAACAAACAATGGATTCTGCTGGCACTTGTCTAAGAGAAACCTGTCTCTACGGTCCTCGCCCTGAAGCCAAACAATTCAGTTCCTCCCTGTATGTCCCTGGCATCTTTCAAGCTGCTGCCCCATAGCTGGAGCTCAGAATAAGTGAGTCCGTCAACAAGTAAGTTCATGTGTGGGTCCTTTATGAGAAATGCCTGGGACTCCAGAAGCCTGCCCTTTCAGCCACAATCCCTGCTGACTTTCACAGCCAGAAGGTATAGGACTTCTCTTCTTGGCCCTTGAACCCTGGGCTAGGGAGCCTGGTGTGGGGCTGGGACCCCTCACTCCTCAGGAGGGACCTCCACAACTGAGGTACCTCTCCTGATTTTTAATCACCACACACGGGTTTGGGACCAGCCTGTTCTGCATGTCCACCCCCCCTACCAATCTAGAGGTGGCTTGTCCTGTATGTCCTCAGCTGCAGAACTTCTGTTCAGCTACATTTCAGGTGATTCTAAATGCTGGTTGTTCTGTAGTTTAATTGTAATTTTGACATAGTCATGACAGTAGGCAAGCATTTACTTACTTTATCACCTTCACTGGAAATTTCGATACTATGATTCTTTAATGAAAATTCCAAAGAATCTACAAAAGAGCTACTAGAAATAATTTAGTTCTACAGTCTTAATACACAAAGTGATATTAACAGCAAACATGTGAAAATAAAAATTTTCAAAATCTATTACATCAGTACACATTAAAAACATTTAGGAATAACAAACATCAAAAAAGACCCCTACACTAAAAATTACCAAAAAAAAAAGAACAAGTACTAAATAATGTTCATGGATTGGAAGACTATTGTTAAGATGTCAGTTTTCTCCAAACTGACCTGTAAATGCAACATAATCCCAATCATAATCTCGGTGTGCTGTGTTGAGATTCTAAAAGTTCAATGAAAAGGCAACAGACCTAGTAGATCCAACACAATCTTGAAAAAGATGAGCCAAATTGGAGTATTCAAGACTAACTACAAAACTACAGTAATCAGGCCAAAGTAATATTGGCATAAAAAGAGACAAATCGATGAGACAGAGTGAAAAGTCTAGATATAGACTCACACTTATACAAACATCTGACTTTTGAAAATGGCGATAGAGCAATCCAATAAAGAAAGAAAGTCTTTTCAATATATGATGCTAAAAAAATTGGATATCCAAATGGAAAAAAATAAACCTCAACCCAACCTCACAGTTAACACCGAAGTGAACATAAGATTGATCACAAACCTAAATCTAAAAGCTAAAACCATAAGGTTTTCAGTAAGAAACATATATCTTTGTGATATGGGGATAGGTGATACAGCTTATCTAAGTTACAGATCACAGAAAGCAATAACCATAAAATAAATATATAAACAGAAAAAATTAAAGTTACAACTTCTGTTCAAAGGACCTTATTAAGAAAATAAATCAGCATATTAATCTGACAAAGGGCTAGCATGCAGAAGATATAAAGTACTCCTAAAACTTTTAAAACATAAACCCAATAAAAGAAAACTTTGCCCAATAAGAGGCAAAATGTCATAAAAATAAACAAATAAACACATGAAAAAAATCTTGAGTATTATTTAGATTTCTAGGAAATGCAAAATAAAACCACAATGAGATATCACACATTCCTATCAGAATGGTTAATATTAAAACATCTCAGAACATCAAATGTTGAAGATATGTAACAATTGGAACTCCCATACATTGCTGATGAAGATGTGAAATGGCATATCAACTTTCGGAAAAGATCTGGAAATTTCTTATAAAACTGAATATTTACTTACCCTAAGGCCCAGTGATTCCAATACTAGGTATTGGCCAAAGAGAAAGGAAATCTATGTTCACAAAAAAGAATTTTACAAGAATGTTCATAACAGCATTATTCATAATAGTCAAAAACAGAAATAGCCTAAGGGTCTAACAATAGAAGGGATAAACCAACTGCTGAATATTCATATAATGAAATGCTATTCAGCAGTCAAAAGGAACTACTGATGCATGCATGATACAATATCAAACAGGCTGAGCAAAAGAAGTCATAGAGAAAAAAGTTAACATTGTATGATTCCGTTTATACGAACTTCTAAAACAGGCAACTCTTAATCTATAATGAAAAAATGGCAAAACAGTGTCTCTGGAGGAGGGAAGAGCAGAGATTGAGTGAAAGGCCACAAGAGAACTTTCTGAGGTAGCAGACTTTCTTTAAGGGTTTGAATTATACAGATGTTCACATTTGTCAAAACTCAGTGAACGTACACATTAAAAGATTTTACATTAAAAGACAAATATTGAAACAAATTCTGAACTTTAGATAATGATATGTATATTGGTATAGTTAGGGGAAGCTGCACAGATGCCTGCAATTTATATTAACATGTATCAAAAGATAAATTGATGAAGAAAGGAAAATATTAGCAGATAGATATGCAATAGGAGTTATGCAGTATTTTAATTTATGTAAACATTTCTCTATGTTGAAGTTTGCTCATCAATTTTTCGCTTTGAGATACTTTTACATAATAACTTATACATAGGTAATTTGTACTTTAAATCATTTGCTTTCAAAGAGTGTTATCATTAAGGCAAAAGAGACACACTTTGCCCATCTTTCTAACTACAAGTTCTATGCGATCTTATAGTTAGAAAGGTACCTTAAGCAAAGCATAAGGTTTTAAGAAAACACTAAGTAAAATAATCTAAGTCATAGCTAACAATTTCAAGTCTGGGAAGATACTTATGAATCTGGTTCCTTTTCTTCCATTACCAAGTTGGACCCTTCTTAAATTCTGAGGCAGGACATTTGGTTAAAAGTATAATCAAGGACCTTGCCGGACAATGAAAATTCCCACTCCAAGACTGAGCATTCTGGCTCATTTTTTTTATCCACTGATGGGCAACAGTTTAGAGGACAGTGTTTTTCACAAGGAACTGCATTTGTACAGTGATGAGGAAAAACAAAGACAAGCATGGTCACGCTGAAAAATCAGAAGAGACAGGAATGAGTCAGGCAACCTCTATATAGTTAAATGTGTATTGTTGTAGGTATCATCCAAAGCCAAAGAAAGCATAAAACTGCCATACATACTTTGCTGGTCTTGATACTGAAATACCTTATACTACATATGCTAATCCAAGTCATATGTTAATTAACTACCAAGAAGCCTATTTCAAAATGTATTCCATTTAAAGTAAACACTATGAAATCTCAGAATTCAATGCTTTGTTAAAAGCCCTTTTTTTCTAAGACCTCAACTGAACTTTTCTTTGAAAAAGAGACATCATCAGAATATACTGATCCTTTAACAAAAATATGTACTAGTATACAAGGAAGTAAGGAGATATCATCACTCTAAATTGATACTATTTAAAAAGCTTTGACTGCTGCCTTTTGAACAATAGAAAACCAGAATCAAGGATCTTATCTGTAGAAGAGAAAGTCTTACATAAACTCTAGTCAACAATAAAAGACTGGGTCATTTTGATAATGGCCATCTTAAGAAGGCATTAGAAATAGTATTTGAGAATCTGTATCAACAATGGAAACAGAAGATGTTTCTAATTATGGATAGGGTGATTCCATTATTAATATTGTTTCTAAGCCATATTTTAAACAAATAATTATCACAGTCCAAAATAGGCTAAAAAGGATTCTTAATCATCCTGCTGGAAAGAATTTTGGCTACTCTTATGGTAATATTTTAAAAAGTCATAAGGGTTTAAACATGACTTCATATCATTTCTTGGATTTTTAGAAATGGTTTCTTTTCATTCTACAGAACTATAAACTTACTTTCTAAAATGGAAATAAAGGTATTCATTAACATTCTTCCTTCTAATCTTTATTTGGCTAGCCTGGACTCATCTTTTAAATTCCTGCTTTAAAAAACCTCATTATCAAGAAAGACTTCCTCATATTCTAAAACCAGGACAAGAATCCTTAGTCCCTGCTCCAACAGACTGTATACTTCTCCTATCATTTTAGGTTACATACTTTGTGGAGTTTCATTATTGTTCTTGTTTAGTCTCCCCCACTAGACTGTAAATTCCATAAAGGTAAGGATATCTGCCATTTCAAAATTGGGTCGGTATTAAATATTGTGGAAAACTGAACTAGAAGTTTTAAACTTTTCCATCCAAAGAACTGTACCAATTTCCTATCTTTAAAACAGCTATTTCAGGACAATTCAATGATTAGCATTCAAACCAGCTAACAGTCAACTGAGAATTACTTTTAATTATTTAGCCTATGCATGATGAACACTAGATTTAACAAAACTTTGGTGCTATGCACACAAATATGAAAAATGGTAAAATGACTATAGGGTGTCATGTTTTTTATACCATGGAGAGTTTTACTGTTTTTGTTGTCTGTTTTCCACAACTGAACTAAAATTTTTTTTTTATATAAAAGCCAATTCAAGATTAAGGTATCATAGCTACAATATAATTACAGGACTGTTTTACTGTTTGTCTTCTAGCTTATCTGGGTACATGTAAAACTCTAAAACAGAATTAAAAGTAACTATTTTGATAAACAGAGGAAGTGATCTGGGAGACAAACTCTATTTTATATGTGGCTAATTAAAAATAACTACATTGTTACACAAATATAACTATCATCTGTGATTACTTATAATGCAGTATTCTGAGAAATGACAAGATTTGTGAAACCGTATATTAAAATAGTCAAATTTGGAATAAAGTGTCCAAAAGTAAACAACCTCCATGATTTATAGTATCAGCCTTAGACCTTTCATTGGCCTAAAGAAATGCTATTTCATTTAAAATAAGCAATACCCTTGAGCAAATGTCTACTTAGATGGAATCCTGTTTATGATGCAACTCACTATACTAGTAGTACTGTCTATTTCTCAAGAATGGATCCAGTGATCTAAAAATGAATTCCTGTGTTTCACATATCGCTGATCATGGTCCATTAATGAGTCACAAACAGCATTTGTAAAAAAAGAAATGGAATAGGATATAAAATATCAGAACACAACATATATAGTAAAGGAAAGTATTGTTTCCAGAAACTTTTGATTCAGTTCCTGTGTGTGACAATGTAAAATATGTTTCTAAAATTAGGCTGCAATAAAAAAAAAATGTGTGAATGCTACTCTTGGGGTACATTACCCCAAGTAGAAACTCCATCACGTTTACTCACAAAAATGACAAGTGACATTAACCCAAGTATAGCTTATAATAGTTTAGGCTTGATTTCACAATCCCTAAAATCAAACTGTTTTGAGTTCAAATCCAGGTTCCACCACTTAATGTGTGAATTTGGACTTATTTTAAGAATATGTGCTTCACTTTTGTCATCTGTAAAATGAGGGTAATAATATCTTCCAAATTGTGGTAATGTGGGTCAAATGCAAGGTGACGGAAGAAAATTTAACTTTGGGTGGTTAACACACAATGTAATATACGTATGACATGGTTACTGAATTGTATACTTGAAACCTATGATTATATTAACCAATGTCACCTCAATTTCAATAAAAACTTTTAAAATAATACAAAGAGTTAAGTTCTTTACATATATTTTACCATTAAGAGACAAACTTAAGGCATATTAGAAACATACCAAAAGCTTAACAGAAGATAACTTGGCTTGTTATTGATGTTTGTGGTTGGGTGGTGCTTTTTCATTTTGTAATATTTTTGTCCTATATGAATTTTATGATGTGTACATAACATGTACATTTCTAACATATATAACATTAAAACCTTTATTTTTAAAAACATCAAGAGTAGCTATCTGGACAGTGAGATTACGTCCTTCATTTTGTTTTCTATTTCTGTGTTTTATAAAAATACATTAGGTGTTTTTAAAAGAAAATAGTCAACTACTTGCTTTAAAAAAAGACCAAGACAAAAGTGTGCGGTCTAGGGTTTAGGAATTAGCACGTTTTTTTGTAGACTTTATGTGCCAAATGCTTCTCAGTAAATCCTCACGCAACCTTAGTGTATCATTTTTGCCACAAGAAAACTGAGGCAACTGAGATAAAGTAAAATAAATGTTACACAACAAATAGCAGTGTCTAGAATTTCAAAGCCTATATTTTTTTCTACTAACATATAATGCATCCAAATATTCTTCTCCAGTTGTTTCATATAGGCATATTTCGATCTACCCAATTAAACTGTAAACTCCATGAGAAAGGGGAAAACTTTCACAAACTTCACTTATGTCTTTCACTGGCTTAAAAAGACTAAGAAAAATCCTTAAACACTTGACTTACATTCAACTTTTGGTCTAGACATCACTCATGGGACATATCTTTGTTGTAAAAACGAAATAAACTAGCAAAAGACAAAACTACTCTTAAAACTGCCCAAATATAACTTAATTCTTATGCACTCTGAACTGAAAAAGTTTAGGTATACCCATATCCAGAGACTACCATTTAGAGGATTTTGGAACGAGTACAAGTATCAATGTGCAAATACCAAAATGAATGGATTCCCAGGTTCCCCTACCACGCCCCCTCATCCAGGCACTATCTAAAGAAAGGAACCTCTATCTAGTCTTCCGGGGGGTGTTAAAGAACCATAACCACGCCCCTATTTTGTTCCATCACAATAACTTGTTTTCTTTCCCTACCCGGACCCCCGTCCCCAACACCAAAACCGTTAATAAACAATTCAAAAGTCTCTGACCTGCAGCGAAGTGCAGGGGAGAAGACTTCCGGCCGGCCATGTCCTTAGCATTCACGTTTGCCGCGTCCACCAGTCTCTTTACCCGGGACACGTCTCCATTGCGACACGCTTCCAACAGTTCCCGTAAAGCCCCGCTCACAGCTGGGACCCCTGGCCCAGGTCCCGCTGCCCCAGGCCCTAATGTTGTTGTGGTGCTAACTCCCGCCGCCTCGGGGCTCTCCGCCAAGCTCGATCCAGGGGAGGATGGAGAGGAAGAGGAGGAAGAAGTCGGGGAAGAGGACGATGGTGAATTGTTACTGCCACCGCCAGCTGGGTTGGGAGCGATTCCAACGGCAGATGAAGCAGAAACTGCCGGGACCACGGGAACGGCGGCGACGGTACAGATTGTGCTGCTGGTATTGCAACAGCTGGTACTGTCAACCGGGTCCGGGGATCGGGGCCTGTCGGGCGGATCCCGACTGCCATCCCCCTCCGGCAGCGCTAGGCCATGCCGGGGAGAGGCGAAGGGGGCCAGGCCGCCAGCCGTGGGGGAGGCTGGGGTGGTCCCTGGGGCCAGGCCTGGGCTTAATGGTGGGGGAGGTGGCGGCGGCGGCGCCGAAGCCCCTGGGGCGGGCTGGAGCTGTTGTTGATGATGGTGGTGATGATGCTGAGAGCGACGCGACGCCGCCATCTTCGAACTCCCCCAGCACTGTCACTGCGGCAACGGCCCCACTGCCCGCCCTCACTTCCGACTCCTAGACCAATTAACATCCAGCGCACAGGAAATGATGCTAGACGAGTGGGAGGGGTCAAAGAGAAAGAGGGAAGTATTGGGAGCTCAGAGAACAGCCAGGGAAGGGGGCGTGGTCTTGTGATTGAGGGGCGGGCTTTGTGATGCCTTGGCGGGCCCGCCGAGGAAATTTGAAAGCTGAAACCAGCCTCTGTCTAAATGGGACGCTTTTTCTGCATTTCTCCCTTTCAGCTCGCTTACCTTGCCCTGCTCCATTGTGTTGCCAAGTCTCCTTCAGTCTTCCTTATCTTGCCCCAGAGCCTGCTATTCAGGTGTAACTCAGTGCAAAAAAAGAATGTTTTGTTTTTCATCTAACAAGTGTCCTCGTCTGAAAAGTGGAATAGTATCTAGCTCACGGAACTTTTAGCGGGATTAAATGAGCTGACATATACAAGTGCTCTGTCCGTTAATAAAGCATAAGTATAATTATTCTATTGGTAATTTTTTTCTTGCAGCCTTCTCTCCTCACCCCTCCTCAGTTATTCTCTTGGTGTCTATGACCCTTCTCTATAAGTTTTCTCACTCTTTGTACTTTGTTAATACCCCATTTTAAAATGTGGTTCAGATTTCCGGACGAGTTCAGGCTCTGCCATTGACCAGCTGTGTAAATTTGGACAAACTATTGAACCACTCTGTCTCAGGTTCCCCCCTGCAAAATCAAATTAATGGTTCAAAAAATGTTAACTACTAAAATTATGTTTTTTATTATCTTTGTATTTTTATTTCTCACCTTAAACTCAACTCAAATAATGTGAATATGTTCCTTTCTTTTTAATTCTTTTTAGCTGAACCTCTCCTCTCTGTTCCTTTCACCCTTCTTCCCTCCCCCTCCCAAACTAAAGAACCTGGCTGCTCTTCATCATTCATCCTCAGATACCATTCTAAAGCAACTACTTTTTCTCTTTCCTCTGCCTATACCTACGTTTTTTGTCTGCCATCAAAAGAGATGTACAGTGAATGGCATAATCAATAAAAGTTTACTTTTGCAAAATATTAAACTAGGTGATAAATTGTTGTTTCACATGCTATTAAATATAATTAGTGTGATGTTGATATTCCCATCTAATTAAAAAGGTAAGATTACTTAGGACTACCATTGAAATACAACAAAGTCAGGAACATAGTTAATATTATGAATGACATTTATTGTTATCTAATCTCGGGTTACAGATGATAACTCTTAACATTATCCATCTATTTCGTAAATGTGTGCCATTGTTCACAAATGGACAGGTGTGACTGAATAGGAAAACTCCATCAATGCAACTAAAATCTGTCCGCAGCACACATTCTTCTGGTTTTGAATCTTAAATTAATGCACCGTGCAGAGAAGCATTGAGGAATGGGGGTGAATCAATGTAATATATTAGATGTCCATAACTCACCTTGTGCCCCCTTGACTATGGCCTTCTAGCTGAATGGGAGGCCTAAGGAATATCTCACCTGGTCCTCTCTTGGCCAATTACTCATAGATCACAAGAAGAAGTAGTAATGTTCGCCCTAATCTAAAATGCATCTAGTGTGTCTTTTTCAGTATAAAGTAAATAAGAAATTTTCTGCTGGATAAAAAAAAACTTGAATTGCCTGAAACAACCATACTGGTAAACTGTCTGAAAATGCATTTGATTAATTGGAAATTGCTTTTTCCTCCTCCACTGGGAAGTAGTAAAAGTACTTAACATTAAATATTTATAAGGTTTAGGTTTATAAGGACTAATGCTGAGCTCTAAATATGAAAGGGCAGATATCATTACCTAATCTTTTACAGCTAAACACAATTCCATGAGGAATGAACTATAACCGTTGAAGAAAGCAAAAGTATGGAGTCAAACTAACCTGGGCTGGAATCACATCTCTGATGATTACTAGTTGGCTAATATTGGTAGATATGGTTCAGCTCTGCCATTTTAAAATTCTGATCTTACTGTAACAGTGTCATGATTATTAAAAGACCTACATTTTTATAAACATTCATTGAGTGTTAGTTTCGTTCTCTTATGTGGCATACATAAAGTTTTAATAGGAACTCATAGCCACTACGGATAGCTATCTCCTCACAACTTCCTTTATGAAAAAGATAGTGACTGGGAATAAATATCCACCATTTTACATGTAACAGTAATCTTAAGCAAAGAAATATCAGGTTTAATTGTTTCTGCATCTGAAAATTCAAGATTCAATGCTCACTAATACTTCCAACTATTGTTGAGGATCATGGTTGTATAGTATCTTATCATTTTCAAAAATGTTTTCAGAAAAATCATGTCTGAGTGGTATAAAAATGTGAGCAAATAGCACTCTCTTACATCATATTGTTGATGCAAAAAAGAGTCACCAACTTAAAGGGCACTCACCTTCTAGACTGTGTTGTGATGTTTATTTTTTCCCCAGGGGCATCATATAGACACACTTTGTAAGTTACACAATCATAGACTCAGTCTCATATTTCATTTAGGCTTGATTTGCTTATTCCATCCATTTACTTCTCATTCTCATTGATCTGCTGCTACAGATCCAGGTTTACTGGTAGTATCTGAGACCTACTAAGTCCATCAAGCCATGATGAACATTGATTCCTATGACTGCCTGAGAGGTTGTGTACTACCATATACTGACCATAGGGATTGGAGCAAAGACCTCTGCAAACAGAGACCACCAGCCCTACTGGCTGGGAGTTGAGTGCCAGCCAAGCAGTGAGAGGCACTAGTCAATACCTCTACATATGATATGTGACTTCTATCCACTCTCTCCTCTTGCTTGCTTGCGGTCATTTGGCTTGTTGAAGGAAATAAGTAAGTGAAAGCTGTTTGGGTTAAGTGGTGTTTGTGCAATTTCTCTTGGTATTGCCTACTTGTTCATATCTTGTCTTTGTTTTGATGTTTTTGCTCAGAATAGAACATTGAGTAATCCAAGAGAAGTCATTTAACCTTTCTGCAAACCCATCTGCAAGATGGGGATATTAAGAGTTATGAGATATAAATGAGTTAATATATGTCAAGTATTTAGAACAGCTTCTGGCACATGATAAATGCTATGTAAATGTCAGCTGTTACTATTATTAAGAAGTGGGGGGATGAAGAAGTATGATTTAGTAGCTACAAAACAGCCACAGGGTTATAGAGAACAGCATAGGTAATATTTTTCAAAAAAAAAAGTGGAGAAGACCTCTGGTGTGGGATATTAAAAGGTTATCTGAAAGACATGACTAGTTTTCCCTGCCCAATAACAAGCAGGTTCATTTTCACCCAATAATGTTGCTATCCAGCCTCAATCCTACTTTTGCTTTATAGTGTCATAAAGGAAGGCCTATTAAGCTTGAAAATTAAAAGGGCCTCTTATCATTGGTGAAATGCAAATGGTCCCTTCTGTCTATATCAGGATGCGAGGGAGGTAGAGTTTCTGTAAAGGAGGACATCTCAGCCTGGAAGTATGCAGGTTTCTCCCTCAAAAGATTCTGCCCACGGTGTTGAGAAACTAAGTCTGCCATAGTCTCTGAGACCTAGGATGTTTACAGAAGAAATCTCTCATAGAAGATGAGCTTACCACCATGAGAGAAAAAAAGCAAACTCAACAAATGAAAGGCCTTACGTCAGAGAAAACCTAATAGTTTTCTCTTGTGGTATGACAAATAACTGCACCCCAAAGATATTTATGTCCTGGTCCCTGGACTCAGTGACTATGCTACCTTTCATGGCAAAATGGATGTAAGGTTGTGGGTAGAATTAAGATTGGTAATCAACTGATCTTGAAATAGGGAGGTTTAGCTGGGTTATGTGGGTGGAGCTAATGTAATCACAGGAGTTCCTAAAAGTACAAAAGGGAGACAAAAGATTGCACTGATACCATGTGAGAAGGACTCAACCAGCCATCACTGGCTTTGAAGATGAAGGAGAAGGGAGCTGCTAGAAGGCGAAGAGGGTAGGGAAATAGATTCTCCCACAGAGCCTAGGAAAAGAATGCAGACCTGCTAAGACCTTGATTTGAGGCCAGTGAGACCCATGCCAGATTTACAACTGCAGACCTGTAAAATAATAAATTTGTATTATTTTAAGCTACTAAATTTGTAATAATGTGTCATAGCAGCAATAGAAAACTAATAGACAGCTTCTTTGTAAAATGAGATAGCATAAAGTTCCCTGCCTATTTTTTCACATGGCATAGTTGCATAGTTGCTGCCACATGGTATTACCACCATTCCTATTGTTAATTTCTATCTATCCGGCTTTACTCACTTAAGGACCTGGCTCCTATAGGCAGGGGAATGTTTTCTACGTGCCAGGTACCATACCATGTAGAGATTACCAGAATGAATTAGACCTGCTCTAAATGTTGAGTGTTTGTGGTCTAGTAGACAAGATATATTCATAAATAGATAATGTCAACACAATGTTATGAGTGTTCCAAGGGCAGTGCAAACAGGGTGCTTTGGGAACACAAAGCAGTGTATAGCCCAGCCCTAGGTAAGCATTTGAGGAGGCAATCACTCCGTGTCTCAGACAGTGAGATCTAGCTTCAAATAGCAGCAGTATCACTATCACTATCACTTGTACAGTACATTTGATGAGAAAAATAAAAGTATATTTTTATGCTGATGAGGAGAATCTGATAGAGAGGGGAAAATTCATGATGCAGGAAATAGAAGGGAGAATGGCTAGGGCAATGTGTCCTTAAGAAGGTGAGAAGGATGAGATCTAAAAAACAATCACCGACAGTTCGTCCTTAGTATCAAAGAAAAAGGCTGAATATGGGCACAGATGCAATAAATGGCTATATATGGTGGCAGAAGATTGAGAAAGACTCTTGTTTCTACTTTATCAGTGAAATAGAAAGCAAAAAAAAGGAAGACTGTCTTTCTTTGTTTCTCTCTACATCTCCTTCGCCCAAATTGGGTCACATACTCTTTCATAAATTAATTCCTGTTGCCAGGAGTATTCCATGCGCTGAATGACTTGGGCTTGTATTCTGGAATCAACCAACTCTAAGGCTGTTGGACTTGAACTAATCATGACCCATTCCAGGGATTAATTCCTCAAATGTCATGGCTAATGCTTAATGGGAGGAGGTGGAATGGATTCTGGGGAGGAACCAATGTGTCCTCCTCACTTTTCACAATCAGTTCATAGCACAAGCTGACCTCAAAGCCCTAGGCAGGGTGTATTAGTTTACTATTGCTCCTATAAAAAATTACTGCAGATTTAGTGGCTTAACAACTAAACAGCACAAATTTATTCTCTTACAGTTCTGAGGTTAGAAGTTTGCGATCAGTTTCACTGGGCTAAAGTCAAGATATCGATAGTGCTGATTTCTTCTGGGGGTTCTCAGGGGAGTAACCATTTACTTGACTTTTTCAGCTTCTAGCAGCTGCCTGTAATCTTTGACTTATGACCTTTTCCTCCATCTTCAAAGCACATCACTCCAATCTCTGTTTCCATCATCACACTACTTTCTGTCTGGTTCTGACTCCTCTTGCTTCACTCCTAAAAGAACCATTGCGATTACATTAGACCCACCCAGATCATCCAGAATAATCTCCTCATCTAAAAATTCTTACCTTAATCACATCTAGAAAGTCCCTTTTGCCACATAAATAACATTTATGGGTTCTAGATCTAAGATGTAGGCTGAGTAATGGGAGGACCATTATTCAGCCTATGACAATGAGAATGTCCAGCACCCCTTACATAAAGAAAAGAAAGAGGCCTGCTGCAATGAGCCGCCTCGGGTTAGTTTACCACAGAGAAGGAGAGGACAAGACAAAGCATTATATTCAGTTAGAGAACTGTAATGGGGTCAACACTGTCCTACTTCAGGGGTATATCAGCTTCCTAGCCTCATGTAATAATTTAGTCCACAGAGATCTTGATTGCCCTTCTCTTCCCTTAGACATCACATTGGCCCGTCACACTGATGATAGTATGCGACTTGGACCTAGTGTGAAAGAAATAGCAGCTACTGTAGACTTATTAATAAGACATTTGCATGTCATGGGGTGGGAAATAATTCTGACAAAAATTCAGGGAACCTCTGCCTCAGTGAAATTTCTAGGAGTCCGGTGGTGTGCGGCATGTCAAAATATCTCTTCTAAGGTGAAGGATAAGTTGTTGCATCTGGCCACTTCTGTAATCAAAAAAGAGGCAGAATGCCTAGCAGGTTTTTTGGGGTTTTGGAGGAGACATATCCTGAGTGTGTGACTTCAGCCAGTTTATTGACCCAAAAAGCTATTGGTTTTGAATTGGGTTCAGAACAAAAGAGGTCTCTGCAACAGGTACAGGATGCTGTGCAAGCTTCTCTGCCATTTGGGTCATCTGATACAACAGATTCAATGATGCTTGAAGTGGCAGTGGCAGATAGGAATACTGTTTGGACCCTTTGGCAGACCCATATATGTGAATCACATCACAGACCTTTAGAATTTCAAAGCAAAGTCTTGCCATTCCTTGTGGGTAATTACCTTCCTCCTGAGAAACTTATTTGCTGTTGGGTCTTATTAAAGACCAAACGCTCGTGTGTGGCTCACCAAGTTACCATGTGATTTGAGATGCCCATCATGAACTGGGTGTCGTCTGACACACAAAGCCATAAAGTTGAGTGTGCACATCACACTCAATCATCAGATGGAAGTGGTATATATGAGATTGACTTTGAGTATATCCTAAAGGCTCAAGTAAGTTATTCCAGGAAATGGCCCAAGCGCCCATGACTCCCACTCCTAATACATTATTCTTTCCCAGCTCGCATTTATAGCCTCACAGGGAGTTTCCTAAAATCAGTTGGCTGAAGAAGAGAACATTCGTGCCTGACTTACAGATGGTTCTGCACAATATGCAGACACCACTTGAAAGTGCACAGCTGTAGCAGGACAGCCCCTTTCTGGGACATCCCTGAAGGACAGTGGTGAAGGGAAATTCTCCCATTAAGCAGAGCTTTAAGCTGTGCACCAAGTTGTTCATTTTCTTGAAAGGAAAAATAGCCAGATGTGCAATTATATACTAATTCATGGGCTGTGGCCAATATTTTGGCTGCAGAGTTTGGTACTTAGAAGAAATATTGGAAAATAAGTGGCAAAAAGTATTGAGAAGAGGTATATAGATAGACCTTTCTAAAACATGTTTAAAGAAAACATGAACATACTTGTGTCCCATGTGAATACTTACTAAATGGTGTCCTTAGGAGAAGAGAATTTTAATAAGCAAGTGGGTGAGATGACCCATTCTGTGGATAACAGCCTTTTCTACCAGCCACTCCCATCTTCATCCAATGGACTCATGAATAAAGTGGCCATGTTGGCATGGATTGAGGTATGGCTGGGCTCAACAACATAGACTTCTACTCACCAGTGCTGACCTGGATATAGTTCCTGCTGAATGCCCAGTCAACAAAGTGAAGTCTCCAATAAGGCACTATTCTCCAGTGTGATCAGCCAGCTATCTGGTGATAAGTTGATTATATTGGAGCACTTCCATCATGGAACGGACAGTGTTTTGTTCTTATTGGAATAGACACTCTAGATATGGATTTGCGTTTCCTGCATGTAATGCTTTTGCCAAAACTACCATCTGTAGACTTATAAAATGTTGTATCCACAATCATAGCATAAGCATTGTTATAAGCATTGCTTCTAGTCAAGAAATTTATTTCACAGCAAATGAAGTGTGGCACTGGGCCAGTGTTCATGAAATTTATTGGTCTTACCATGTTCTCAATCATCTTAAACCCCTTGGCTTGATAGAACTGTGAAAAGCCCTTTGAAAATACTCGGGTTTAGCAAAAGCTAGGGGCAACACTTTGCAGGGCTGGGGCATTGTTGTCTGGGAGGATTATGTGCTCTGATTCAGCATCCAATATATGGTTCTCTTTCTTCCATAGTCAGAATTTGTGAGTCCAGGAGTCAAGTGCTGTAAATTGAAATGGTACCACTCACTATTACCTGTAGTGACACACTAACAAAATTTTTGCCTCCTGTTCTTGTGATCTTACACTCCGCTAGTCTAGAAGTCATAGTTCCAAAGCAAGGATTGCTTCCATCAGGAGACACATTATTGATTTCATTGAACTGGATGATCAGACTGCCACCCAGCTGCTTGGGGCTCCTCACGCCTCTGAATTAACAGGCAAAAGAGAGAGTTACTGTACTCACTGTAGTGGTTGATCCTGATTACCAAAGGGAAATTGGGCTCCCACCTCAAAATGGAGATAAGGAAAAGAATGTCTGGAGTACACGAGATCTCTTAAGAATTTCTTAGTACTACAAAGCCCTATGGTTGAAGTCAATGGAAAAATATAACAGCCCAATTTCTACAAGACTACTAATTGCCTAGACCTTCCAGGAATGAAAGTTTGGGTCATCCTACTAGGCAAAGAACCATGACCAGCCGTGGTGCTTCCTGTGAGTGATAAAAGTATTGAGTAGGTGATGGAAGAAGGTAGTTATAAATACCAGTTCCAATTACCTGGTTGTAGAAATTAAGATTGTGAATGTTAAGAGTATTTCTTATTTTGTTATGAATCTATATATGTTTTCTTCTCTCTCTTATCCCCTTATCCTTATCATATAATATAAAATTTATTTATAATAGTTAACTTTATATCATAGTATTTTAGTTACAGTTTAAGGAGAAGAGTGAAGGAAAAGGGTGAACTGAATCATCCAAGGACTTTTCTGAGGAAAAGTTTAGCACATTTTCAGTTGTACACAGTAGAGGCTGAAGTATGACTTCCTCGTCTGTATTTGGATATTAAGTATAGTTTAAGAAGATGGCTATGGGTGCCAACTTGACAGGAGGTGGACTGTAATGCTTAATTGTGTGTGTCTTCTTGGCTAGGCAACAGTATTCAGTTATTTGATCAATAAGTAATCCTGTGTTGCTGTAAAGATATTTTGTAAATGTTTTTAACATCTGCAGTCAATTTTAAGTAAAGAAGATTTTCTTCTGAAATGTGGGTGCATCTCATGCAATTGGTTGAAAGGAAGCAGGCTTAAGCTGGGTAAGAGGTTAGTTTTAACTTTCAAACAAGTTCCATTTTTTATTACTTTACTATTCTGTTCATGTATACTCTGAAAAGGAGACTATTGTTTTAATTATACTCTAAGACATCATTGCTTATTTTCTTAATAATATCTTTTTAATAAACAAACAAACAAAAAGGGCCTTGAATACTATCCCTGTTACACATTTGTACACCTATAATCAGGGGGATAGGGCTATTTAATCTTATCTGCCTTCTCATTTTTGAAAAGGTAGGATCGAAATCGTGTCCAGAATGGATTTCTCTATTACCACTACACTGCTTACTGTAGGCTTTTCCAATCTGTCTCGATGAATCCTAGTATTGAATGGTGTTCCAACACATTCTTTCAAGAGACTTAGCTTCCTCCCATCTCATGCATCTCCCTGCATTCAGACTTCCGGGCATTCGGACTATGTGAATTATACATGCAAATCTGACTTTAAGTAGGAAAATGATGGGTCTCATAGAGGAGTGGGCAGCTACTGCTGCAAGAAGGCACAGGAAGGAGTTGGCTCGCTTTCCAGTTTCCTGCTGTGCCCTCCATCTCTTAGAGATGCTAGCCTGGCTCAGGAAGGTAATGCCTCCTGGTAGAATTTAGTCCCATGTGAGACCAGCATGGCTATTTCTTCTCATATCCTGGAACCTACCAAGATGGTCTAAACTTCTGCATTTGAAGAATGAGTTCTTTTTCTAAGGATAGAATTCAATCTCTTCCTTAAAATTGTTTTGCTAAAATATACACTAAGTTAAAATATATATGATCTGAATTATTGTTGCTACAATGAGGCTGCCAAGATTTTTTTACCCTTAGGTTCCAAGACCTCAAGCTGATTTGGTCTTCTTATTTGAGTTCCAAGGTTGAGAATTAGTTTATGGTAGTGTTCCTATAATGCACTCAGATTCTAAAGAATCCAACCAAAGCAGAGCTGATGTTCAACTGAAAAAGAATAGTAGGGCTGCATCAATTGTTGTTGACTGACATCTATCTGATTGGTTGGGCCATACAGGTTGTTAAATATTTTGAGCATCACTCCTGCATATGGGTTCTCACTGTAGAGGGTTGCAAAAATATACAACTCTGCTATGTTGAAAACTTCATGTAATAACACCTTCGATAATTGTAGTTCTATTATTTTGTACAACACTGAAAACATCATAGACATCTAATAAATACTAATCAGCCAGTTAGGTGCAGTGTGTATTTATGAAGTACTAGCATTAATTATCCAGATCTTATTATAAATGGTGAGTGGCATTAATGGCATTACAGACACAGGAGGAGCTGCTCCCTGCACAGGTCCCCTGTGCTTCTACAGACAGACAGAATGCAGCATAGCTGGTTGTACTCTATAAGCAGAGTACCCAGAATCATACCACAAGCTCTCTTGGGAGAGCTCCTTGCCAACCCAAGTTCACCCAAGGAAAAGTTCTTATCAACACCAGTGATCTGTATCTTTATAGAGTGTCATCTCATCACCAAACTTGGACAGAATATTTGAACAACAGCTGGCAGTTACAGCATTGTCATTTGAATTTATATATCAAATGTACTTACACTTCACAAAGTGTTCCATTATCACAGAATTTTTTTTATTGGATTCCTTTTCCGTTTTTTTAGAAAAAAAGCAGAGAAAGAAAATGAATAAAATGTGACTAATGTGGGTAATTATCTTTACAATTCTCACCAATATATTACTCTTGAACTCTTTTTATCGTTTTTTCTTTGGCCATCTGAGAAACAAATCTCTTTAGAAATGTGAACTTATTGAAAATCTGTAAACTTTAGCCAACCCTTTCTAAAGAGCAAGGGCATCATTATGGTTTTCCTCAAGCACAAAAAGAGGTGCTCAACTTTAATTACACCAAGCTTTTATTGATTTGGCTGACTTAATATTTTAAGCCTGATTAGCATTGGTGAACTTATAATCATCACTATCCAGACTTGGAGAGGTGGAGGAAACCCAAAGAGGTCATCTACCAACAGTGTCCATCTTTAGAGGAGGGGGGTACTCCAAAGTGACAGAGACATGTTTTAAGCTAGGAAACCCAGTAGCTCTTGGTAGCTATTGAGAACACTGAGGTTGCTTATTGATTATGTGAAACTAGCAGTTGTATATAGTCAGAAAGTAAAAGTTTGCTAAAAGAACTTCTTTCAGAGGTACACTACAATTATAAAATAAGAATGATATCGGTGGCATCCATTTATCAAGTGCATACTACCATGCTTTTCATGGTGTCCCTAACAAATGTATTCTATAAACCTTCCATGAAACTCACTTAGAGCCCACCCCCCTCAGTTTGTCTGATTTGAAAGTCTGTGTTCTTCCTATTTTATTTCCAATTTTACTTTCCTTAGAATGCCTGGTTTCTAATATACCAATATCACTGAATCAGCTGCAGAGATTCTTTTCCTACTATGATTTATTACAAAGGCTACAGGAAACAAGTGTGTGTAAGAGGATCGTTGAAAAAAAACTTGCTGAAAACCACACCTCATTATTATTTCCCCTTATAACACAAGAGTCTTGACCTTACCCAGCTGTGACCATGGAATATGGTCACACATTTACACCCAAATTTATACTCTTTCACTTGCCAAATGATTAAGAAGTCTAGACTTTTCCTAGGTTTCTCCTCTCCAACTCCCAGGGGCTGCTTATGCCTGGTAATGAAATCAGTTGTTCCTGCCTGCTGTTTGCTGCTGGAAGAGTGAGAACTCATAAATGTTAAGATCAGACTCCACTGTCCTTTGACATTGAGAAAGCCTGGTCTGTTTGTCTTGGATGTCTCATCTCTGTGGCCTTCCTGAAGTCATTGATTCTGCTGTAGCCAAGCCCTGGCAGTCCTACAAAGCTGGTCCTTGATTAGGAATCACCACCTGCTGATGGGCCTACCTACGTATAATTACTTAGTTTGGAAAATAAAATGGAAAGATGTATAAGGATGTTTACAGAAACTGTCAGACATCTTCTCTCTTGACATACTTCTATACTAATGTTCTCAAAAGTAGTCATTAACACAGAGAAGCAAATGCCATAAAGGTCTTTATTTTATAGCCTTTGTGGCTTTGTTCCAGTCATGGCACAGCTACTCTAAATAAAAAACAAACTGTACTATTCACTGAAAAGACATGGAACATTAGAACTAGAAGTAATTTTAGACATAATATTGCCCAAACTCGTGATTTTATAGCTGAGAAAGCAGAGTTACCTGTTATGTTTTGGCAGTGACCCACAATCTGAGTCCAGACATTAGGAATCTTGCAACGTCCCTAGCCAATGCTTTTTTTTTTTACCAATTTTTTTTTTAATTTAAGTATAATTGGTGTATGATCTTATATTGGTTATATTATTTTCAGGTGTACTATATAGTGATTTGACACATTTATACCTTACAATGTGATCACCCCACTAATTCTAGTAATCATCTGTCACCAAGTAAATCTATCACAATATATTGACAATAATCGACTTCCCTTTTTCACCCATCCCCCCACCCCCTCCCTTATGGTAACCATCCTTTTGGTCTCTGTTTTTATGAGTTTTTTTGTTTTGTTTTGTCTGTTTTGTTTTATGTTTAGAGTTCATATATAAGTGAAACCACACAATATTTGTCTTTCTCAACCTGACTTATTTCACATGCATAATACCCTTTAGATCCATCTATGTTGTTGAAAATGGAAAGATTTTATTCTTTTTTTATTGCTGCATAATATTTCAGTGTGTGTGTGTGTGTGTGTATGTGTGTACACACATACATGATGTATATATATGTGTGTGTATGTAAAGAGATATAGAGTATATATAGGAGTGGAGTATATATATATATATATATATATATATGTAATTGCTTCCATATCTTGGCTATTGTAAATAATGCTTCAGTGAACATAGGTGTGCACATGTCTTTTCAATTTAGTGTTCTCATTTTCTTTGGAAAATACTCAGAAGTAGAATTGCTGGGTCGTATGGTATATCTATTTTTAGTTTTTTTGAGGATTTTCCAAAGATAAACTTAAAATGGGTTAAAGAATTGAATGTAAAGCCAGAAACCTTTAAACTCCTAGAAGAAAACATACGAAGTAAACTATCTGATGTCAACCTGAGTAATATCTTTTGGACATATCCCCTCAATCAAAGGAAACAAGAAAAAAAAATAAACAAATGGGACTATACCAAACTGAAATCTTCTCCGCAGCGAAGGAAACCTTCAGCAGAACAAAAAGGCAGCCTACTGAATGGGAGAATTTATTTGCAAATGATAAATCTAATAAGGGGTTGATATCCAAAATAAATAAAAATTCATAACTCAATAACAAAAAATAAACGACTGAATTGTAAAATGGGCAGAAGACACTAAAAGACATTTCTCCAAAGAAGACATACAGATAGCCAACAGACATATGAAAAGATGCTCAACATTACTAATCATCAGAAAAATGCTAATCAAAACCACAGTGAGATATCACATCAAGCCAGTCAATGGCTTTTATCAAAAAGTCAACAAATAACATATGTTGGTGAGGATGTGGAGTCCCACTCTTGGTGAGACTGTAAACTGGTTCAGCCCCTCTGGAAAAGAGCCAATGCTTTTTTGGGAAGGCAGAATTGAAGAATGCTTCCTGCTGTAAGTTTTCCCACCATTAAACCCGCCTGGCTTTCCAAATTGGAAAGTAAAATGGAATGATATGATGAGAGGGATGGGAGGAAGGGAGGGAGGGGGAGGGAGGGAGGAGGGAGGAGAGAAGAGAAGCAGCATTCTGGTTCTTCTTTGGAAGGTTGATGATGGTGTTTAATTCCACTTTCTCATAGTGGATGACTCTTTTTTTCAAAATGCCGCCTCTGCTTTTAGCAATATTGCCCTGTATTAGTATGATGGTTCACAGTGGACAAATCTGTGCACATGCATTCTTCCACTTGATAATTACAACAACTCTGAGAGGTTGATCACATAGCTACCCCTAATTTGTACAAAAGAACCTGAGGCTGGAAAAGGTGAATTGACTTATTCAAGTTCCTTTAGATCATAGGTGATAGTGGTGACCCCAAAGTTTTGATTCTGAGTGTGGTATTCTTTCCGGCTGAAAGAGGTATATCTTTGTTCATGCTATATTTGCCCACCAGCTGCCAGTTTGATCTCAGATCATCTACTTCCTTTACTCAGCCCTGTACCACATGGAACATTTCCCAGGCTCCCTTGCTCCTTGGCCCCCGGGGTGGGCTCAGTTAATGGGAGACACTTATAGGAGGGGAGGAGGAAGGGAGAAGCCAGAGTAATTCTCTACCTCTTTCAGATTCCCATGGCATCTCTGGGCGGAGGTCTCCATGGTTCTGTCTCTAGCTAGACAGCCCCTTCTTAACTGGAACCAGATCCTCACCATGTGTCTAGGCTTTGGTGATATCACCTCCTCCTGTTGAACCTCTAGCCTCAGGAAAGAGTGTTTATAAAGGTGACTAACACCTTTATCGGACAAGCCTTGGCCATAGGAGGGAGTTCGTCATTTTATTGGCACATATTTTGATCCTTGGTTTTAAAGAAACCACTTTAACAGTGCCATTTTCCACATTGGTAGTTCATGGTTATTTGAAATTACACAAAGTTTAACAAGATGAAGTTTCCTTCACCAGTACTGCCACCAACCTCACCCCTTCTGTCCTTTATACATACACTGTTGGCTGGATCTTTGTATTTCATGAGCACAATAAGCAACTAGCAGTATGGGTACTGATGCAGTCTGTATTTCTTGGTAGAGATTTTATTTTGTCTCCATTACTCTAACTTTGACACTAACTTAAGATCGCTCTGAATCAGTGGTTCTCAGACTCTATAATGCATCAGGATCACCTGGAGGCCTTATTAAAGTGCAGATGGCTGAGCCCCAACTCCAGAGTTTCTGATTCAGTAAGTCTAGGGTGGGGCCCAAGAATCTGCATCTTTTTAAACTTTTTTTTTTTATTATGGTAAAATATGTACAACAAAAGTTATCATTTTACCCATTTTAAGCATACAATTAGGTGGCATTAAGTGTGTTCATAATGTTATGCAACCATCACCGCTACTGATTCCCAAATGTTTTCACTATCCCTAATAGAAACTCTTTACCTATAAACAGTAACTCCCTATTTCTGATCCCTAAGTTAACGGTAACTTCTATTATACTTTCTGTCTCTATGAATTTGCCTGTTCTAGGTAACTTTATGTAAGCGGAATTATACAGTATTTGTCCTTTCATGTCTGGCTTACTTCATTTGGCATAATGTGTTCAGAGTTCATCCACGTTGTGTCGTGCATCAGAATTTCATTCTTTTTTAAGGCTGAACAATATTCCATTATAGGTATATACCATATTATATTTACCCATTGATCTCTTGATGGACATTTGGGTCATTTCTACCTTTCGGCTACTGTGAATAATGCTGCCATGAACATTGGTGTATGAGTATGTGTTTGAGTTCTTGCTTTCAATTCTTTTGGATATATACACAAAAGTAGAATTGCTGGATCATATAGTAATTCTGTTCAACTTTTTGGAGACACCGACATCATTTTTCACAGCAGCTGCCCCATTTTACATTCCTAGTAGCGATGCACAAAGGTTCCAATTTTTCACCAAACAGCCTCACCAAATGCTTGCTGCTGTTTTCTTCTAAAAAAACAATTTCCAATCTAATGGGGTAAAGTAGCATTTCATTGTGGTTTTGGTTTGCATTTCTCTAATGACTCACCTAGTGTTCCACGGGTCCCAAGCCTATCGATGGTAGTGATCTAGATTAGGAATGCTCAGGGCACTCGCACCTGGCACAGACATTTCCCCCCTGAGGCCCCTACTTATGGCTGAGCTGGTTTTTATGGTCTTTATTATAACAAGACACACCTCAGCAAAAATCATGAGGGAAATTTGAGGAACATTTATTACAGGTTTTGGAGGGTACATAGCAAGGTCATGGGGAGAGAGAGGGAGGGAGAGA
>NW_024351735.1:2981914-2997268 GCF_902729225.1 Pteropus medius
CAAGTTCAGACTTAGGGCTCTGCCTTTATTACGGTCCAAGAGGGAGGTGTCTAAGCTTCCATGGATTCACTCTTTATTGGCTAATTTAAAGCATAAGAGTGGGAATCAGGTCACAGAACGGGAGAAGTGGGATCACTCTAGTGGTCAATTACCTAGGCCTCCCAGGGGTTTTTAAAAAGGAACTTCATGCATGGGGGCAGGCTCATTTCTTATCTGGTTGGTTTACTAGTAGCTGTGTCATTCAGCTGGCAATATGTTTATTCAAGAAAAATGTTTTTTGAAATGGACTGCTTAGCAATCAAAAGCTTAATAATGTCAGGCACTTACACTATAGCTAGTGATGTTGAATATTTTTTTATGTGCTTATTGGCTATATATATATATATATGAAATGTCTATTTAAGTTCTTTGCTCATTTTTGAATTGTTTGTTTTGTTGTCAACTAATTTGCATTCTTAACAAGTTTCCAGGTGATGATGATCTGAGAATCACACTTCGTGAATCACTGCTTTAGATTATAGATATCAAAGTGATCGAATGCCAGCCTCTTTGTGATACAGAAGTTGGATAAAATTTGCTTGGTGTATGGTTTTAATCACTTCTTAGATATCGGGCTTTTGATAATTCCTCTTCTGTGGATTTTTCTGGAATTTTGATTTATTACCTTGTTCTCCATGCAGCAACAGTAGAAGTTAAGGTAGCCCTAAAATGGGAAAATCTCAGCACATGTCACCCTTCAAATCCCCAGAGATTTGTATATGAATGTGTTATAATGCCCTGGGTATACACATCTCACTAAAGCTGGACCTGAAAGGATGTTAATACTTAACGTGAAGATTTAGGAAACTCTTGTTTATATATCATTAATGGAGCCTCAAAACTACTGACCAGTAAGAGTCATTTTATACACATTGCTTTTTTTAAAAAAAGAAAAATAGTAATTATCTTAAAGAACTCTTGCTTAATAGACTGTGGTAGAATTATCATTGGCCATATGAATATGTAATTACCATGATTAATATGTCAAATACTGAACATATGTAAATTTCCTACACTTATTGAATTTGAGAAGTTAATTAGTATGACTATTAAACAAAACCCAGAGATCATTATACATGAAATATCTCCTTATAATTCTAATAAACTGATTTCAAAACCTATCGGACTTGAAATTTCATTCAATATTTTCCAAACATTTCCCCCACAATTAATGGATCTCTGTACTTAGCTTTCTCACTGAAAATATTCTAGATCTATTTAAAAAGTTTATGTTATTTCTTGCTGGACATACCTAATTAAGTTTTTGTTTTGTGAAATTCTGTGGAAATGTCCTTTGGAATTAACAGAAAAATAGAATTTGTCTTATTATTGTTACTTAGTATTACAGAAGTACTTCATATTTCTAAAATACTATATCACCACTAGTTCCTTTTGAGCTATTTTAATGTTATTCATTACAGTGTCTTTTTTATATGATATGTATTTTACTTGTGTTATACCTTTTGATATATTTCAAGGAAAGAATGGAATAAAATGGGCTCTTGTAATGCTCTGTGTTGGGAGTCCCCAATATCACTCCCAGGTTTGATGATTCGCTAGGAAGACTCACAGGACTATCTAGTCAAACTCATAATTATGATTTATTACAGCAAAAGGTTGCAAAGCACAATCAGCAGAGGGAAAAGGCATATGAAATGAAGTCTGGGGGAAACCAGATGCAAGCTTCCAAGAGTCCTCTCCCAGTAGAGTTGCACAGGATGTGCTTGTTCCCTTGACAACAAGTTGTGACAATACTTGTGAAATGTTGTCTACCAGGGAAGGTCATTAGAGACTCAGCGCCTGAGGTTTTTTCTGGGAGCTGATCACAGAGCTCCGCCTGGCGTGTACTATATGTCCAGACTCCCAGAAAGAAAGCAGGTATTTAGCATTGTGATGCTTAATTTTATATGTCGACTTGACTGGGCCACAGTGACCTGATATTTGGTCAAACAATATTCTGGATGTTTCTGCAAGTGTGTTTTTAGATGAAATTTACGTTTAAATTGGTGGACTTTAAGTGAAGTAGATTACCCTCCATAATGTGGGTGGGCCTTGTCCGATCAGTTGAGGGCCTGAATAAAACAAAAAACTGATCTCTCCTAAGCAAAAAAATTCTGCCAGCAGATGACCTTTGGGGTTGAACTTCAACACTGGCTATTCCTAAATCTTCAGCCTGCCAGCCCACCCGGTAGATTTTGGACTTGCCAGATTCCAAAATCATGTAAGCCAATTCCTTAAAATAAGTTTTAAAAAACGTATGTAAAATAAGTTTTAAAAAACGTATGTAAAATAAGTTTTAAAAAACTTGACTAATGCAAGCATAAACCATACTGTTTGGACAAACAGTTTAGGCACACTGAGCCATTCTGATGAGTTAATGGCGAGGATACTCCCAAAATCTAAATTCCCAGATGCCAGCCAAGGGCCAGTCCTGCAACAGGCCTTTCCAAGGATAGCAGTCAGGCTTGTCGTGTTATACATTTCTGCATGTACCCCAATCTCTTATACTTTAAATAGAAAAAGTAAAAAAAAAAAAAAAAAAAAAAAAGGAGGGAGGTTCTTATCTTGTGCATAAACCAAAGGTGATTTCTTGTGTCCACAAGGCTGGAGGAGCATTCTTTTTACAGATTAAACTAAAAACAAGAAGTAGCATTCCCCATGCTTTTTTCACTTGTTACTGTTTAGCATTTCCAATCTATCTTGACATCAGACCACATTACCAAAGAAAAGCAGTTAGTGTCAAAAAATGTTGATCCAACTTCATAGTCCTCAGATCTGTGCTGCTTGCAGTTCTGTCTTGTGGTTTTTCAAAAGATAACACAACTTTTTCTTTTAACTTCACAGGAAATTTCATGCTTGAACGTGCCCTGAGATATGAAGCATGACAAGAACTAGCACCCAAGAACTTGTCAGAATAAAAACGGTTTGACAGCAGCTCCTCCAGGGGCTCGCCTCTCTCCTGCAAGCCATCAACAGTGAAGATGCTCCTGAAATGGAGGGATGGCAACCTTCCAGGCATAGCCAGTGTTTTTAGAATCTGCGTTTCTTTACTCAACAGGTCCGGAGAAAGAGTAGTCATGGATGAGCGCGGGGAAAATACATCTTTTAATTCTTTGCCACCGCAGGCTTTCATTCTTTTCTCATTATTTTGACAACATCTTATCTAGTCTCCCTGTGTCTTCTCTCTCCATTTTTAATTTATTTCATATATTGTATAATAATTTTTCTATAAGCATGAATTTGGTCATTTTGTTTCGCTCAATCACAACTAACTCTATAATCTACTGAATATATTTTCAAGTCCTTGGCATCGCATCGAGAGAAGTCACAGTATGGCCTGAATTTATTCTCCCAGCCACATTTCTAGCCACCTCTTTATCAATGGTGAGTCAATCATTCTCTTGTGACCCCCAAATCTAAGATTCCATCAGATTTTAAAATCCTGTGGTTTTATAAGACCCGCTATCAGTAAGATAAGCATTTTCAAGTAAACTTTGTATTGAAATATATAAACCAATAAGTGCACAAACCTTAACTGCGCAGATTGATTAATTTTCAAAACGATCATACTGCAGTAACCATCACTCAAAGGTACAGACTATTAGCAGCATCTTTGTAAGTTCCTTCTGACCCTCTCCCACTCGTTTCCTGCCCCCTGCCTTCTATCACCTGTGATTAGTATTTCCTGTTTTCAACTTTATATAAATGAAATCATTCAGCATGTACTCTTTTATATCTAGCTTCTTTTGCTCAACATATGTTTCCGAGGTTTATCTGTGTTATTGTGTTTAACAATAGTTGTTTATTCTTATTGCTGTATTGTGTTCCAATTTATCCATTTTATTTTGATGGACATCAGGTTTTCATTTTTTGTCTATTAGGAATATACTGGTATAAATATTCTTATATAAGTATTTTGGTGCCTGCATGTATGCATTATTGTTGGGTATATACCTAGGAGTAAAATGACTGGGTCATAGGGTGTATATATTCTTAGCTTTAGTAGATACTGTCAAGTGGTTTATTAAAGTGGGTTTGCCAATTTATATTCCCAGCAGCAATGACTGAGTGTTCCTCCACATCTTCACCAACATTTGGTGTTATGAATTTTTTTCATATTAACCACTTTAGTGGTTGTGTGGTGATATCTCACTGTGGTTTTAATTTGTGTCCTTGGTGAATATTAATGTTGAGAAAATTTTCATGTTTATTGGCCATTTTGATTTTTTTCTTTGGTGAAGTGTTTACTTAAGTCCTTTGTTCAATTTTTTTTCTATTTTTCTATTGACTTTAGGAGTTATTTATATATTAGGAGTTATATATCCTAGATATAGGAAATTTTACGCACATACACACATGTGTATCTTTATCCTATTATGTGTCTTGCCATTTCATTCTCAATGTTATTTTTTGATGGACACAAGTTTTTAATTTTAATCAAATTCAATATGTTCATTTTTTTCTTTATACTTAGTGCTTTTTGCATCCTGTTGAGAAATCTACTTGCTCCAAGTTTATAAAGATATTCTCCCATCCAGAAGCATTATTGGTTTGCCTTTTACAATCTGAAATCTTCTAGACTTGATTTTTTACATGATGTGAGGCAGGAATCATACTGTGGTTTTTCCATATAGCCAATTGACCCAATTTATTGAACAATCCATCATTTCCTTTTCAGTGTTACCATTGTCATAAATCAAGTAGCCGTATTTGTTGTGAATCTATTTCTGGATTCTCTATTTGGTTCTATCATTCTGTTTATCTATCCTTGTGCCAATACCACATCGTCTTAATTACTATAGCTTTATAGGAATTCTTGGTGTTTAATAGTGTAAGTCTTCCAACTTTGTTCTTCAAGGTTGTCTTGGCTATTTCTTATTACTTGCATTTTCATGTAAACTTTAGAATCAGTTTGTCAATTTTCACAATAATAAAACTTCTGGGATTTTGATTGACATTTTATTTATTCTGTATATTTATCTGTGGAAGAATTTACATTTTTTAATATCAAATTTTCCAGGTGGTGCATATGATTTATTTATTTAAGACGGCTTTAATTTTTGTAAAAAAAAAATTTATAGTTTTCCATGAAGAGGTCTCGGCTAATAAATTGTGTTTTTCTTTGGATATGTACATTTTGTCTAACTTGTCAATTTGTTAACATAATGTTCATAATATCAACTTTTTTATATCTGTTCAATCTATAGTGATGTCCCTTTTTTATTTCAGTATTCATAATTTGTGTCTTCTTTATCTTTTTAAAATCAGTTGTGCTAAGTATTTATCACCTTTAAATATCTCTTCAAAGAACCAATTTATGTTGTTGGTTTTTTTTGTTTTATATTTTTTGGTTCATCAATCTCCCTTCTTTGTTATTTCTTTTCTTCTACATTGTTTGGGTTTAATTTCTGTGTTTTAAAAATCGTTTGTGGTTAATACTAGTAAGATATGCATTTGAAGCACTTTCTCTACAGTGGTGATAGGTTGTATCATACCATTCACTCTTTTCCCCATTGTCTTTTGTGTGACCAAAACATGTGTTTTCAAATGAAAGTCCCCTAACAAATTAAGGATATAGTTTATCTTATATAAATATTATTTTTTAGAGGGTAGCTTTTATGATGTAGAGCTGTAGCCATAATTATAATTGTTAATGTAACAATTCAGATGTTTCCCAGACATGTGGATGATGAAGATGATCATTCACATACTCAAGTTATTATACAGTAAGAAGTGACTTAGCATTAGGAAGAATACTGGACAGTGGCCTTGGACATGTCATTTTTCATTTCCTTTTGAGATTAATCTATTAAGAGAACTGTATTAGCTTCCTAAGCCTGCCATTGCAAATTGTTACAAACTGGGTAGCTTAGAAAAACAGAAATGTATTGTCTCACAGTTCTGGAGGCTAGAAGTCAGAAATCAGGTGTTGGCAGGACTGTGCAGCCTCTGAAACCTATATGAGTAGGACCGTTCCTTACCTCTTCCTAGCTTCTGCTGGTTTGCTGGCAATCTTTGGTATTCTTTGGCTTATAGATTCATCACTCCAATCTTCTGTCTTCACATGGCTGTCTTCCTTCTTCACATGTCTGTCTCTGTATTCAAATTCCCTCCTTTTTGTAAGGACACCATAACATTGGTTTGGGTTCCATCCTAATGACCTCATTTGAACCTGATTACCCCTGCAAAGACCCTATTTCCAAATAAGGTTACATTCTGAGGATTAGGAGTTAGGACTCCAACATATCTTTTTTGAATGACACAATTCAACCCACAACAAGGACAATCTCAGTGCTTGTAGGGAGGGCTCCACAGATAGAAAACCAGACAATGGAGGGGGGAAGAAAAAACATCCCATAGACAGGAAGCTGAAATAGTCTCCTTGAATACGGAGATGTAATGTTCCAATAATTGAAGTGCTGCTCCATAGATTCACCAGCCTTTGTGGGTAACACTATTTCCAGCATGTGATCATATTTGTTTTAATTTTTGGAGTGAACATCTAATTACATGTAGATCCCATATGAACAAAATAATTTGGTCCTGGGACTCAGATATATCACTGATAGGAAACCTGACTCAGCATCATGAGGCCAAATTGTATAAACTGCTTTCAATCTATGCAAGTTAAACTAAGTCTGTATTTTCAAGGTGGCAGTAACCTTAGAAGAAAAGTCATTTTTTTAGAAAATGGTCAGAAGCTAATGCATGCACTTCTAGAACAGATAAAAGCTTCTCTCTGGTACCTCTTACCTTTCAGAAATTTAGTACCTACTCTGTTCCTCTGATCCTCTGTGGTTGTCTGCAATGTTTCTCTAAATTGCACTTTAGCAGAATCACCCTCTAGGCAGCATCAATAGATTTTTAAGACCAGAAAGCAGAGGGGCAAATGAACTACTAAAAATAGCTACATTCCTGGGTCAATTAAAGCCAACTTGACATCCTTAGTGCATCTGTAATGTGATAATAATGATGATCTACCTCATAGTGATGTCGTGAGAAATAACAAATTAATGATTGTAAAGCACTCTGAAAATAGAAAGGGCCCAATAAAAGCTTGTAATTATTAACGGTAGTTATTTACAAGTGACCTAGAAATTACTGTTACGTTATAGCATACATTTTGTCATCCATTCTTTTCTTTTTGTGTAATTTTTGGACTTTCAGACCCAAGGTCTGTGCTGAGAGATATTTTATGTTGCTTTACTGCAGCCCTCAAAAGGCTTCTAAAGAGAAACTTAGAAGCAACACTATCTTTTTATTTCTTGCCTTTCTTTTTTTTCTTCCCTGTAGTTGAAATTGGAGATAAATTCTTGATATCCTTCCATCCATCCATCCATCCATCCATCCATCCATCCAACTGTTATTTATTGAGCATTACAGGTACCAACCTGGGTTCTGGGGATACAAAGATGAAAAAAATAGACATGGTATCTAGTCTCTTGAAGTTTCTGGTTTATGTAGATAAAAAAATAAATATCCGGTAATTGTAAAAAAAAAAATATGTAAAGTATACTGAGATGGAAATAACAGAGGATACTAGGAAGGAGCAAATAACACCACCCTGGGTGCAGGAGTGTGCATCCAGGGACTGGATTGACAGGGTATTGTTGAACTGGAACTTCATGCCTCTCTCTTTAGGGTCATCCTGCTCCCTTCTATCACTTATGGATCTATCACAACTGTCCCTCTGCCTTATTTTTCCAGGTAATGAAGAGTTCATCAATGCTCTTTGTCCTAAGTTGCTCTTTGAATGTTTATTAATCATGTATTCACATCTTTAAAAAACTAAATAGGAGAGGCAGATCTTTTACCAAACCAAGAAGGACTTACCTTATCTCCTCAGCTATTCAAGAGGCAGAATGAATAAGCTGGTAACCAGCCACCAGAAAGATATACAATAATCTATTAGGTTTCCATGTCTGCAGGATCTTGAACATTCTCTGTGAAGAGTACAGAACCCCTCCCACAGGTTCAGATTTATCTTAGGGCTAACACTGGACCTAGTTAGGAGAATATCCTAGTCAGGGCATTGGGTTATTAGTTCTGCTATCATCAATGCCTTCATATCCTGGCACCTTGGTCTCTCTCTTTCCTGAGTCTTGGGTATTAAGGTCCTAATTAATTTTCCATTTCCTGGAGGCAGTATGTATCCTTTGTTCTCGCCACTCTTTCCCATGACTGGCTTTCTCATCTTGCACCCCAGTCCTTTTGTGTGACTGAAGAGTCCTTCAACCCACATCTCCTAGTGACTGAGTCCAGTTACAGCCTCTTTTCTGGTTGCCCTTTCTGGTTGTCTGTGGCTTCTTCCGTCCTTTTCTGACACACAACCCTGCCCTCCAGACTTATTTTGAATGACTTGTTAATGGTATTTGAATCTGGTCTAGTCATGTCTATCTTTCTTTCCTGCCTTCCACAAATATTTATTGAGTCCCTCCTTTGATCTCAGCACCCTGCTTGACCCTGGGGACACAGAGGTGTACAGTGAACTTCAGACTTTCCTGTGCAGCTTTCTCTAGAATCACCAAACATTGGCTGGATTCCTGGGAGGACCCACATAGCTTCTCAGCCTACTGGGGGGACACATTTAAAAACAAACTCAGGAAAGGCCAGTGTTTGAAACTATCACTTCAAAACATTACTGCTCCCTGGGCACTTATCATGGCAGCTGACTATTGGCTCAGACCAGCTTGGGTACCTCTTTTCTTAGTATGGTCTCAGTCAGCTTCCTCTCAGCTTTGTTCAGCAATTTTCTTTCTCCTCTGAGTACAATCTGACCCAGCGAATGGCTGTTCTTTCTGCTCAACACATCCTGTAATTCCTGTAATTGTTCCTCCACTCTGTAACAGGCTTTGATTGTAACCATGAATATTTCTTTTGGGCTTGGTTTTCCTAGGGTCCTAGAAGAGAGTACTTTACTTTGCAATTTCTTGGATTTGACCAATTGGGTCAAAGTTTCAGAGCTTAGTCAAGTTTGTTGATCTCAGCATCCAGATCTTACTATCTGGACTCCTAACCTGTTTTATTAGCTGGACCCATCCTTCCTGCTCACACCAGAGTGTGGTTTTCATGGAAAGGGGAAGCTGCAGTGATTGTTTGCTTAAGAGATGCATGATATCACGAAAAGGAGATGCTCTGAGCTATTGGTTTGGAATCGGGCAACTGACTTAACCTCAAATTCTACTCTGTAATTAAGGGAGATAAAAATCTATTTCAGCAGGTTGTGGTGAATATTAAAAATGTAAGTACTAGCACAAAGCCTGGCATATAGTAAGTTCTCAAAAATATTGGTTCCTTCATAATATTTAGAGTGGCTATTTTGAATCTATGGCATCAAATTGCTCTCTCAAATCTCCAGTAAGGTTCATGTATCATTTACTTTAGATGGTACCTTGTTATTATCATCATTAAATACCTTTCTAAACTCAACACAGGAAAAAAGAGATGATCGTTTAAAGTCAACCAAGACTAGCAAACTCAAGGGAAGAGTGTGGTTTTATGTATTAATTCTTTAATTCATTTCACTCAAAATAATGTCACCTATTAGTGCTTTGTAAATATCTGTTAATCCCCCCCAAAGAGTAGGATGTTCTATCTCCTCATTTGTATAATCTAGAAATCAACTTCAAGGTCTAGGTTGGCTGCGTCCCTCCCTGCTTATTTTCTAAACTCCAGGATTTGGAAAAAATCATAATTTTTTTTTTAAATGATTGCTAAAGGAGGCTTGCAAGGCTATAGTTGAGTACAATTATGAGGTTAGATTCTAGGGCTGCTAACCTGGCAGTCTTATTACCCCCGAGGACAAATTAATTTAAAGTGAGGGAAGAAGAACTTCAATGATTACCTTTGGTAGGGCCAAGGAATGCTTGTTAGGAACAGAGCGTGCAATTGAATGCTAACGATGGTTCTGCAGGCTGAGCATTTCTGAATACTTTAGGTACGCAAATTGCTTTTGGTTGATGTAACTCTGTTTCTTGTGAAATTTGCTCCTCGGGGGAAGTGTAAAAGAAAATGTAGATCTTTCTTATGTGTGCTGTTCAGGGAAGAATGGCACCGCTTTCACATAATGAGGAATAAGGTAGGAGAGGATGATGGTTATATCAAAAGTATTTATCTACATTTTGTCATTCTTTATTAAAGATTGCATAGAGCAAGTGCATCTGAGAGCCGTTAGGGAACACAATTGCTATTCATCAAGTACATTACAATTGTTATTTTTGGAATATAAATCTTCAGATGACATAACAAAGATATGGTGAGTTCCTTTTGAATTGTCACCAAAGGAAAATGGAACTCACTGTTCTAGACAGAGCCAGCACTCAGTGTCCATTTCACATACTCTTGAGATTATGTAGTATGCTGTTTCTTAGAAACATGAGTGATAAAATATTTTTTAAATAATTAAAAAAAATTTTAATTCCAGTTGGCATACAATATTATATATGTTTCAGTGTACAACATGGTGATTAAACATTTATGTATTTTATGAAGTGATCACTCCACAAGTGATAAAATATTGTAATAAATGATAATTATACTCTGGATTTGTGAAGTATTTTTCTTTTAAATAGTTTAAGATTCTTTCATGTGTTTTCCCTCCTTTAAAAAAAACCCTAGAAATCTTTTCCATATATGCCGCTATGTGTTAGAATAAAAATTGTTAGGATTTTGTTAATCCTACATTATGGAATTACTCACTCTAAAGTACTTCACTAGAGAGAGAGACAGCCCTTTTGAATGGTTAACCATGGGCTGGAATCTGTAATTCATAGGCTTTAGTAATTCCTGGCCACGATCTTGCTTTAGGTGGATTCCAGCAAGTACTTTCACCCCTCTGGGCTTTCATTGTCTCTCGGAAAAATAAGGATTAATATAGAGAAAGCCATCCAGTTGCTTGACTGGCATTGTTTCCTGTGCATGTTGCATCCAGTGCCCCAGAGTTCCACATGGGCCTCCTCCCAGGTTGTGAGGGAGTTGGAGATGAGGGCGTGAAAAGATGCTGGTGGATCATCCCACCAAGAATCCATCCATCATAGCCTTCTGTACCTTCTGTAGGGTATTCCGGGCTCCTCCACATGCCTCTGGCCTGAGATAGGAGACATGTGGACTTCTCAGTGACTTTGGTATCAATAACCACCTACGCAGCCCCCACTGGAGACTTGGGCATGTATTAAATTGCTGTGTCCTGTGCAGGCGTTCATGTGATTTATTGGAATCACTGTTTGCTTGGTCACCTTTAACGTACCACGATTTGTGTCCATCTTTGAGACTGTTGCAAAGTCAGGGCCACTTCCAGTCACTCACGACATCTTAGCAAATCTGTTTTGCTTAACCTCTTTTCTTCATTCCATTGTCTCATTCTTATTCCTTTCAGAGTGAGGCTTCAATAAAATGCTCATGCTCGTAAAGAAGTCAATGAACAGACCTAATAAATTTATAATTTTTATACCCCGAAGGCTACTCAATTATGTATGGTTTTGAAAGCCAGATCTTTATAGTTGCATGTGGTAAGAAAGAATTCTCAGATGTACAGAATAAAATCTCCTATATTTCTCATTCTTTTCCAATTCTTCCTTCCTTTTATAGCAAAAAACAAAGAATTTTAGGACAAAAAAGAAATTTTCAATGCTGCCAAGAATAGACCATATTAACTCACATCTTACATACTGTGTTTTCTTTACTAATATCTATTCTTTAGTTTACATTCACAACATTTTAAGCTCTGAATTTTTTCATATCATACCATACAGGTCTAATCCTTACCACTAAATCAGAGTTCTGAACTGATTCAACAAATTGAAGGGACTTGACATAGGTGAATCTGCCGATCAACAGCTTTCTTTGATCTAAGAATCTGAAGTTTGCACACTTGCCTTTGGGCTTCTGCCAATCTCTTTTTGCAGAAACCCAAACAGAGATCACCCCTCTTGACAATATATACATTAGGGAGGCTTCCAAACAACATCTAAAAAAGACAAAGCTGCTAAGAGATAGTAAACAACAGTCAATAAATAGAACCTGTTTTGGTGAATGCCTTCTGGTGTTGTTTGTTTTGATGCAGTATTTGGAAAATTTCCCAGTCAGTTAATAATTGATGAACTATTTGAACATATTGAGGCACAAATACACAACTTTAAGGGGAAAAACTCTTATTTGTCCTTATTTGCTCCCCACTTGCCTCCAAACATAACATTCTAGTGGCATCCTTAAGCGATTTCAGAGCTTAAGAAGCAATTAAAAGATAGTTTTTTGATGGATTTCCATACTCCCAAGAGTTTACGATACCAGGTATTTTAAAGTAGTTATTCTACTTAGAAGAGAGTATATAGTGTAATTTTTAGAAAACTAATTATTTCTAAAACAATGTTTCTAGCTGGACAGACAAATGAGAGGATGAATGACTTGGTTCCTATTTTCTTGGCAGATAGGGGGCTTTTTCCAGTGTTCTAGAAAGTTCAGCCCAAATCTCTCCTTGTTCTAATATGGGGCTGACAATGGCTGTGGAAGCAACTGAAACTTTCTTTGTTCCTGAGGCAGAACTATAGCTGGAAGAGCTGACAAGCTGCCAGTGTTCCCATCAGACATAAAAAAATAAAAAAAGCCCGCTGCAGGGCCATGGGGAGAAAAGCAGGAGAGCCAAGTTTTAATTACTCAACAATGTAATTAAATAGGGTACAAAGTGGCTCGCAAAGGTACATAGCATACAACAATGTAGAAAATAAGGAAATCAAGAGCAGTGGTGGGTAAAAGAGAAAGAAAATGAAGGGAAAGATTAAGATAAAACTAGGGCTGAAGATAGTACCCAAAACACAGTTGCGAAGCCCAGGACACATAAAGAGGGCAATATGATCTGTTCCACTGAAGACCAGCACAAGCCTGGTCTCGTGGGAAGCAGAGTTGTTGTCTCCCATCTCTTACCACAAAGAAATTCCTCTCTCACTTGTTATCTGGAATATCTGCAACCTCATTCTTACCTCAAACACAGTGATCAGATTTTCTCTGGTTATTCGGTTTAATTTCTTCAGTGGAGGCAGAAGAGAGATCATATTCTCTAAAGTCAAATAGATGTGACAAAGCTTTCTCTCTGAAACTCCACAATCTCCTTCTCCTCTTCTGCTTCTCTCCTTAGCAATCTACACAGGAGGGAGGACAAAGAAAAGGAAATAAAAATTCATTTTTTTCTTACTGTATAATACAAAGTGCTGGTCTGGGCAATTTGTATGTGTTATTTCACTAAGTCGACACAACAAACCTAAGACAGAGGGTACTGTTTCTCCCATTTTGTAGATGAGGAAAGAGGCTCCCCCAGAGGCTAATAAATTTTTCTGATGCTGGTATGTGTCATATGCAAGGTTTGGACCTGCAGCTGATTTAGATGATAAATGAAGTAAGGCTATAATTTCTGCTTAAATCAATGAGTCAGCAAGACCTTTTTAAGATCTACCTTGTGTCCAGCCCCAGAGATGTTTTAGAACTGCATCGAGGTTCTCCGTCTGTTTGCTAACTCTCAGCAGGGGTCGGGGAAAGACAGGGGGAAATATCTGGGATAAAAAAGTTGTGAAAGGGGTTTGATCTTTTTTATATTCCAGTGATGTTTCATTTTTCTACTTTTTTCTTTTTTATTTTCTGATTATCCTCCCTTAAGCAATGTATAGGTCAGGATATTAAAAATGAGCAGAAAACCATTTTTCTCAGCTATTCTTTATCTAAGCAAGGTATAGTGAGCTAGAGGTAATTTCAATCCATTTTGGAGAAAAGACTGCCTGCCTTTGCGTGTTTTTATCCATAATACCGTGAGGCTGTAGATGAATCCAGGACAAAGAGTCTTCATTGTATTATGTGGGAGAGAAACAGAGTCAAAGTCATCTTCACTTTGTAATGAATAGCATTTTGTCAGAGTGAATATTTGGCTCATGGGAGGTTAAAGGAGAAACAGGACTAAAATGCTTTAATAATCCAGAGACTAGCACAGTGAAATGAATTTATTGCTTCTAGTAGAGTCCCCAGTGGATAGCACATAATGAAACTCGCTATCTGATAAGGCCTCCTCGGTGTAGGAGCTCACTGGCAGCCAGGAGCAGCATACTGAATATCTGGCTGTCAGGAAACCTGAGGTGACCCTCACACCTGCAAGAGAGGTGGCAGATTTCTCCCCTGTCTGGACGAGCTGATATGAAGAATAAATGTGTGAAAGCTCTCGAGGGGTGGATCACCGGCCTATCAGTTGTGCTGCTCGAGACCATCCATTTTCAGGATAGACTGTCCAGATAGGAGACAGACTGAACTTGAATAGGTTGCTAAAAGCCTGACTGGACTTGGATTAGCTATAAAATGAATCATACCAATTTGTGTTCTGAAGGGAGTATTTTTAACAGACCTAGAGGCCCAGGTAAGATCTCTGGATGCTGAATAACAAAGCAAATTAGTTTGGCACCTCTGATCTCCAACCACAAGGCTACTCATTGGACAGAAGAAAACTGACAGAAAGGGAATGACAAACTATTATTGGAAGAGGTGCATGTGGGTCTTTTTGGCACAGAAGGAAATAATTGTTGTAGGGAGGGCCTTTTGTTTTTGCCAAGGAATAAAAAGTTAAAACATTTCCACAGCCTCTAAGATGGAGAAGAACCCAAGAGACTCACATCGTACAAACAATTTTCAAACCAGGAAAACAGGAGTAGAAGGAGAAAAACACAAACATCTATCTAGTTGTAACTTCAATGAATGTCAATTGAGAAGGAGAGACGAATTCATTTACCACTTTTTCTTCATCGCTAAGAGACATATCTTGAAGTTTCCATTTCATTAGTCACTCTATTTATATACCTATAATATTAAATCATTTCATTAGTTTTTCTTAGGTTCCACTGGATTAAATGTTGTCTAAGGCTAGAGACCGTATTACTGAGGAGAGTTCAGATTGGCACAAACACTTTGGAAAACCGTTTGGTGTCATCTCATAAAGTTGAACTTTAATATACCCTAATACCTAGCAATTCCACTCCTAGGCATATAGCCAAGATAAATTCTTGCTTACATACAGCAGAGGATATGTATAAGAATGTTCATAATACTAAAACCTGGGAACAAAGACCTATCACTGCAGAGAACAAATAAATAGTAGATTCGCATAATAGAATACTACTCAGTAATCAAACAAATGAACCATAGCAATTTTACAACAGTATAGGTAAATCTTTGCAATATAATATTAAGTGGAAAAATCCAAGACCGGTCAAAATGAATGTACCCTTTTTATAAAGTTAAAAACAATTTAAAATATTTTTAAAAGACTACATAGATGTACAAAGAACA